>NW_028270181.1:33860480-34227980 GCF_037043375.1 Chiloscyllium plagiosum | reverse complement strand
GATGCTGCCGACGGTCTCGCCTTCGAATTTGACGCATTTCCTACGGTGGGAAATCAGTAACCAGAAAAACTTGAAAAAATGCCCAAAAAGAAGAAATCAGTAACCAGCAAAACTTAGACAAATGCCCGAAAATGAGAAATCAGTAACTAGAAAAACGTTCGAAAATGAGAAATGAGTAACCAGTGACACTTAGAATTTTTTTGGGTCAGTACAAATTAGTAACCAGCGACACTTGGTGGCGACAGACGGGAACTGGTGGCGATGGATGGGGTCGGCGGTGACGGATGAGGTCCGGTAGCAACGGATGGGGACCGGTGGACATAGGTGGGGACCCGGTGGCGACGGACGGGTCCGGGTGGCGACGGACGGGGCCGGGTGGCGACAGGAGACGACTGTTGGAGACAGGTGGGGTCTGGTGGCGACGGATGGTGAACGGTGGAGACAGATGGCGACAGGTGGGTCCTGGTGGCAACAGGTGGGTCCTAGTGGAGATTCGTGGGGCCTGGTGGAACCCGGTGGAGACAGGTGGGTCCTGGTGGTGAAAGGTGGGGACTGGTGAGGCCTGGTGGCGACAGGCGGGGACCGGTGGCAGATGGGAACCTTTGGCGACAGATGGGGACCGATGGCGACAGATGGGGACCAGTGGGGACTGGTGGCAACCGGCGGGCACCGGTGGCGACGGATAGGGACGGTGGCGACGGATAGGGACCGGTGGCGACGGACGGGGACCGGTGGCGACGGACGGGGACCGGTGGCGACGGACGGGGACCGGTGGCGACGGACGGGGACCGGTGGCGACGGACGGGGACCGGTGGCGACAGATGGGGCCCGGTGGGGACTGGTGGAGACAGGTGGAGACCCGATGACGACTGATGGGGACCGGTTCAGACGGAGGGTGCCTGGTGGCGACGGAGCAGGCCTGCGGTGACGGAGGGGGCCTGGTGGCGACGGACGGGGCCTAAATGGATTTGGTCGAGACAGATGTGGCCTGGTGGGGACAGATGGGGCCTGGTGGGGACAGGTGCAGACAGATGGGGACTGTTGGCTACAGATGGGGACCGGTGGCGACGGATGGGGACGGGTGAAGACACGTGACAACAAATGGGCACCGGTGGAGACTGGTGGGGCCCGGTGGAGACAGGTGGGGCCCGGTGGAGATAGGTGGGGCCCGGTGGAGACAGGTGGGGACTGATGGGTCCTGGTGGCGACAGACAGGGACCGGTGGCAGATGGGGACCGGTGGCGACAGGTGGGGCCCGGTGGAGACAGGTGGGGACTGATGGGGTCTGGTGGCGACCGGTGGGGACCGGTGTTAGATGGGGACTGATGGCGACGGACGCGGCCTGTTGGCGACGGACGGGGCCTGGCGGCGACTGGTGGAGGCAGGTGGGGCCAGGTGGTGACAGTTGGGGCCTGGTTGGGCCTGATCGTGACAGATGGGACCTCCTGCCGATAGATGGGGACCGTTGGGGACTGGTGTAGATAGATGGGGACTACTGGCAACAGTTGGGGACCGGTGGCGACGGATGGGGTCCGGTGGAGACAGGTGGGGCCTGGTGGCAAATGGTGGGGACCGGTGGGACCAGGTGGTGACAGATGGGTCGTGGTGGTGACTGGTGGGGTGTGGTTGGACCTGGTGGCGACAGATGGGGCCCAGTGGCGACAGATGGGGACTGGTGGAACAGATTGAGACCCGATGGCGACTGATGGGGACCGTTGCCGACGGATGGGGACCGGTGCCGACGGACGGGGCCTGGTGGCGACGGACGGGGCCTGGTGGCGACGGACGGGGCCTGGTGGCGACAGATGGCTCTTGGTGGCGACAGGTGGGGCCTGGTGGCGACAGGTGGGGCCTGGTGGCGACAGGTGGGGCCTGGTTGGACTTGTCGTGAAAGATGGGGCCTGGTGGCGACGGATAGGGGCCAGTGGCAACGGATGGGGATTGGTGGGTCCTGGTGGTGACAGGTGGGTCCTGGTGACGACAGGTGGGTCCTGGTGGGGCGGGATGGGGCCTGGAGACAGGTGGGGCATGGTGGCGACAAATGGGGACTGGTGGTGACAAGTGGGTCCTGGAGACAGGTGGGGACCGGTGGCGACAGGTGTGGACCGGTGGGACCCGGTGGAGACAGGTGGGGCGTGGTGGCGACAAGTGGGGACTGGTGGCGAAAGATGGGGACCGGTGGAGACAGGTGGGGCCCGGTGGCGACAGGTGGAGACTGGTGGTGATATTTGGGGACTGATGGGGACTTGTGGTGACAGATGGGGCCCGGTGGCGACAGGTGGGGACTGGATGTGATAGTTGGCGACTGGTGGCAACAGGTAGGACCTGGTGGTGATAGTTGGGGACTGATGAGGACTGGTGGCAACAGATGGGGACCGGTGAGATCCGGTGGTGACAGGTGGGTCCTGGTGGCGACAGGTGGGTCGTGGTGGTGACAGATGGGGTGTGGTTGGGCCTGGTGGCAACAGATGGGGCCCGGTGGCGACAGATGGGGATGTTGGCGACAGATGGGGACCGGTGGCGACAGATGGAGACTGATGGGGCCCGGTGGCGACAGATGGTGATGTTGGCGATAGATGGGGCCCGGTGGCGACAGATGGGGCCCGGTGGCGACAGATGGGGCCCGGTGGCGACAGATGGGGCCCGGTGGCGACAGATGGGGACCCGATGACGACTAATGGGGACCCGATGACGACTAATGGGGACCCGATGACGACTAATGGGGACCGGTGGCATCTCATGGGGACTGGTGCCGACGGATGGGGCCAGGTGGCGATTGACGGGGCCTGGTGGCGACAGGAGACGACTGGTGATGACAGGTGGGGTATGGTGGCAACAGATGGGGCCTGGTTGGAACTGGTTGTGACAGATGGGACCTGGTAGGGACTGGTGGAGACAGATGGGGACTGCTGGCAACAGATGGGGGCCGGTGGCGACGGATGGGGACCGGTGGCGATAATTGGAGACTTGTGGAGACAGGTGGTGACAGGAGGGTCCTAATGGCGACAGGTGGGTCCTGGTTGGGCCGGTTGGCGACTGATGGGGCCTGGTGGTGACGGATGGGGCCCATTGGGGACTGGTGGAGACAGGTGGGGCATGGTGGTGACAAATGGTGACCTGTGGCGACTGATGGGGCCTGGTGGAGACAGGTGGGGCCTGGTGGAGACAGGTGGGGCCTGGTGGAGACAGGTGGGGCCTGGTGGGACGTGGTGGCGACAGGTGGGGCATGGTGGTGACAAATGGTGACCTGTGGCGACTGATGGGTCCTGGTGGCGACAGATGGGGCGTGGTGGCGACAGGTGGGGACCGGTGGCGACAGGTGGGTCGTGGTGGCGACAGGTAGTGACCGGTGTAGACAGGTGGGTCCTGGTGGCGACAGATGGGGCGTGGTTGGGCCTGGTGGCGACAGATGGGGGCCCGGTGGCGACAGATGGGGGCCCGGTGGCGACAGATGGGGGCCCGGTGGTGACAGATGGGGGCCTGGTGGCGACATATGGCGGCCCGGTGGCGACAGATGGGGGCCCGGTGGCGACAGATGGGGCGTGGTTGGGCCTGGTGGCGACAGACGGGGACCGGTGGGGACCAGTGGTGACAGATGGGGTGTGCTGGCGACGAATGCGGCCTGGTGGGACCCGGTGGAGACAGATGGGTACTGGTGGCGACAGATGGGGCCTGGTTGGGCCTGGTGGCGACAGATGGGGCGTGGTTGGGCCTGGTGGTGACAGATGGGGCCTGGTGGTGACAGATGGGGCCCGGTGGCGACAGATGGGGTGTGGTTGGGCCTGGTGGTGACAGATGGGGACCGGTGGCGACGGATGGGGTGTGCTGGCGACGAATGAGGCCTGGTGGGACCCGGTGGAGACAGGTGGGTACGGGTGGCGACAGATGGGTATCGGTGGCGATAGTTGTGGACTGATGGGGCCAGGTGGCGACGGATGGGGCCTAGTGGCGACGGACGGGGCCCGGTGGCGACAGATGGGGCCCGGTGGCGACAGATGGAGAGTTCTGGCAACGGATGTGGTGTGGTTGGGCCTGTTGAAGACAGGTGGGGACCGGTGGCGTCTGATGGGGACTGGTGGCGTCCGACGGGGCCTAGTGGCGACAGGAGACGACTGGTGATGACAGGTGGGGCCTGGTGGTGACAGATGGGGCCTGGTTGGAACTGGTCGTGACAGATGGGGCCTGGTAGGGACTGGTGGAGACAGATGGGGACTGCTGGCAACAGATGGGGACCGGTGGCGAGGGATGGGGACCGGTGGCGATAGTTGGGGATTGGTGGAGACAGGTGGTGACAGGTGGGTCCTGGTTGTGCCTGGTGGCGACTGATGGGGCCTGATGGCGACGGATGGGGACTGGTGGAGACAGGTGGGGCATGGTGGCGACAAATGGTGACCTGTGGCAACTGATGGGGACCGGTGGCGACAGATGGGGCCTGGTGGAGACAGGTGGGTACTGGTGGAGACAGGTGGGTACTGGTGGAGACAGGTGGGTACTGGTTGGGCCTGGTGGCGACAGATAGGGCCCGGTGGAGACAGGTGGGTGCTGGTGGCGACAGGTGGGGACCGGTGGAGACCGGTGGGTCCTGGTGGCGACAGGTGGAACCTGGTGTAGACAGGTGGGTCCTGGTGGCGACAGGTGGGTCCTGGTGGCGACAGGTGGGGACCGGTGGCGACAGGTGGGGACCGGTGGCGACAGGTGGGGACCGGTGGCGACTGATGGGGACCGGTGGCGACTGATGGGGACCGGTGGCGACTGATGGGGACCGGTGGCGACTGATGGGGACCGGTGGTGACAGATGGGGCCTGGTGGTGACAGATGGGGTGTGCTGGCGACGAATGCTGCCTGGTGGGACCCGGTGGAGACAGGTGGGTCCTGGTGGCAACAGATGGGGCCCGGTGGAGACAGATGGGGATGTTGGCGACAGATGGGGACCGGTGGCGACAGATGGGGACTGATGGGGCCCGGTGGCGACAGATGGTGATGTTGGCGATAGATGGGGCCCGGTGGCGACAGATGGGGCCCGGTGGCGACAGATGGGGCCCGGTGGCGACAGATGGGGCCCGGTGGCGACAGATGGGGACCCGATGACGACTAATGGGGACCCGATGACGACTAATGGGGACCGGTGGCATCTCATGGGGACTGGTGCCGAAGGATGGGGCCACGTGGCGATTGACGGGGCCTGGTGGCGACAGGAGACGACTGGTGATGACAGGTGGGGTATGGTGGCAACAGATGGGGCCTGGTTGGAACTGGTTGTGACAGATGGGGCCTGGTAGGGACTGGTGGAGACAGATGGGGACTGCTGGCAACAGATGGGGGCCGGTGGCGACGGATGGGGACCGGTGGCGATAATTGGAGACTTGTGGAGACAGGTGGTGACAGGAGGGTCCTAATGGCGACAGGTGGGTCCTGGTTGGGCCGGTTGGCGACTGATGGGGCCTGGTGGTGACGGATGGGGCCCATTGGGGACTGGTGGAGACAGGTGGGGCATGGTGGTGACAAATGGTGACCTGTGGCGACTGATGGGGCCTGGTGGAGACAGGTGGGGCCTGGTGGAGACAGGTGGGGCCTGGTGGAGACAGGTGGGGCCTGGTGGGACGTGGTGGCGACAGGTGGGGCATGGTGGTGACAAATGGTGACCTGTGGCGACTGATGGGTCCTGGTGGCGACAGATGGGGCGTGGTGGCGACAGGTGGGGACCGGTGGCGACAGGTGGGTCGTGGTGGCGACAGGTAGTGACCGGTGTAGACAGGTGGGTCCTGGTGGCGACAGATGGGGCGTGGTTGGGCCTGGTGGCGACAGATGGGGGCCCGGTGGCGACAGATGGGGGCCCGGTGGCGACAGATGGGGGCCCGGTGGCGACAGATGGGGGCCCGGTGGCGACAGATGGGGGCCCGGTGGCGACAGATGGGGGCCCGGTGGTGACAGATGGGGGCCCGGTGGCGACATATGGCGGCCCGGTGGCGACAGATGGGGGCCCGGTGGCGACAGATGGGGCGTGGTTGGGCCTGGTGGCGACAGACGGGGACCGGTGGGGACCAGTGGTGACAGATGGGGTGTGCTGGCGACGAATGCGGCCTGGTGGGACCCGGTGGAGACAGATGGGTACTGGTGGCGACAGATGGGGCCTGGTTGGGCCTGGTGGCGACAGATGGGGCGTGGTTGGGCCTGGTGGTGACAGATGGGGCCTGGTGGTGACAGATGGGGCCCGGTGGCGACAGATGGGGTGTGGTTGGGCCTGGTGGTGACAGATGGGGACCGGTGGCGACGGATGGGGTGTGCTGGCGACGAATGAGGCCTGGTGGGACCCGGTGGAGACAGGTGGGTACGGGTGGCGACAGATGGGTATCGGTGGCGATAGTTGTGGACTGATGGGGCCAGGTGGCGACGGATGGGGCCTAGTGGCGACGGACGGGGCCCGGTGGCGACAGATGGGGCCCGGTGGCGACAGATGGAGAGTTCTGGCAACGGATGTGGTGTGGTTGGGCCTGTTGAAGACAGGTGGGGACCGGTGGCGTCTGATGGGGACTGGTGGCGTCCGACGGGGCCTAGTGGCGACAGGAGACGACTGGTGATGACAGGTGGGGCCTGGTGGTGACAGATGGGGCCTGGTTGGAACTGGTCGTGACAGATGGGGCCTGGTAGGGACTGGTGGAGACAGATGGGGACTGCTGGCAACAGATGGGGACCGGTGGCGAGGGATGGGGACCGGTGGCGATAGTTGGGGATTGGTGGAGACAGGTGGTGACAGGTGGGTCCTGGTTGTGCCTGGTGGCGACTGATGGGGCCTGATGGCGACGGATGGGGACTGGTGGAGACAGGTGGGGCATGGTGGCGACAAATGGTGACCTGTGGCAACTGATGGGGACCGGTGGCGACAGGTGGGTACTGGTGGAGACAGGTGGGTACTGGTGGAGACAGGTGGGTACTGGTGGAGACAGGTGGGTACTGGTTGGGCCTGGTGGCGACAGATAGGGCCCGGTGGAGACAGGTGGGTGCTGGTGGCGACAGGTGGGGACCGGTGGAGACCGGTGGGTCCTGGTGGCGACAGGTGGAACCTGGTGTAGACAGGTGGGTCCTGGTGGCGACAGGTGGGTCCTGGTGGCGACAGGTGGGTCCTGGTGGCGACAGGTGGGGACCGGTGGCGACAGGTGGGGACCGGTGGCGACAGGTGGGGACCGGTGGCGACTGATGGGGACCGGTGGCGACTGATGGGGACCGGTGGCGACTGATGGGGACCGGTGGCGACTGATGGGGACCGGTGGGGACCGGTGGCGACTGATGGGGACCGGTGGCGACTGATGGGGACCGGTGGTGACAGATGGGGCCTGGTGGTGACAGATGGGGTGTGCTGGCGACGAATGCTGCCTGGTGGGACCCGGTGGAGACAGGTGGGTCCTGGTGGCGACAGATGGGGCCCGGTGGAGACAGATGGGTATTGGTGGTGATAGTTGAGGACTGATGGGGCCTGGTGGCGACGGATGGGGCCCGGTGGCGACAGGTGGGTCCTGGTTGGACTTGGTCGTGACAAGATGGGGCCTGGTGGGGACTGGTGGAGACAGATGGGGACTGCTGGCAACGGATGGCGACCGGTGACGACGGATGGCGACAGGCGGGGACCGGGGCAGATGGGGACCGGTGGCGACAGGCGGGGACCGGGGCAGATGGGGACTGGTGGAGACAGATGGGGACTGGATGTGATAGTTGGCAACTGGTGGCAACAGGTGGGGCCCGGTGGTGATAGTTGGGGACTGATGGGGTCTGGTAGCGACAGATGGGTCGTGGTGGCGACAGGTGGGTCCTGGTTGGGCCTGGTGGCGACGGATGGGGCCCGGTGGTGACTGGTGGCGACAGATGGGGCATGGTGGCGACAGGTGGGGCCCGGTGGAGCCCGGTGGAGACAGGTGGGGACTGATGGGTCCTGGTGGCGACAGGCGGGGACCGGTGGCAGATGGGGACCGGTGGCGACAGATGGGGACTGATGGGGTCTGGTGGCGACCGGTGGGGACCGGTGTTAGATGGAGACTGATGGCGACGGACGCAGCCTGTTGGCGACGGACGGGGCCTGGCGGCGACTGGTGGAGACAGGTGGGGCCAGGTGGTGACAGTTGGGGCCTGGTTGGGCCTGATCGTGACAGATGGGACCTGCTGCCGATAGATGGGGACCGTTGGGGACTGGTGGAGATAGATGGGGACTGCTGGCAACAGTTGGGGACCGGTGGCGACGGATGGTGTCCGGTGGAGACAGGTGGGGCCTGGTGGCAAATGGTGGGGACCGGTGGGACCAGGTGGTGACAGATGGGTCGTGGTGGTGACTGGTGGGGTGTGGTTGGACCTGGTGGCAACAGATGGGGCCCGGTGGCGACAGATGGGGACTGATGGGGACTGGTGGAAGAGATTGAGACCCAGTGGCGACTGATGGGGACCGTTGCCGACGGATGGGGACCGGTGCCGACGGACGGGGCCTGGTGGCGACGGACGGGGCCTGGTGGCGACAGATGGCTCTTGGTGGCGACAGGTGGGGCCTGGTGGCGACAAATGGGGCCTGGTTGGACTTGGTCGTGAAAGATGGGGCCTGGTGGCGACGGATAGGGACCAGTGGCAACGGATGGGGATTGGTGGGTCCTGGTGGTGACAGGTGGGTCCTGGTGACGACAGGTGGGTCCTGGTGACGACAGGTGGGTCCTGGTGGGGCGGGACGGGGCCTGGTGGGGACTGGTGGCGACAAATGGGGACTGGTGGCGACAGGTGGGTCCTGGAGACAGGTGGGGACCGGTGGAGACAGGTGTGGACCGGTGGGACCCGGTGGAGACAGGTGGATCGTGGTGGCGACAAGTGGGGCCTGGTTGGGCCTGGTGGCGAAAGATGGGGACCGGTGGAGACAGGTGGGGCCCGGTGGCGACAGGTGGAGACCGGTGGCGACAGGTGGGGACTGGATGTGATAGTTGGCGACTGGTGGCAACAGGTAGGACCTGGTGGTGATAGTTGGGGACTGATGAGGACTAGTGGCGACAGATGGGGACCGGTGAGATCCGGTGGAGACAGGTGGGTCCTGGTGGCGACAGGTGGGTCGTGGTGGTGACAGATGGGGTGTGGTTGGGCCTGGTGGCAACAGATGGGGCCCTGTGGCGACAGATGGGGATGTTGGCGACAGATGGGGACCGGTGGCGACAGATGGGGACCGGTGGCGACAGATGGCGACAGATGGGGATGTTGGCGACAGATGGGGACCGGTGGGGACCGGTGGCGACAGGTGGGGACCGGTGGCGACAGGTGGGGACTGGATGTGATAGTTGGCAACGTGTGGCAACAGGTGGGGCCCGGTGGTGATAGTTGGGGACTGATGGGGTCTGGTGGCGACAGATGGGGACCGGTGGGACCCGGTGGAGACAGATGGGTCGTGGTGGCGACAGGTGGGTCTTGGTTGGGCCTGGTGGTGACGGATGGGGCCCGGTGGGGACTGGTGGAGACAGATGGGGCATGGTGGCGACAAATGGTGACCGGTGGCGACAGATGGGGACCGGTGGCGACAGATGGGGACTGGTGGCGACAGATGGGGACTGATGGGGCCCGGTGGCGACAGATGGGGATGTTGGCGACAGATGGGGACCGGTGGCGACAGGTGGGGACTGATGGGGCCCGGTGGCGACAGATGGGAATGTTGGCGACAGGTGGGGACCGGTGGCGACAGGTGGGGACCGGTGGCGACAGGTGGGGACTGGTGGCGACAGGTGGGGTCCGGTGGCGACAGGTGGGGTCCGGTGGCGACAGGTGGGGTCCGGTGGCGACAGGTGGCGACAGGTGGGGACCGGTGGCGGCAGGTGGGGACCGGTAGCGACTGGTGGGGACTGGATGTGATAGTTGGCAACATGTGGCAACAGGTGGGGCCCGGTGGTGATAGTTAAGGGACTGATGGGGTCTGGTGGCGACAGATGGGGACCGGTGGGACCCGGTGGAGACAGATGGGTCGTGGTGGCGACAGGTGGGTCCTGGTTGGGCCTGGTGGTGACGGATGGGGCCCGGTGGGGACTGGTGGAGACAGATGGGGCATGGTGGCGACAAATGGTGACCTGTGGCGACAGATGGGGACCGGTGGCGACAGATGGGGACCGGTGGCGACAGGTGGGGCCTGGTGGCGACAGGTGGGGCCTGGTGGCGACAGGTGGGGCCTGTTTGGATTTGGTCATGACAGATGTGGCCTGGTGGTGACAGATGGGGCCCGGTGGGGACAGGTGCAGACAGATGGGGTCTGTTGGCAACAGATGGGAACGGTGGCGACGGATGCGGACCGGTGGTGACGGATGGGGACTGGTGGAGACAGGTGGGGTCCGGTGGCGATAGTTGGGGCCCGGTGGCGACATGTGGAGACCGGTGGGGATAGGTGGGGCCTGGTGGCAACAGAGGTGGACTGGTGGGTCATGGTGGTGTCAGATGGGATGTGGTTGGGCCTGCTGGTGACAGATGGGTTCCGATGGCGACAGATGGAGCCCGGTGGCAACAGATGGGGATCGTTGGCGACAGATGGGGACTGGTGGTGATAGTTGGGGACTGGTGGAGACAGATGGGGACCCGATGACGACTGATGGGCATCGGTGCCGACGGACGGGGCCAGGTGGTGACGGACGGGGCCTGGTGGCGACAGGAGACGTCTGTTGATGACAGGTGGGACCTGGAGGCGACAGATGGGGCCTGGTTGGAACTGGTCGTGACAGATGGGGCCTGGTGGAGACAGATGGGGACTGCTGGCAACAGATGGGGACCGGTGGCGACGGATGGGGACCGGTGGCGACAGGTGGGTCCTGGTGGCGACAGGTGGGTCCTGGTGGCGACAGGTGGGTCCTGGTGGCGACAGGTGGGTCCTGGTGGCGACAGGTGGGGACCGGTGGCGACAGGTGGGGACCGGTGGGACCCGGTGGAGACAGGTGGATCGTGGTGGCGACAGGTGGGGCCTGGTTGGGCCTGGTGGCGAAAGATGGGGACCGGTGGAGACAGGTGGGGCCCGGTGGAGACATGTGGAGACAGGTGGAGACCGGTGGCGACAGTTGGAGACCGGTGGCGACAGGTGGGGACTGGATGTGATAGTTGGCGACTGGTGGCAACAGGTAGGACCTGGTGGTGATAGTTGGGGACTGATGAGGACTGGTGGCGACAGATGGGGACCGGTGAGATCCGGTGGAGACAGGTGGGTCCTGGTGGCGACAGGTGGGGCCCGGTGGCGACAAGTGGGCCCGGTGGCGACAGGTGGGGCCCGGTGGCGACAGGTGGGGCCCGGTGGCGACAGGTGGGGCCCGGTGGCGACAGGTGGGGCCCGGTGGCGACGGGTGGGGCCCGGTGGCGACGGGTGGGGCCCGGTGGCGACGGGTGGGACCCGGTGGCGACGGGTGGGGCCCGGTGGCGACGGGTGGGGCCCGGTGGCGACGGGTGGGGCCCGGTGGCGACGGGTGGGGCCCGGTGGCGACGGGTGGGGCCCGGTGGCGACAGGTGGGGCCCGGTGGCGACAGGTGGGGCCCGGTGGCGACAGGTGGGGCCCGGTGGCGACAGGTGGGGCCCGGTGGCGACTGATTGGGACCCAATTGCGATTGATGAGGACCGGTGCCGATGGATGGGGCCTGGTTGGACTTGGTCGTGACAAGATGGGGCCTGGTGGGGACTGGTGGAGACAGATGGGGACTGCTGGCAACGGATGGCAACCGGTGACGACGGATGGCGACAGGCGGGGACCGGGGCAGATGGGGACCGGTGGCGACAGGCAGGGACCGGGGCAGATGGGGACTGGATGTGATAGTTGGCAACTGGTGGGGCCTGGTGGTGATAGTTGGAGACTGATGGGGCCCGGTGGTGACTGGTGGAGACAGATGGGGCATGGTGGCGACAGGTGGATCCTGGTGGCGACAGGTGGGGACCGGTGGCGACAGGTGGGGACCGGTGGAACCCGGTGTAGACAGGTGGGACCTGGTGGCGACAGGTGGGGGCCCGGTGGCGACAGATGGGGGCCCGGTGGCGACAGATGGGGGCCCGGTGGCGACAGATGGGGGCCCGGTGGCGACAGATGGGGGCCCGGTGGCGACAGATGGGGCATGGTTGGGCCTGGTGGCGACAGATGGGGACTGGTGGCGACAGGTGGGGCCTGGTGGCAATAGGTGGGGACCGGTGGAACCCGGTGTAAACAGGTGGGTCCTGGTGGCGACAGATGGGGCGTGGTTGGGCCTGGTGGCGACAGATGGGGCCCAGTGGCGACAGATGGGGACCGGTGGCGACAGGTGGGGACCGGTGGAGACCGGTGGAGACAGGTGGGGACCGGTGGAGACAGGTGGGGACCGGTGGAGACAGGTGGGTACTGGTGGTGATAGTTGTGGACTGATGGGGCCAGGTGGGGACGGACGGGGCCTAGTGGCGACAGGTGGGGACAGGTGGCGACAGGTGGGGACCGGTGGCGACAGGTGGGGACCGGTGGCGACAGGTGGGGACCGGTGGCGACAGGTGGGGACCGGTGGAGACAGGTGGGGACCGGTGGAGACAGGTGGGGACCGGTGGAGACAGGTGGGGACCGGTGGAGACAGGTGGGGACCGGTGGAGACCGGTGGACACAGGTGAGGACCGGTGGACACAGGTGGGGACCGGTGGAGACAGGTGGGGACCGGTGGAGACAGGTGGGGACCGGTGGAGACAGGTGGGGACCGGTGCCGACGGAAGGGGCCAGGTGGCGACCGACGGGGCCTAGTGGCGACAGGTGGGGACAGGTGGCGACAGGTGGGGACCGGTGGCGACAGGTGGGGACCGGTGGCGACAGGTGGGGACCGGTGGAGACAGGTGGGGACCGGTGGAGACCGGTGGAGACCGGTGGGGACCGGTGGAGACAGGTGGGGACCGGTGGAGACAGGTGGGGACCGGTGGAGACAGGTGGGGACCGGTGGAGACAGGTGGGGACCGGTGGACACAGGTGGGGACCGGTGGACACAGGTGGGGACCGGTGGAGACAGGTGGGGACCGGTGGAGACAGGTGGGGACCGGTGCCGACGGAAGGGGCCAGGTGGCGACCGACGGGGCCTAGTGGCGACAGGAGACGACTGGTGATGACAGGTGGGGCCTGGTGGTGACAGATGGGGCCTGGTTGGAACTGGTCGTGACAGATGGGGCCTGGTAGGGACTGGTGGAGACAGATGGGGACTGCTGGCAACAGATGGGGGCCGGTGGCGACGGATGGGGACCGGTGGCGATAGTTGGGGATTGGTGGAGACAGGTGGTGACAGGTGGGTCCTAGTGGCGACAGGTGGGTCCTGCTTGTGCCTGGTGGCGACTGATGGGGCCTGGTGGGGACTGGTGGAGACAGGTGGGGCATGATGGCGACAAATGGTGACCTGTGACAACTGATGGGGACCGGTGGCGACAGATGGGGCCTGAGTGGAGACAGGTGGGTCCTGGTTGGGCCTGGTGGCGACTGCTAGGGCCCGGTGGAGACAGGTGGGTCCTGGTGGCGACAGGTGGGTCCTGGTGGCGACAGGTGGGGTCCGGTGGCGATAGTTGGGACCCGGTGGCGACATGTGGAAACCGGTGGAGACAGGTGGGGCCTGGTGGCGACAGAGGTGGACTGGTGGGTCGTGGTGGTGTCAGATGGGATGTGGTTGGGCCTGCTGGTGACAGATGGGTTCCGATGGCGACAGATGGAGCCCGGTGGCAACAGATGGGGATCGTTGGCGACAGATGGGGACTGGTGGTGATAGTTGGGGACTGGTGGAGACAGATGGGGACCCGATGACGACTGATGGGCATCGGTGCCGACGGACGGGGCCTGGTGGCGATGGGTGGGGCCTGGTTGGAACTGGTCGTGACAGATGGGGCCTGGTGGAGACAGATGGGGACTGTTGGCAACAGATGGGGACCGGTGGCGACGGATGGGGACCGGTGGAGACAGGTGGGTCCTGGTGGCGACAGGTGGGTCCTGGTGGCGACAGGTGGGTCCTGGTGGCGACAGATGGGTCCTGGTGGCGACAGATGGGGCCCGGTTGAGATAGGTGGGGACTGATGGGGCCTGGTGGCGACCGGCGGGGACCGGTGGCAGATGGGGACTGGTGGCGACAGATGGGGACTGATGGGGTCTGGTGGCGACCGGCGGGGACCGGTGGCAGATGGGGACTGGTGGCGACGGATGGGACCTGATGGCGACGGACGCGGCCTGGCGGCGACGGACAGGGCCTGGCGGCGACGGACGGGGCCTGGCGGCGACAGGAGACGACTGTTGATGACAGGTGGGGCTTGGTTGGAACTGGTCGTGACAGATGGGGCCTGGTAGGGACTGTTGGAGACAGGTGGGGACCGGTGGCGACAGATGGGGACTGGTGGACACAGGTGTGTCCTGGTTGGGCCTGGTGCGCCTGATGGGACCTTGTGGTGACAGGTGGTTCCTGGTGGCGAAAGGTGGGGACCGGTGGCGAAAGATGGAGACTGATGGGGCCTGGTGGCGACAGGCGGGGACCGGTGGCGGCGGGTGGGGAACGGTGGCAACGGGTGGGGCCCAGTGGCGACAGGTGGGGCCCGGTGGCGACAGGTGGGGCCCGGTGGCGACAGGTGGGGCCCAGTGGCGACAGGTGGGGCCCAGTGGCGACAGGTGGGGCCCAGTGGCGACAGGTGGGGCCCGGTGGCGACTGATTGGGACCCAATTGCGATTGATGAGGACCGGTGCTGATGGATGGGGCCTGGTTGGACTTGGTCGTGACAAGATGGGGCCTGGTGGGGACTGGTGGAGACAGATGGGGACTGCTGGCAATGGATGGCAACCGGTGACGACGGATGGCGACAGGCGGGGACCGGGGCAGATGGGGACCGGTGGCGACAGACGGGGAACGGGGCAGATGGGGACTGGATGTGATAGTTGGCAACTGGTGGGGCCTGGTGGTGATAGTTGGAGACTGATGGGGCCCGGTGGTGACTGGTGGAGACAGATGGGGCATGGTGGCGACAGGTGGATCCTGGTGGCGACAGGTGGGGACCGGTGGCGACAGGTGGGGACCGATGGCGACAGGTGGGGACCGATGGCGACAGGTGGGGACCGGTGGAACCCGGTGGCGACAGATGGGGGCCCGGTGGCGACAGATGGGGGCCCGGTGGCGACAGATGGGGGCCCGGTGGCGACAGATGGGGGCCCGGTGGCGACAGATGGGGGCCCGGTGGCGACAGATGGGGGCCCGGTGGCGACAGATGGGGCATGGTTGGGCCTGGTGGCGACAGATGGGGACTGGTGGCGACAGGTGGGGCCTGGTGGCAATAGGTGGGGACCGGTGGAACCCGGTGTAAACAGGTGGGTCCTGGTGGCGACAGATGGGACGTGGTTGGGCCTGGTGGCGACAGATGGGGCCCGGTGGCGACAGATGGGGACCGGTGGCGACAGATGGGGACCGGTGGCGACAGATGGGGACCGGTGGCGACAGATGGGGACCGGTGGCGACAGATGGGGCCCGGTGGCGACGAATGCAGCCTGTTGGGACCCGGTGGAGACAGGTGGGTACTGGTGGTGATAGTTGTGGACTGATGGGGCCAGGTGGCGACGGACGGGGCCTAGTGGCGACAGGTGGGGACCGGTGGTGACAGGTGGGGACCGGTGGCGACAGGTGGGGATCGGTGGCGACAGGTGGGGATCGGTGGCGACAGGTGGGGACCGGTGGGGACCGGTGGCGACCGGTGGCGACCGGTGGAGACCGGAGGGGACCGGTGGACACCGGTGGGGACCGGTGGAGACAGGTGGGGACCGGTGGAGACAGGTGGGGACCGGTGGAGACCGGTGCCGACGGAAGGGGCCAGGTGGCGACCGACGGGGCCTAGTGGCGACAGGAGACGACTGGTGATGACAGGTGGGGCCTGGTGGTGACAGATGGGGCCTGGTTGGAACTGGTCGTGACAGATGGGGCCTGCTGATGACAGATGGGGCCTGGTAGGGACTGGTGGAGACAGATGGGGACTGCTGGCAACAGATGGGGGCCGGTGGCGACGGATGGGGACCGGTGGCGATAGTTGGGGATTGGTGGAGACAGGTGGTGACAGGTGGGTCCTAGTGGCGACAGGTGGGTCCTGGTTGTGCCTGGTGGCGACTGATGGGGCCTGGTGGCGATGGATGGGGCCCGGTGGGGACTGGTGGAGACAGGTGGGGCATGGTGGCGACAAATGGTGACCTGTGGCAACTGATGGGGACCGGTGGCGACAGATGGGGCCTGAGTGGAGACAGGTGGGTCCTGGTTGGGCCTGGTGGCGACTGATAGGGCCCGGTGGAGACAGGTGGGTCCTGGTGGCGACAGGTGGGTCCTGGTGGCGACAGGTGGGTCCTGGTGGCGACAGGTGGGTCCTGGTGGCGACAGGTGGGGACCGGTGGTACCCGGTGGAGACAGGTGGGTCCTGGTGGCGACGGGCGGGGACCAGTGGCGACGGGCGGGGACCAGTGGAACCCGGTGTAGACAGGTGGGTCCTGGTGGCAACAGATGGGGAAGTGGTTGGGCCTGGTGGTGACAGATGGGGCCCGTGGCGACTGATGGGGCCCGGTGGCGACAGATGGGGGCCCGGTGGCGACAGATGGGGGCCCGGTGGCGACAGATGGGGGCCCGGTGGCGACAGATGGGCGTGGTTGGGCCTGGTGGCGACAGATGGGGACCGGTGGCGACTGATGGGGCCTGGTGGTGATGGATGCGGCCTGGTGGGACCCGGTGGAGACAGGTGTGTCCTGGTGGCAAAAGCTGGGGCCTAGTTGGGCCTGGTGACAGATGGAGCCCGGCGGAGACAGATGGGTATCGGTGGTGATAGTTGGGGACTGATGGGGCCTGGTGGTGACAGATGGGGCCCGGTGGAGACAGATGGGTACCAGTGGTGATCGTTGAGGACTGATGGGGCCTGGTGGCGACGGATGGGGCCCGGTGGCGACGGATGGGGCCCGGTGGCGACGGATGGGGCCCGGTGGCGACGGATGGGGCCCGGTGGCGACGGATGGGGACCGGTGGCGACGGATGGGGACCGGTGGCGACGGATGGGGACCTGTGGAGACAGTGGCGACAGGTGGGGACCGGTGGCGACAGGTGGGGACCGGTGTCGACAGGTGGGGACCGGTGTCGACAGGTGGGGACCGGTGGCGACAGATGGGGGCCCGGTGGCGACAGATGGGGGCCCGGTGGCGACAGATGGGGGCCCGGTGGCGACAGATGGGGGCCCGGTGGCGACAGATGGGGCATGGTTGGGCCTGGTGGCGACAGATGGGGACTGGTGGCGACAGGTGGGGCCTGGTGGCGACAGGTGGGTCCTGGTGGCGACAGGTGGGTCCTGGTGGTGACAGATGGGGCCTGGTTGGAACTGGTCGTGACAGATGGGGCCTGCTGATGACAGATGGGGACTGCTGGCAACAGATGGGGGCCGGTGGCGACGGATGGGGACCGGTGGCGATAGTTGGGGATTGGTGGAGACAGGTGGTGACAGGTGGGTCCTAGCCGCAACATGTCCTCCCAACTCCTGTGCTCAATACTCTGACCAATAAAGGAAAGCATACCAAACGCCTTCTTCACTATCCTATCTACCTGAAACTCCACTTTCAAGGAGCTATGAACCTGCACTCCAAGGTCTCTTTGTTCATCAACACTCCCTAGGACCTTACCATTAAGTGTATAAGTCCTGCTAAGATTTGCTTTCCCAAAATCCAGAACCTTGCATTTATCCGAATTAAACTCCATCTGCCATTTCTCAGCCCATTGGCCCATCTGGTCAAGATCTGTTGTAATCTGAGGTAACCTTCTTCTCTGTCCACTACACCTCCAATTTTGGTGTCATCTACAATCTTACTTACTGTACCTCTTATGCTCACATCCAAATCAAATCAGAAAGTGCTGGGGGTAGTCAGCAGGTCTGGCAGAGAAACAGAGTGAACCATTCCAGTCCTGTGTGCATCTCCTTCAGAACCCATTGCCCGAGTGGTGCAGTGTCCTGGGCGATAGCTTTATAACAGCTTCACCCCCAGGTGATCTTTGAAACAAACAGCAGTCTACTTGAATACCTGGAGTTTTCTGCGGGTGACATTTTTAACCAACCTGTTCAGACGTGTCATGTCCCACTTGTGAAGTAGGTGGGACTTGAGAAGCCAGGCCTTGTTAGTTTGAGGGGAGTTCCTCAGGATGGAGTCTCAGGGTCAATCATTTTCAGCTGCTTTGTCAATCACTTTCCCTTCAGCAGCAGGATTGTTGGTTGACAATTCGACAATATTCAGCATCATTTTCAACTGCTCCGATACTGATGGAGCGCATATCCATATGTTCAGGTTGTAAGTTTGCTCACTGAACTGGTAGGTTTGTTCTCATTGAGAACAATCTTACAACCTGAACCTCACCGTAGCTAAAGAAACGCACATCCATATCTAGCAAGACCTGGCCAGCATCTAAAATCTGCACAAGTGGCAAGTAACACATGCTGACTACCCCCAGCACTTTCTGATTTGATTTGGATGTGAGCATAAGAGTTACAGTAAGTAAGCTTGCAGATGACACCAAAATTGGAGGTGTAGTGGACAGAGAAGAAGGTTACCTCAGATTACAACAGATCTTGACCAGATGGGCCAATGGGCTGAGAAATGGCAGATGGAGTTTAATTCGGATAAATGCAAGGTTCTGGATTTTGGGAAAGCAAATCTTAGCAGGACTTATACACTTAATGGTAAGGTCCTAGGGAGTGTTGATGAACAAAGAGACCTTGGAGTGCAGGTTCATAGCTCCTTGTATCACATCCGAGCCCGGCAAAGCCCATCATCAACAAGAGAATATCCGAGTATCCCTTGTTGACATTCCACAGCAATAGCATTATTGAATCCTCCATGAGCAGCATTCCGGGGGTGTAATATTGACCAGAAACTGAACAGGACTAACCATACAACTACAGTTGATACAAGATCAGGGCAGATGCAAAAAGTCTTGCAGTGCTCAACTCCCCTCCTGCCTGCCCACCTTACACGATGTAAGTCAGGTGTGATACGGAATCCTCTCCACTTGCCTGGTTGAATGCTGTTTCAACAACACAAGAAGCTCATCAACATGTGGGACAAAACAGCTCTCTTGATTGCCAACAACCTTCCCCATTCCCTTTCTTCCCCATTGATGTACAGCAGCAGCAAAGGGGATCATCTCTTGTGTAACATCCTTCCGGGTCGGGGGCTGTGCTGTCCACCAGTTGGCAAGGTACATCCCACAACAGGCTTGCACCTCAGGACACACAATGTCTCAGAGATATTGGGAACAACGACCTGATTTATTCAGGAACATTCCTTTTTGCTTTTGATTGTCCTTTTTGCATCTTTTGATATGAGTGGATCATTTGTTTGGGAGGAGGTGTAGAATAGAGGGAGGATGTCTTTCTGAAATTGGATTTGTTTGTTCTGAGATTTTACTCTGTATGCACCACGATAATATTTGAAAATCATTTCACTGAGAAATAGATTGAAAGAATTGAAGATGAGTGAGTCAAATCAAACATGATATATAGATCCAACAGAGTCACTTAATTCATTTGGACATAAAGGGAACATGTTTATCTGTTATGTCTGTAAGCAAAGATTTCAAGTAAACATTGTGAGTGGTAAAGTGCCAGCACAGACACACACGCACACACACACAGACACAGACACAGACGCACACACAGACACACACACACATACACACACACACACACATGCTCACACAACAGTGTGTGTTCCACTGAACTGACTACAGAAATTATTTAACATTATCGAGTTAACATTCTTTAAAAATCCACAGACAGAGAAGCCATAAATATGTTGTGTTTATGAGAAAGGATTCAACAGATTATCCAACTTGGAGATATGTGAGGAGATCAGCACCATGGAAATGTCTGGATTGTGAGAAGGATTGCAAATCCCCAGACCAGCTGGAGACTCACCGACACAGACATTCTGGGGAGAGACTGTTCCCCTGCTCTATGTGTGGGAAGGGATTTACTCTGTCATCCAGTTTCATGTAACACCAGTGGGTTCACACTGACAAGAGACCTTTCCCCTGACTGTGGAGGAAAAAAAAACTTTAGGATGTGTAAAGGTATTAAATTCAATGGTCATAATTTCACACCTTAACGTCCTTCCACCTTTTGCATTCCCAATGCGCCTCCCCCAAGTCCCTCCTCCATACATTTTATCTTATCCTGCTTGGCACACCCTCCTCATTCCTGAAGAAGGGCTTATGCCCGAAACATCGATTCTCCTGCTCCTTTGACGCTGCTTGACCTGCTGCGCTTTTCCAGCAACACATGTTTCAGCTCTGATCTCCAGCATCTGCAGTCCTCACTTTCTGCTAATTGATTTTAATCTACTGTGAATCCTCTTGCAAGGATGCCTACTTTGAAGAAACTCTCCTCCTCCCTCCACAAGGATCTCAGTGAGTCCCTCTCTAACTGCACCCCCCAGGTCATCTCCTCTGCCCTGAAGCTCTTCAGCCACATCCTCAAACAGCAACACAACGCCTGGAGGAAGAGCGCCTCATCTTCTGCCGAGGAACCCTCCAACCACAAGGGATGAATGCAGATTTCTCCAGCTTTCTCATTTCCCCTCTCCCCACCTTATCTCAGTCCCAACCCTCAGACTCAGCACTGCCTTCTTGACCTGCAATCTTCTTCCCGACCTCTCTGCCCCTACCCCTCTCCGGCCTATCACCCTCGCCTTAACCTCCTTCCACCTATTGCATTCCCAATGCCCCTTCCCCAAGTCCCTCCTCCCTACCTTTTATCTTAGCCTGCTTGGCACACCCTCCTCATTCCTGAAGAAGGGCTTATGCCCGAAATGTCAATTCTCCTGTACCTTGGATGCTGCCTGACCTGCTGCACTTTTCCAGCAACACATTTTTCAGCCATAATTTAACATCAACCCATTCCCATGGGGGAGAAGGTATTCAGCTGTTCCATGTGTGGGAAGGTATTCACTTGGGGATCCAGCCTAATGTCAGACAAACATCTTCATCATCGGGAGAGAAGCGTTGTCTGCTCTTTGGGAAGGAAGAAACTTCCCAGTTCAGCCTAATGTCAACCGTTGAGTTGACACTGGAGAGAGACCAATCATCTGCTCTGTGTGTGAGAAGGGATTTATTAAATCAGCAAAGCTTCAAATACACGAGCGTGGCCATACTAGAGAGAGAGAGAGAGAGAGACTGTCCGCCTGCGCTGAGTGTAGGAAGGGACTCACTTAGTCATCTGTACTCAGTGAGCACCAGCACATTCACACCTTTTCCCTGCTCCTTGTGTGGGAAGGGGTTCACTCGGTTCTCCAATCTCAGCAGCTATGGCTTTGTTCACATCAATGAGAGAACACGTCAATGCTCTGACTGTGAGAAGAGCTTTATGAGTAGCAATGATTTGATGAAATACCAACAAACACATTGTGGGGAGAGGCCGTTCACCTGCACTGTGTGTAGCAAGGGATTCAATTATTCATCCCCACATGTGACGCTCCAGTTAAGGGGAATCAGTTTAGCTGAGTTGGCTGTAATGTTGGTTTACAGAGCAGTGTGATGTGGACAGCGTGGGTTCAATTCCCATTACCAGTTTGAGGTTGCTATGAAGGACTCTCGTTCTCAAATTCTTCCCTTGCCTAAGGTCTGAGGTCCCTCTGGTCAAAACACCATGAGTCGCTTCTCTCTGTACTGAAGAGGGCAGCCCCTGTGGTCTGTTAAGGCTATGGTGACACACACATTCCAGTGAGTTAACATGTGATTGTATTCTGCTGTTATTGCATCCAGAACTGGACTGAGTTTATTTTTTTTTTTCAATCTCCTAAACTGAGGAGACTCTGAATCTCCTGGTTATTTTATTAAACAAATTACAAAACAGTTTACAAAAAACATTGACAGCTGTACACAAAAGACAGCAGTTTTACAAGGGAGAGGAGCAGCAAAGCTAGGCCCCGAACCCTACCGTTCAACCATTTTACAGGGAGAGGAGGACAAACCTCAAATCCCAGTTCCACATATGACAAGACAGTGACAATGACATTTGTACATTAGACAATACCGTTACATACAAAAGTGCAGACAATACAGACCCAGCAAGCCCCCGCCCCTCCCACCTTCCGACCGCTCTAAGGCAGCCCGCCCCTACCCACCTTCCGGTTATGAACTGTGTTTATTTTCTTTCTTTTTCTGTTTTTTTTTTTTAAATATATTTTTCCCCTTTAACCCCCACACTACCACCTAAGTGCGGTATCTTCCGGTTATATTTATTTTATTAAACAAATTACAAAACAGTTTACAAAAAACATTGACAGCTGTACACAAAAGACAGCAGTTTTACAAGGGAGAGGAGCAGCAAAGCTAGGCCCCGAACCCTACTGTTCAACCATTTTACAGGGAGAGGAGGACAAACCTCAAATCCCAGTTCCACATATGACAAGACAGTGACAATGACATTTGTACATTAGACAATACCGTTACATACAAAAGTGCAGACAATACAAGCCCAGCAAGCCCCCGCCCCTCCCACCTTCCGACCACTCTAAGGCAGCCCGCCCCTACCCACCTTCCGGTTCTGGACTGTGTTTATGTATTTTATTAAACAAGTTACAAAACAGTTTACAAAAAACATTGACAGCTGTACACAAAAGACAGCAATTTTACAAAGGAGAGGAGCAGCAAAGCTAGGCCCCGAACCCTACCGTTCATCCATTTTACAGGGAGAGGAGGACAAACCTCAAATCCCAGTTCCACGTGTGACAAGACAGTGACAATGACATTTATACATTAGACAATACCGTTACATACAAAAGTGCAGACAATACAAGCCCAGCAAGCCCCCGCCCCTCCCACCTTCCGACCACTCTAAGGCAGCCCGCCCCTACCCACCTTCCGGTTCTGGACTGTGTTTATTTTATTTTATTAAACAAATTACAAAACAGTTTACAAAAAAAACATTGACAGCTGTACACAAAAGACAGCAATTTTACAAGGGAGGGGAGCAGCAAAGCTAGGCCCTGAACCCTACCGTTCAACCAATTTACAGGGAGAGGAGGACAAACCTCAAATCCCAGTTCCACATATAAGACAGTGACAATGACATTTGTACATTAGACAATACCGTTACATACAAAAGTGCAGACAATACAAGCCCAGCAAGCCCCCGCCCCTCCCACCTTCCGACCACTCTAAGGCAGCCCGCCCCTACCCACCTTCCGGTTCTGGACTGTGTTTATTTTTTTTTTATTAAACAAGTTACAAAACAGTTTACAAAAAACATTGACAGCTGTACACAAAAGACAGCAGTTTTACAAGGGAGGGGAGCAGCAAAGCTAGGCCCCGAACCCTACCGTTCAACCATTTTACAGGGAGAGGAGGACAAACCTCAAATCCCAGTTCCACGTGTGACAAGACAGTGACAATAACATTTATACATTAGACAATACCGTTACATACAAAAGTGCAGACAATACAGACCCAGCAAGCCCCCGCCCCTCCCACCTTCCGACCACTCTAAGGCAGCCCGCCCCTACCCACCTTCCGGTTCTGGACTGTGTTTATTTATTTTTTTTTAATTTTATTAAACAAATTACAAAAGTTTACAAAAAAACATTGACAGCTGTACACAAAAGACAGCAGTTTTACAAGGGAGAGGAGCAGCAAAGCTAGGCCCTGAACCCTACCGTTCAACCAATTTACAGGGAGAGGAGGACAAACCTCAAATCCCAGTTCAACATATGACAAGACAGTGACAATGACATTTGTACATTAGACAATACCATTACACTGGACTGTGTTTATTTTTTTTTTATTTTATTAAACAAGTTACAAAACAATTTACAAAAAACATTGACAGCTGTACACGAAAGACAGCAGTTTTACAAGGGAGGGGAGCAGCAAAGCTAGGCCCCGAACCCTACCGTTCAACCATTTTACAGGGAGGAGGACAAACCTCAAATCCCAGTTCCACGTGTGACAAGACAATGACAATGACATTTATACATTAGACGATACCGTTACATACAAAAGTGCAGACAATACAGACCCAGCAAGCCCCCGCCCCTCCCACCTTCCGACCGCTCTAAGGCAGCCCGCCCCTACCCACCTTCCGGTTCTGGACTGTGTTTATTTATTTTTTTTTAATTTTATTAAACAAATTACAAAAGTTTACAAAAAAACATTGACAGCTGTACACAAAAGACAGCAGTTTTACAAGGGAGAGGAGCAGCAAAGCTAGGCCCCGAACCCTACCGTTCAACCAATTTACAGGGAGAGGAGGACAAACCTCAAATCCCAGTTCCACATATGACAAGACAGTGACAATGACATTTGTACATTAGACAATACTGTTACATGGACTGTGTTTATATATTTTATTAAACAAGTTACAAAACAATTTACAAAAAACATTGACAGCTGTACACGAAAGACAGCAGTTTTACAAGGGAGGGGAGCAGCAAAGCTAGGCCCCGAACCCTACCGTTCAACCATTTTACAGGGAGGAGGACAAACCTCAAATCCCAGTTCCACGTGTGACAAGACAATGACAATGACATTTATACATTAGACGATACCGTTACATACAAAAGTGCAGACAATACAGACCCAGCAAGCCCCCGCCCCTCCCACCTTCCGACCGCTCTAAGGCAGCCCGCCCCTACCCACCTTCCGGTTCTGGACTGTGTTTATTTATTTTTTTTTAATTTTATTAAACAAATTACAAAAGTTTACAAAAAAACATTGACAGCTGTACACAAAAGACAGCAGTTTTACAAGGGAGAGGAGCAGCAAAGCTAGGCCCTGAACCCTACCGTTCAACCAATTTACAGGGAGAGGAGGACAAACCTCAAATCCCAGTTCCACATATGACAAGACAGTGACAATGACATTTGTACATTAGACAATACTGTTACATGGACTGTGTTTATTCGGTCAGCAATAGTTTACTTCATTGGATGTGAATTACCTCTTTAATTGAACTGGTGTTTAATTGTTCAGGTATCAATCACATCAAAAACACAGTTTTTCCCCCTGATTTCTCTTCGGTGAGATGAGACTGATAGATATCAATTTCCTGCACTGTTCTTGGGTCTTTTATTCATTGCAAAGACTTGATTTGTATTTTCACACATTCAGGATTTCTGAATGTGCTTCACAGCAACTGAAGTCCTTGTGAGGTGTAGTCACAAGGCCCGAGTCTCCCACTTAGAATTTAATGGCACCTGCACGAATTCTCCAATTATTGTTACCCTGCTTCAATTCCTTCCATTTAGTTGTTCCTTGATACACATCTTCAACGCACGGGTGCCCTGCTGATTTTCTTTTCATTCAGTAATGCACTGAATTGAATCTCCAATTTACCGATGCTTGCAATATTTCTTCTTTTTATTGATTCCCTGGCCCCGATTCCCCAATGGTCTGCTCCAATTTTCCAATATATTGGCACTCCCACCAATTTTCTAATGTAACGGCACTGTGCACCAGATCTCCCATTTATTGTTTCCACCAAATCTCCCATTTACTCCTATCCCTGTACTAATTCTTCCATTTACTGATGCTCGAGCCCAATACCACGATTTCAGGGTGCGCTACTCTAATGCTCCTATTTACTGTTACCATGCACCAATTCTCTAATTTAGCTCCACTGTGAAACAGGTCTCTCATTTACTGATACCCCACACCAATTCTCCAATTCAGTGTTGCTGAGCACCATTTCCCCCAATTACTGACGTCCTGAACAAGTTCTCCACTCCGTTTTGCCTTACACCAATCCTCACACTGACTGATGCTCTCACCCAGTTTGGGGGCGCCCTACTTTAAATCTCCCAAAAGGTATGGCCCTGCCCCAATTCTCCCATTTAGTGCAACACAGCACAACTCACCCATTCAGTGCTGAACTGCATTCATTCAACCATTATCTGACGCCCAGTTGCAAATTCTCACATTTCCATAAGCACTTTTCCAGTTTTTTCCATTTAGTAGTTCCTTGCAATGATTCTCCAATTTAGTGGAGACCTGCCAGAATTCTTAAATGTAGGCGTGGATACGTTGGACTAAAGGGTCTGTTTCCGTGCTGTACATCTCTAAGGCTGTAATTAGTGCTCCGCTTCCCTGCACCAATTCTCCCATTTACCAATCCTGCACTAATTCGGGAATTTCACCAACTCACCCATTGAGGTTATCCTGCCCCAGTCCTCCCACTTAGAATTTAATGGCATCTGCATGAATTCTCCAATTATTGTTGCTCTGCACCAATTCCTTCCATTTAGTTGTTCCCTGATACACATCTTCCACGTATGGGTGCCCTGCTGAATTGTTTTCATTTAGTGATGCACTGAACTGAATCTCCAATTTACCGATGCTTGCAACATTTCTTCTTTTGATTGATTCCCTGCCCCTTATTCCGAATTTAGACATGCTCTGCTCCAATTTTCTAATATATTGGCACTCACACCAGTTTTCAAATGTAATGGCACTATGTACCGAATCTCCCATTTATTGTTTCCACCAAATCTCCCATTTACTCATGTCCGTGTACTAATTCTTCCATTTGCTGATGCCCGAGTCCGATTCTACCATTTCAGTGTGCACTACTCTAATTCTCCCATTTACTGTTGCCATGTACCCATTCTCTAATTTCGCTCCACTGTGAACCGGGTCTCTCATTTACTGATGTCCCCCACCAATTCTCCAATTCAGTGTTGCTTAGCACCATTTCCCCCAATTACTGACGTCCTGAACAAGTTCACTGCTCAGTTTTGCCTTACACCAATCCTCACACTGACTGATGTCCTCGCCCAGTTTAGGGGAGCCCTACTCTCAATGTCCCCAAAGGTATTTTCCTGCCTTGAACTGCTGCCATTTATTTGGTGCAGATAAACCCACAATGATGTAAGGGAGGGGGGTTCCAGGATTCCCAACCAATGGCACTTGTGGGACTGAGATGTTTTTCCAAGCCAGGGTGGGGAGTGGCTTGATGTGGAATTGTCAACTGGTGGTGTTCCCGTGTATCTGCTGTGCTCAGCATTCCACATGATAGTGCCGTGGGTCTGGAAGCTGCTCTGGAAGGAACCTTGGGGAATGTCTCCAGTGCATCTTGTCTATGGTACACACTGCTGCTACTGAGTGTCGGTGGTGGAGACAGGGGATGTTTGTGGCTGTGGTGCTGAGCAAGCTGCACTGCAAGTTTATTCCACCTAATTATGGAGAACACAACTCCTCTCCATCATCATCAATCCATTTCCCAGACGGACACCCAGTGATTACACGGATCTGTTAATTGTCCCAATGACCATGAGATTGTAACCAGATTGCCCTGTTCCCTGACAATGGTCTGAGGGCCATCCCGCGACTGTTGCACTGTCTCCTGGCCATTCCATGTGTAAAAGCTGGGACTGAGCTGATGGGACACAGACTGTGTTACAGATGGTTACACTCAGGGCACTCTCACTCACTCACTGCGTCACAATCACCGGAGTGACGCAAAGGCGCAAGGGGCTGCGCGGTGACGTCACCCCAGGATGGCCGCCCGCACAGGGGAAGGATTGACAAGGAGGAAGCGGGAGGCGGCAAGAGGTGACTCAGACCAGGGCCGTGAGGAGAGGCAGAGCGGCTCCCTCTGGCGGCCGGGAGGAGGAATCAGCAGCCACAGGAGGGTGGAGCGGATTGGTGGGAAGGAAGATTGACAGGTGGGACAGGTCATGGGGGCGGGGCTGAGCTGGAAGGTTGGAGCTGGGGTCGGGGGGGGGGGGGAAATGAGGAAACTGGGGAAGTCCACACACCCCTCCCTGTCCTCCTGTCCCTGAGGGAGATTTGGACTCTGTACCATGTGGTGGGGCTGCACATGTCATTGACACAGTGGGATCTTGCTGTGCCCTGGGTCTCCTGTTGTTGTCCAAATTGTGGGGTGATGGGAAATAAAGCCCCTTTCTCAGTGAGGGGTGGGGTGGGGCAGGGGAAGCCTGGGGACTGGGATCTTGCTGTGCATGAAGACACACACAGTCGAATGGCCGGTCAGTCTCTGCACATACTCCCCGTGCCCCCCCACCCCCTCCAGCCCAGGACCTGGGACACAGCGAGGGGTGGGGGTGGTGAGGGACGGTGGGGGAATTATACACAATGGAGACACAGTGGGGGCTTTTATACAGAGATGGGGGAGTATGGATAGAGGGGATAGAGTATGGATAGAGTATGGATAATTCGAGGTAGGGGGGTAAATGAAGGTGCACAGGGGGAGAGGGGCAATTAGATTGAGGAAAGGGGGGAAAGTGGGTGGGGCTGTAATATTCCAGGAGGGGTGGGAAATTGTAGGTGGGGTCACAAATTAGCCAAAGGTAGGGGAGTTACAGGGGAATGAGGCAGTAAATGTAGGGGGAAGAGAAAATTGGGGAAGGGCCAATATCTCATGGGGGTGTAGATTGGAAAGGTAAATAAATGGGGATGGGCTGGAAATCAACTCTGCCCCAAAGAGGGGGTGGGGGAGAGAATGATCATGGGGGTATTGGGAATTGTGGTCAGGAATATAATAGGGGGCAACAACATTCAGGGGGTGAAAACTTGATAGGGGGGAGGTTTACGTAAATCCTTGTATCGGGGAGGTGGGAGGGGTGTTGGTGCCTGGGATCTTGCTGTGCAGTGAGACAGTCCCTGAAAAGGTCAGTGAGTGTCTGCACGTGCTCACTGTGTCCCCCCACCATAAATGGGTGGGTGGGGAGTCAGGAACAAGGGGGGAGGGAGGACAGAGGGAGGACGGAGGGGTGTTTCTATGTCTCTCTCACTCTTTTCTACCCCCTTCTCTCCCTCTCTTCTTTCTCACCTGCCCCTCCTCCTCTCCTCCCCACTCCTTCCTCCCACTCTTCTCTGTTTTCTCCTCCATCACCCTTGCCTTCCCCCCTCCTTCCCTACCCCCTCTCCTTCCCTAGCACTCGCCTTCCCCTCTACTTGCCCCTTCCCCCTCTCCTTCCCCCATTCCCCACTCTCCTTCCCCATCCCCTCATTCCCCCTCTCCTTCCCAACCTCTGCCCCTCCACCCTCTCCTTCCCCTCTCCTCCTTCCCCCTCCTCTCCTTCCGCCCTCTCCTTCCCCACTTCATTTCCCTCCCCTCCTACCAGCCTCTCTGTCACCCCTTCCATCCCTCTCCTTCCAAACCTCTCCTCTCCTCCCCCTCCATCCCCCACTCTTCTCTCTCTCTGCTTCTCCCCTCCATCTCCCTTACTTTTTCCCCTCTCCTTCCCTGTCAATCGCTTCCCCCCACACTCTGCCCTCTCCTCCCACCCTCTCCTCCCCCTCTCAAACCCCCCTCTCCTTCACCCCCTTCCCCCCTCATTCACCCCTTCCCTCTCTCCTTCAACCCCAATTCTTTCCCCCCTTCCCCCCACTGCTCCCCCTCCTTCCTCACCCTGCCCCTTCACCCCCTTCCTTCCCCTCTTCTCCGCCCCCTCCTCCCATCCTCTCCTCCGGCTCCTCCTCCCACCCTCCTCTCCCAACTCTCCTTCAACCTTCTCTTCCGCCATCTCGTTCCATCCTCTCTTTCGCCATCTCCTCCCACCCTCTCGTTCCCACTCTTCTTCCTCCCTCTCTCCTCTCCCCTCCTTCAAACCCCCCTCTCCTTCTCCTTCCTTTTCCCCCTCCCCTTTTCCCTCCTCTCCTTCCAACCCTACTCCCCCCTTCCCACCACTCTCCTTCTCCCTGCTCCTTGTCCCCTCTACTTACCCACCTCTCCTTCACGCCTTCCACCCTTCTCCTTCCCCTTCTCCTTCCCCCTTCGCCTTTCTCCTTCCACCTATCCTCCCCCACTTCCCCGACTCTCCTTCCCCCACCTCGCCCTCTCCCTTCACCCTCTTCTTCCCCCTCCCCATCTCCTCCTCTCCTTCCCCAATCTCTCCTTCACCCCGCATACTCCCCCTCCTCTACTTCCTCCCCCTCCCTCATTTCCCCCTCTCTTCCACCCCTCCTCCTCCCTCCTTCCCCCTCCTACCACCTTCTCCTTCCACCCCTCACCTTTCTCTCCCCTACCTTCCCACATCACCTTTCCATTCCCCAATTCTCCACGTCACCTTCCCCCCACCTCCCCTCATTCCCCCTCTCCTTCAATCCTCTCCTTTCCCTCTCCCCTCTCCTCGTCTTTGCCTCCCCCTCATTCCCCTGCTCATTCACCCCACTCCTCCCCCTCTCCCTCACCCCTCTCCTCCCCCCTCCTTCACCTCTCTCCTCCCCCACCACGCTTTCCTTCCTCCCTCCCTCCCCCACGTCTCCTTCCCCCACTCCCTCCCCCTCCCTCATTCCCCCACTCCTCCACCCCTCCTTCCCCTCTCCTACCCCTTCTCCTTCCATCCCTCTCCCTCCCCCCCTTCCCTTCCCACATCTCCTTCCCGTCCCCTCCTTCCCCGACTCCATTCCCCCATACCACTCCCCCACCCTCCTTTCCTCCCCTTTCCTGTTGCGGGACTGGTGTTTGGGAGAAGTGTTCACATTTTTGGATCATTGGGATCTCCTTCGGGGTAGAAGTGACCTGTACAAGAAGGATGGATTACACCTAAATTGGAAGGGGTCTAATGTACTGGCAGGGAGATGTGCTAGAGCTGCACGGGAGGATCTAAACTAGTAAGGGGGTGGGACCCAGGGAGATAGTGAGGAAAGATATCAATCTGAGACTGGGACAGTTACGTACAGAAGCGAGTCAAACAGTCAGGGCAGGCAGGGACAAGGTAGGACAAATAAATTAAACTGCATTTATTCCAATGCAAGGGGCCTAACATGGAAGACAGATGAACTCAGCGCACGGTTAGGAACATGGGACTGTGGAAAAAACAATGTACAGCTCAGGAACAGGCCCTCCTGCCCTCCAAGCCTGAGCTGATCCAAATCTACTGTCTAAATCTGTCGCCCAATTCCTGAGTATCTGTATCCCTCTGCTCCCCACCTCCCCATGCATCTGTCCAGACACATCTTAAATGAATCTACCGTGCCTGCCTCTACCACCCCTGCTGGCAACACGTTCCAAACGCCCACCACCCTCTGTGTGAAGTACTTGCCGCGTGTATCCCCTTAAACTTTCCACCTCTCACCTTGAAAGCATGACCTCTCCTTATTGAATCCTTCACCTCTGGGAAAAAGCTTATCTCTATCCACCCTGTCTATACACTTCCTGATTTCATAAACCTCAATCACGGCCCCCCCTTAAACTTCCTTTTTCTAATGAAAACAATCCTAACCTACTTAACCTCTCTTCATAGCCAGCACCTTCCATACCAGGCAACATCCTCGTAAACCTTCTCTGTACCCTCTCCAAAGCGTCCACACCCTTTTGGGAATGTGGTGACCAGAACTGTACACAGGATTCTAAATCTGGCCGAACCAATGTCTTGTACAATTTTAGCATGACTTGCCAGCTCTTATACTCAATACCCTGTCCAATGAAGGCAAGCAGACTATATGCCTTCTTGACCACTCTCTCCACCTGTGCAGCAACCTTCAGGGTACAATGGACCTGCACTCCCAGATCTCTCTGCCCATCAACCTTTCCCAAGGGTCCTCTGTTCATTGTATAATTCGCTCTCGATTTAGTCTTGCCAAAATGCATCACCTCACTTTTGTGAGATATCATAGCAATTATAAAAACATGGCTCAGAGATGGGCAGGACTGGCAGCTTAATGTCCCAGGATACAAATGCTACAGGAAGGATAGAAAGGGAGGCAAGAGAGGAGGGGGAGTGGTGTTTCTGATAAGGGATAGCATTACAGCTGTGCTGAGGGAGGATATTCCTGGAAATACATCCAGGGACGTTAGTTGGGTGGAACTGAGAAATAAGAAAGGGATGATCACCTTATTGGGATTGTATTATAGACCCCCTAATAGTCAGAGGGGAATTGAGAAACAAATTTGTTCGGAGATCTCAGCTATCTGTTAGAATAATAGGGTAGTTATGGTCAGGGATTTTAACTTTCCAAACATAGGCTGGGACTGCCATAGTGTTAAGGGTTTAGATGGAGAGGAATTTGTTAAGTGTGTACAAGAAAATTTTCTGATTCAGTATGTGGACGTACCTACTAGAGAAGGTGCAAATCTTGACCTACTCTTGGGAAATAAGGCAGGGCAGGTGACTGAGGTGTCAGTGGGGATGCACTTTGGGGCCAGCGACCATAATTCTATTAGATTTAAAATAGTGATGGAAAAGGGTAGGCCAGATCTAAAAGTTAAAGTTCTAAATTGGAGAAAGGCCAATTTTGACGGTATTAGGCAAGAATTTTCAAAAGCTGACTGGGGGCAGATGTTCACAGGTAAAGGAACGGCTGGAAAATGGGAAGCCTTCAGAAATGAGATAACGAGAGTCCAGAGAAAGTATATTTCTGTTCGGGTGAAAGGGAGGGCTGGTAGGTACAGGGAATGCTGGATGACTAAAGAAATTGAAGGTTTGGTTAAGAAAAAGAAGGAAGCATATGTAGGGTATAGACAGGATCGATAGAGTGAATCCTTAGAAGAGTATAAAGGCAGTAGGAGGATACTTAAGAGGGAAATCAGGAGGGCAAAACGGGGACATGAGGTAGCGTTGGCAAATAGAATTAAGGAGAATCCAAAAGGTTTTTACAAATACTTTAAGGACAAAAGGGTAACTAGGGAGAGAATAGGGCCCCTCAAAGATCAGCAAGGCGGCCTTTGTGTGGAGCCACAGAAAATGGGGAAGATACTAAACATATATTTTACATCAGTATTTATTGTGGAAAAGGATATGGAAGATATAGAATGTAGGGAATTAGATGGTGACACCTTGCAAAATGTCCACATTACAGAGGAGGAAGTGTTGGATGCATCGAAACGCATAAAGGTGGATAAATCCCCAGGACCTGATCAGGTGTACCCTAGAACTCTGTGGGAAGCTAGAGAAGTGATTGCTGGGCCTTTTGCTGAGAGATTTGTATCATCGATAGTCACAGGTGAGGTGTTGGAAGACTGGAGGTTGGCAAACGTGGTGCCATTGTTAAAGAAAGGTGGTAAAGACAAGCCAGGGAACTTTGGACCGGTGAGCCTGATGTCAGTGGTGGGCAAGTTGTTGGAGGGAATCCTGATGGACAGGATGTACATGTATTTGGAAAGGCAAGGACTGATTAGGGATAGTCAACATGGCTTTGTGTGTGGGAAATCATGTCTCACAAACTTGATTGAGTTTTTTGAAGAAGTAACAAAGAGGATTGATGAGGGCAGAGCAGTAGATGTGATCCATATGGACTTCAGTAAGGTGTTCAACAAGGTTCCCAATGGGATACAGGGAGAACTAGCCATTTGGATACAGAACTGGCTCAAAGGTAGAAGACAGAGGGTGGTGGTGGAGGGTTGTTTTTCAGACAGGAGGCCTGTGACCAGTGGTGTGCCACAAGGATCGGTGATGGGCCCTCTACTTTTTGTCATTTACATAAATGATTTGGATACGAGCATAACAGGTACAGTTAGTAAGTTTTCGGATGACACCAAAATTGGAGGTGTAGTGGACAGGGAAGAGGACATTGGTTAGGCCACTGTTGGAATATTGCTTGCATTTCTGGTCTCCTTCCTATTGGAAAGATGTTGTGAAACTTGAAAGCTTCAGAAAAGATTCACAAGGATGTTGCCAGGCTTAGAAGTTTTAAGCTATAGGGAGAGGCTGAACAGGCTGGGGCTGTTTTCCCTGGACCGTCAGAGGCAGAGGGGTCACCTGATAGAGGTTGACAAAATTATGAGGGGCATGGATAGGGTAAATAGACAAAGTCTTTTCCCTGGGGTCAGGCAGTCCAGAACTAGAGGGCAAAGGTTTAGGGTGTGAGGGAAAGATATAAAAGAGACCTAAGGGGCAAAGGTTTCACACAGAGGGTGGTACGTGTGTGGAATGAGCTGGCAGAGGAAGTGGTGGAGGCTGGTACAATTGCAACATTTAAAAGGCATTTGGATGGGTATATGAATAGGAAGGGTTTGGAGGGATATGGGCCGGGCGCTGGCAGGTGGGACTAGATTGGGTTGGGATATCTGGTCAGCATGGACACGTTGGACCGAATGGTCTGTTTCCGTGCTGTACATCTCTATGACTCTACGACTCTAAATCAGTAACCACTGACAGCTGGATGAATTTCGAGTCAGTACAAATCGGTGAGCACTGACATTTCAAAACCTTTTGGGACAGTTTAAATCAGTAACTATGCACACTTAGAAACACTTGTGGTCAGTACAAACTAGTAACCAGTGATTCATGGAAAAAAATTCTGGTCGAAACACTGACTCTTGGAAAAACTTTGGGACAGTACAAATCAGTAACCAGCCACGCCTTAGCAACATTTGTGCTCAGTAAAAATCAGTCACTACCGACACTGAGAAAATGTTCGGGTCAGTGCAAATCAGTAAACACTGATACATGGAAAAAATTCTGGTCGGTGCAAATCAGGAAACACTGACACTTCGACAAACTTTGGGGCAGTGCAAATCAGTAACCACTGACAGTTTGAAAAATTTCAATTCAGTACAAATCAGGAACCAGTGACAGTAAGAAACATTTCGGGTCATTACAAATCAGTAACCACTGACATTTGGAATAATTACGGGTCAGTTCAAATCGGTGAGCACTGACATTTCAAAGGAATTTGAGTCAGTGTAAATCAGTAACCATCCACACTTAGAAAAGGTTCGGGTCAGTAGAAATCAGTAACCACCAAAACTGAGAATAATTTGGGGTCAGTACAAATCAGTAACCGCTGACACATGGAAAGAAAATTCTGGTCAGTGCAAATCCCGAAACACTGACAGTTGGAAAAGTTTCAGGTCAATTCAAATCAGTAAGCACTGACACTTCAAACAATTTCTAGTCAGTGAAAATCAGTAACCACTGACACAGAGAATAATTTGCGGTCAGTAAAATCAGTCACCACTGATACATGGAAAACACATTCTGGTCGGTATAAATCCGGAAACTGATTCTTCGACAAACTTCAGGGCACTGCAAATCAGTAACCACTGACACTTGGAATAATTTCAGGTCAGCAGAAATCAATAAGAACCGACAGTTGGAAAAATTTGGTTCAGTTCAAATCAATAACCATTGACAGTTAGACAAATTTCAAGTCAGTAAAAATCAGTGACCACCGACAGGTGGAAACATTTAGGGTCAGTTCAAATCAGTAAGCACTGACACTTCGAAAAATATTGGGTAAGTACAAATCAGTAATCACAAAAAAGTAGAAATTGTACAGGCCAGTACAAATCAGTAACCACTGACATTTGGAATAATTACGGGTCAGTACAAATCGGTGAGCACTGACATTTCAAAAGAATTTGGGTCAGTGCAAATCAGTAACCATCCACACTTAGAAAAGGTTTGGGTCTGTACAAATCGGTAACCTCCAAAACTGAGACTAATTTGGGGTCAGTACAAATCAGTAACCACTGATACATGGAAAAAACATTCTGGTCAGTGCAAATCAGGAAACACTGGCAGTTGGGAACATTTAGGGTCAATTCAAATCAGTAAGCACTAACACTTCAAACAATTTCTAGTCAGTGAAAATCATTAACCACTGACAGTTTGAAAAATTTATGGTCAGTTCAAATCAGTAAGCACTGATACATGGAAAATAATTCTGGTTGGTGCAAATCAGAAAGCACTGACACTGAGAAAAATATTGGGTGACTACAATTCAGTAATCACCCAAAAGTGGTGAGCACTGACGTTTCAAAAGACTTTGGGTCTGTGCAAATCAGTAACCATCCACACTTAGAAAAAGATTCAGATCAGTAGAAATCAGAAATCACCAAAACTGAGAATAATTTGGGGTCAGTACAAATCAGTAACCAGTGATCATGGAAAAAAAAATTTGTCGAAACACTGACTCTTCGACAAACTTTGGGGCAGTTCAAATCAGTAACCACTGACAGTTTGAAAATCAGGAACCAGTGACAGTAAGAAAAATTTGGGTTCAGTACAAATCAGTAATCGCAGACATTTGGAAAAATTTCGGGTCATTACAAATCAGTAACGACTGACAGTTGGATGAATTTCGAGTCAGTACAACTCAGTAACCACAGACACTATGAAATATTTCTAGTAAGTGAGAATCAGTAACTACCAACAGTTAGAGAAATTACGGATCAGTTCAGATTGGTGAGCACTGACATTTCAAAAGATTTCGGGTCAGTACAAATCAGTAACCATCCACACTTCGACAAACTGAGGGTCAGTTACGAATCAGTAACCACCGACAGATGGAAATATTTAGGGTCAGTTCAAGTCAGTAAGCACTAATACTTCGAAAAATATTGGGTGAGTGCAAATCAGTAATCACCGGCAGAGAAATTACGGGTCAGTACAAATCGGTAAGCACTGACAATTCAAAAGAATTTGGGACAGTGCAAATCCAGGGACACAATGAAATATTTCTAGTAAGTGAAATCAGTAACTACCAACAGTTAGAGAAATTACGGGTCAGTTCAAATTGTTGAGCACTGACATTTCAAAATAATTTAGGTCAGTGCAAATCAGTCACCATCCACACTTAGAAAAGGTTCGGGTCTGTAGAAATCAGGAACCACCAAAACTGAGAATAATTTGGGGTCAGTACAAATCAGTAACCACTGATACATGGAAAAAACATTCTGGTCAGTGCAAATCAGGAAACACTGACAGTTGGAAAAGTTTAGGGTCAATTCAAATCAGTAACCACTGACACTTCAAAAAATATTGGGTGAGTACAAATCAGTAACCACCAACAGTTAGAGAAATTACGGGTCAGTACAAATTGGGGAGCACTGACACTTCAAAAGAATTTGGGTCAGTGCAAATCAGTCACCATCCACACTTAGAAAAAGGTTTGAGTTAGTAGAAATCAGTATCCACCAAAACTGAGAATAATTTGGGTCAGTACAAATCAGTAACCACTGGTCACATGGAAAAAAAAGTCTGGTATGTGCAAATCAGGAAACACTGACAGTTGGAAAAATTTAGGGTAAATTCAAATCAGTAAGCACTGACACTTCAAACAATTTCTTATCAGTGAAATTCAGTAATCACTGACAGTTGGAAAAAATTAGGGTCAGTGAAAATCAGTTACCACCAAAACTGAGAATAATTTGGGATCAGTGCAAATCAGTAACCACAGGTACATGGAAAAAAAACTTCTGGTCGGTGCAAATCAGGAAACTCTGACACTTCGACAAACTTCAGGGCAATGCAAATCAGTAAGCACTGACCACTTTGAAAAATTTCTAGTCATTGACAATCAGTAACCATCGACAGTTTGAAAAATTTATGGTCAGTTCAAATCAGTAAGCACTGACACTTCGAAAAATATTGGGTGAGTACAAATTAGTAACCACCAACATTTAGAGAAATTACAGGTCAGTACAAATCGGTGAGCACTGACATTTCAAAAGAATTTGGGTCAGTGCAAATCATTCACCATCCACACTTAGAAAAGGTTCGGGTCTGTAGAAATCAGTAACCACTAAAACTGAGACTAATTTGGTGTCAGTACAAATCAGTAACCACTGATACATGGAAAAAACATTCTGGTCAATGCAAATCAGGAAACACTGACTCTTAGAAAAACTTCAGCTCCGTAGTAATCAATAATCACCGACAGTTGGAAAAAATTAGGGTCAGTGCAAATCAGTAAGCACAGATGGTTGGAAAAATGTCTAGTCAGTAAAACTCAGTAACCATTCACAGTTTGAAAAATTTATAGTCAGTACAAATCGGTGAGCACTGACACTTCAAAAGAAATTAGGTCAATGTAACTCAGTATCCATCCACACTTAGAAAAGGTTCGGGTCAGTAGAAATCAGTAACCACGAAAACCGAGAATAATTTGGGGTCAGGACAAATCAGTAACCACTGATACATGGAAAAAACATTCTGGTCAATGCAAATCAGTAACCACTGACAGTTTGAAATATTTCAAGTCAGTACAAATCAGGAACCAGTGACAGTAAGAAAAATTTCAGGTCAGTACAAATCGGTGAGCACTGGCACTTCAAATGAATTTGGGTCAGTACAACTCAGTAACCATCCACACTTAGAAAAAGGTTCAGATCAGTAAAAATCAGTAACCACCAAAACTGAGAATAATTCGTGGTGAGTACAAATCAGTAACCAGTGATTCATGGAAAAAAAATTCTGGTCGAAACACTGACACTTCGACAAACTTTGGGGCTGTGCAAATCAGTAACCACTGACAGTTTGAAAAAAATCAAGTCAGTACAAATCAGGAACCAGTGATAGTAAGGAAAATTTCAGGTCTGTGCAAATCAGTAACCACTGACAGTTTGAAAAATTTCAAGTCAGTACAAATCAGGAACCAGTGACAGTTTGAAACATTTCAGGTCAGTGCAAATCAGTAACCACCCATACGAAGAAAAATTTGGGTTCAGTACAAATCAGTAATCGCAGACATTTGGAAAAATTTTGGGGCAGTGCAAATCAGTAACGACCGACAGTTGGATGAATTTTGAGTCAGTACAACTCAGTAACCACGGACACTATGAAATATTTCTAGTCAGTGAGAATCAGTAACTACCAACAGTAAGAGAAATTACGGGTCAGTTCAGATTGGTGAGCACTGACATTTCAAAAGATTTCGGGTCAGTACAAATCAGTAACCATCCACACTTCGACAAACTTAGGGTCAGTTACAAATCAGTAACCACCAACAGATGGAAATATTTAGGGTCAGTTCAAATCAGTCAGCACTAATACTTCGAAAAATATTGGGTGAGTGCAAATCAGTAATCACCGGCAGAGAAATTACGGGTCAGTACAAATCGGTAAGCACTGACAATTCAAAAGAATTTGGGACAGTGCAAATCAGTCACCATCCACACTCAGCAACATTTGTGCTCAGTAAAAATCAGTCACTACCGACACTGAGAAAATGTTCGGGTCAGTGCAAATCAGTAAACACTGGTACATGGAAAAAATTCTGGTGGGTGCAAATTCCGAAACACTGACACTTCGGCAAGTTTTGGGGCAGTGCAAATCAGTAACCACTGACATTTGGAATAATTACGGGTCAGTTCAAATCGGTGAGCACTGACATTTCAAAATAATTTGTGACAGTGCAAATCAGTAATCATCCACACTTAGAAAAGGTTCGGGTCAGTAGAAATCAGTAACCACCGATACAGAGCAATTTGGGGTCAGTACAAATCAGTAACCAGTGATACATGGAAATAAATTCTGGTCGGTGCAAATCACAAAACACCAACACTTCAACAAACTTTGGGGCAGTGCAAATCAGTAACTACTCACTGTTTGAAAAATTTCAAGTCAGTACAAATCTGGAACCAGTGACAGTAAGAAAAATTTAGGGTCAGTACAAATCAGTAACCACCGACATTTGGAAAAATTTAGGGTCAGTTCAAATCAGTAAGCACTGACACTTGGAAAAATATTGGGGGAGTATAAATCAGTAACCACCAACAGTTAGAGAAATTACGGGTCAGTACAAATCCGTGAGCACTGACATTTCAAAACAATTTAGGTCAGTGCAAATCAGTAACCATCCACACTTAGAAAAAGTTCGGGTCAGTAGAAATCTGTAACCACCAAAACTGAGAATAATTTGGGGTCAGTACAAATCAGTAACCGCTGACACATGGAAACAAAATTCTGGTCAGTGCAAATCAAAAACAACTGACAGTTGGAAATATTTGGTTCAGTTCAAATCAGTAAGCACTAACACTTCAAAACATTTCGAGTCAGTTAAAATCAGTGACCACTGACAGGTGGAAACATTTATGGTCAGTTCAAATCAGTAAGCACTGACTCTTCGAAAAATATTTGGTGAGTACAAATCAGTAACCACCAACATTTAGAGAAATTACGGGTCAGTACAAATCTGTGAGCACTGACACTTCAAAAGACTTTGGGTCAGTGCAAATCAGTCACCATCCACACTTAGAAAATGTTCAGGTCAGTCGAAATCAGTAACCACCAAAACTGAGACTAATTTGGGGTCAGTACAAATCAGTAACCACTGATACATGGAAACAAATTCTGGTCAGTGCAATTCAGGAAACTCTGACACTTTGACAAACCTCAGGGCAGTGCAAATCAGTAATCACCAACACTTCGAAAAATTTGGGGTCAGTACAAATCGCTAACCACCGACAATTTGAAAAATTTCATGTGAGTGCAAATCAGTAACCACTGACAGTTGGAAAAATTTTCAGGTTGGTACAACTCAGAAACCACTGACTGAGAAAATGCTGGATTAGTGCAAATCAGTAACCACTGACACTAAGAGAAAATTCAGGTCCGTACAAATCAGTTACAACCAACAGTTTGAAAAATTTCTGCTCTGTCCAAATCAGTAACCACCGACAGGTGGAAAAATTTGGGGTCAGTACAAGATCTGACTCTTCGACAAACTTTGGGTCAGTACACATCAGTAACCACCGAGCTTTTGAAAAATTTCCGGTCAATTTACATCAGTAACCACAGACAGTTGGAAACATTTCGGGTCAGCGCAAATCAGGAACCAGTGACAGTTTGAAAACTTTCAAGACAGTACAAATCAGGAACCAGTGACACTAAGAAAGATTTTGGGTCTGGGCAAATCAGTAAACATCCACACTTGGAAAAATTTGGGGTCAGTACAAATCAGAAACCACCGACAGTTGGAAAGCATTTGTGGCAGTACAAATGATTCATCACCGACACTTAGAAAAATTTCGGGCCAGTGCAAATCAGTAACCACTGAGAGTTGGATGAATTTCAAGTCAGTACAAATCAGTAAGCAGCGATACTGAGAGTAATTTTGGGTCAGTACAAATCATTAACCACCGACAGGTGGAAAAATTATGGGTCAGTACAAATTGGTAACTACTGACATTTAAAACAATTTTGGGACAGTGCAAATCATTAACCATCCACGCTTAGCAAAACTTAGGGTCAGTACAAATCAGTAACCACCAACACTGAGAAAATGTTCGGGTCAGTACAAATCAGTAACCACTGACACATGGAGACATTTCTGGTTGGAGGCAAATCAGGAAACACTGACACTTCGACAAACCTTGGGGCAGTGCAAATTAGTAATATCTGACACTTAGAAAAATTTCGGGTCTGTACAAATCTGTAACCACTAAAAAGTGTAAAAATTACAGGTCAGTACAAATCAGTAAGCACTGACATTTCAAAACATTTTTGGACAGTGCAAATCAGTAACCCACAACATTAGAAAAAAATTGGGCCAGTGCAAATCTGTAACCATCCACACTTGGAAAAAATTTGGGGTCAGTGCAAATCAGTCACCACCGATAGTTGGATAAATTTCGGGTCAGGACAAATTAGTGTAGGAAAAGATTTGCTAACCCAGGATAGGCCCACAAATGCAAAATTGGCCAAACTGTACCAGAACACCCAGAATTCCCGAGCAGCTCACAAGCCGAATCAGACAGCACGCATACAAGGGATTAGGCTTTCTGGTCCCTCGGACATGACACAACACCACAGTTATCTCAAAACCCTCAGGGCAGTTTCACAACCCAGCAATACTAAAGCCACACAAGGAGCGGGTCAGACAGAGAGGCACCAGCAAGGACACCCTCCAGGAACAGGACAATGGAAACACCTCACTACTTCAGAAGAGACATTAACACCCACCTGTGAAGAGGAATGGAACCGTCGATACTGTCAGGATGGTGCATTGTGTGAATGAACAGGACATTCATCCAATAAACTGTTTTCCAATTCACATCCTTGGAACTAGATTACTCCATTTCTAGATACATTGTTGTTTCCTATTTCTTAATCAATGCCTTCCTTCCCCTCTCTCCTTCTCCCCTCTCTCCTTCCCCCTTCCTTCCCATCTCTCCTTCTCCCCTCTCTCCTTCCCCCCTTCCTTCCCCTCTCACCTTCTCCCATCTCTCCTTCCCGCTTCCTTCCTCCCTCTCTCCTTCTCCCCTCTCTCCTTTCCCCTCTCCTTCCCCTCTCTCCTTCTCCCTCTCTCCTTCTCTCCTCTCTCCTTTCCCCTCTCCTTCCCCCTTCCTCCTTCTCCCTCTCTCCTCCCCCCTCCTTTCCCCCTCTCCGTCTCCCCTCTCTCCTTTCCCCTTCCTTCCCCTCTCTCCTTCCCCCTCTCTCCTTCTCCCCTCTCTCCTTCCCCCTTCCTTCCCCTCTCTCCTTCTCCCCTCTCTCCTTTCTCCTTCCTTCCCCTCTCTCCTTCCCCCTCTCTCCTTCACCCCTCTCTCCTTCCCCCTTCCTTCTCCCCTCTCTCCTTCTCCCCTCTCTCCTTCCCCCTTCCAACCCCCCCATTCTCCTTCTACCCTCTCTCCTTCCCTCTTCCTTCCCCTCTCTCATTCTTCCCTCTCTCCTTCCCCATTCCTTACCCTTTCTCCTTCACCCCCTCTCCTTCCCCCCTCTCCTTCTCCCCTCTCTCCTTTGCCTCTCTCCTTCCCCCTTCCTTCCCCTCTCTCCTTCTCCCCTCTCACCTTCTTCCCTCTCTCCTTCCCCCTCCCCTTCCTCTCTACTTCCCCCCTCCCTCCTTCCCCCTTCCTTCCCCTCTCTTGTTCCCCACGCGTCCCCTTCTCCCCTCTCTCCTTCCCCACTCCTTTACCCTCTCTCCTTCTCCCCCTCTCCTTTTCCCCTATCTCCTTCCCCCTTCCTTCCCCCTCTACTTCCCCCTCTCTCCTTCTCCCTTCTCTCTGCCCCCCTTCCTTCCCCTCTCTCCTTCGCCCCTCTTTCCTTCCCCATTCCTTCCCCTTGCTATTTCTCTCCTTCTCCCCTATCTCCTTCCCCCTTCATTCCCCACTCTCCTTCACCCCTCTCTCCTTCCCCCCTTCCTTCCCCTTCCCCCTCTTTCCTTCCCTGTTTCTTCCCCTCTCACCTTCTCCACTCTCTCCTTCTCCACTCACTCCTTCCCCCTTACCCCCTCTCTTGTTCCCCCTTCCCCACTCTCTCCTTCCCCCCTCTATCCGTCCCCCTCACTCCTCCCCCCCCTTGTCACCTCTCTCCTTCCCATTTTTCCTTCTCCCCTCTCTCCTTCCCTCACTCTTTCTCCCCTCTCTCCTTCTCGCCTCTCTCCTTCCCCGTTCCTTCCTCCCTCCTTCTCCCCTCTCTCCTTCCCCCTTCCTTCCCCTCTCTCATTCTCCCCCTCTGCCCTACCCTTCCTTCCCCACGCTCTCCTTCTCCCCTCACTCATTCCCCCTTCCTTCCCCCTCTCCTTCTCCCCTCTCTCCTCCCCCTTCCTTCCCTCTCTACTTCCCCCCTCTCCTTCTCCCCTCTCTCCTTCCTCCTTCCTTTCCTCTCTACTTGCCCCCTCTCTCCTTCTCCCCTCTCTCCTTCCCCCTTCTTTCCCCTCTCTCCTTCTCCCCTCTCTCCTTCCCCATTCCTTACCCTCTCTCCTTCTGCCCTCTCTCCTTCCCCCCTCTCTCCTTCTCCCCTCTCTCCTACCCCCTTCCTTCCCCTCCCTCCTTCTCCCCTCTCTCCTCCTCCCATCTCTCCTTCCACATTCCTTACCCTCTCTCCTTCACCCCTCTCTCATTTCCCCCTCTCTCATTCTCCCCTCTCTCCTTCCCCCTTCCTTCCCTCTCTACTTCCTCCCTCTCTCCTTCTCCCCTCTCTCTGTCCCCCTTCCTTCCCCTTTCTCCTTCTCCCCTCTTTCCTTCCCCATTCCTTCCCCTCACTATTTCTCCCCCTCTCCTTCTCCCCTATCTTCTTCCCCTTCATTGCCCTCTCTCCTTCACCCCTCTCTCCTCCTCCCTTCCTTCCCCTTCCCCCTCTTTCCTTCCCTGTTTCTTCCCCTCTCTCCTTCTCCACTCTCTCCTTCTCCACTCTCTCCTTCTCCACTTACCCCTTCCCCTTCCCCCTCTCTTGTTCCCCCCTTCCCCACTCTCTCCTTCCCCCCTCTATCTATCCCCCTCACATCTTCCCTCCTTGTTCCCTCTCTCCTTTCCTCACTCCTTCGCTTCTCTCCTTCTCCCCTCTCTCCTTCTCGCCTCTCTCCTTCCCCGTTCCTTCCTCCCTCCTTCTCCCCTCTCTCCTAACCCCCTTCCTTCCCCTTTCTCATTCTCCCCCTCTGCCCTACACCTTCCTTCCCCGTGCTCTCCTTCCCCCTTCCTTCCCCGTGCTCTCCTTCTCCCCTCGCTCCTTTCCCCTTCCTTCCCCCTCTCCTTCACTCCTCTCTCCTTCCCCCTTCCTTCCCCCTTCCCACCTTTCCTTCCCTGTTTCTTCCCCTTTCTCCTTCTCCCCTCCCTACTTCCCCCTCTCTCCTTCCCTCTCTCCTTCTCCCCTCTCTCCTCTCCTCTCTCCTTACCCTCTCCTTCCCCCTCACTCCTTCTCCCTCTCTCCTTCTCCCTCTCTCCTTCCCCCACTATCCTTCCCCACTCTCTCCTTCCACCTCTCTCCTCCACCCTCTTTCCTTTCACCATCTCTCCTTCTCCCCTCACTCCTTCCCCCTTCCCCCTCTCTCCTTCCCCCCTTGTTCCCCACTCTCTCCTTCCCCCCTCTATCCATCCCCCTCTCCTTCCCCCTCTCTTTCTCCCCTCTCTCCTTGACCCCTCTCTCCTTCCCCTCCCTCCTTCTCCCCTCCCTCATTCCCCCTCTCCTTCCCCCTCTCTTTCTCCCCTCTCTCCTTGACCCCTCTCTCCTTCCCCTCCCTCCTTCTCCCCTCCCTCATTCCCCCTCTCCTTCGCCCCTCTCCTTCTCCCCTCTCTCCTAACACTTCCTTCACCGCTCAGTTTCTCCCCTCCTTCCTTCCCGTCTCTCCTTCCCCCACTCTCTCCTTCCCCTCTCTCCTTCTCCCCTTTCTCCTTCCCCTTCCTTACCCTCTCTCCTTCTCCCCTCCCTCCTTCTCCCTCTCTCCTTCCCCTTTCCTTCCCCTCTCTTGTTCCCCACGCGTCCCCTTCTCCCCTCTCTCCTTCCCCATTCCTTTACCCTCTCTCCTTCTCCCCCCTCTCCTTTTCCCCCATCTCCTTCCCCCTTCCTTCCCCCTCTACTTCCCCCCTCTCCTCCCCTCTCTCTGCCCCCCTTCCTTCCCCTCTCTCCTTCGCCCCTCTTTCCTTCCCCATTCCTTCCCCTTGCTATTTCTCTCCTTCTCCCCATCTCCTTCCCCCTTCATTCCCCTCTCTCCTTCACCCCTCTCTCCTCCCCCTTCCTTCCCCTTCCCCCTCTTTCCTTCCCTGTTTCTTCACCTCTCTCCTTCTCCACTCTCTCCTTTCCCCCCTCCTTCCCCCTCTCTCCTTCCCCCATCTCTTCTTCTCCACTCACTCCTTCCCCCTTACCCCCTCTCTTGTTCCCCCCTTCCCCACTCTCTCCTTCCCCCCTCTATCCGTCCCCCTCACTCCTTCCCCCCTTGTTACCTCTCTCCTTCCCATTTTTCCTTCTCCCCTCTCTCCTTCCCCCCCTCCTTCTCCCCTATCTCCTTCCCCCTTCCTTCCCTCTCTACTTCTCCCCTTTCTCCCTTCTCCCCTCTCTCTGTCCCCCTTCCTTCCCCTCTCTCCTTCTCCCCTCTTTCCTTCCCCATTCCTTCCCCTCACTATTTCTCCCCCCTCTCCTTCTCCCCTATCTCCTTCCCCTTCATTCCCCTCTCTCCTTCACCCCTTTCTCCTCCCCCCTTCCTTCCTCTTCCCCCTCCCCCTCTTTCCTTCCCTGTTTCTTCCCCTCTCTCCTTCTCCACTCTCTCCTTCGCCACTCACCCCATCCCCCTCTCTTGTTCCCCCCTTCCCCACTCTCTCCTTTCCCCCTCTATCCAACCCCCTCACTCCTTCCCCCCTTGTCCCCTCTCTCCTTCCCTCTCTCCTTCTCGCCTCTCTCCTTCCCCGTTCCTTCCTCCCTCCTTCTCCCCTCTCTCCTAACCCCCTTCCTTCCCCTCTCTCATTCTCCCCCTCTGCCCTATACCTTCCTTCCCCATGCTCTCCTTCTCCCCTCGCTCCTTCCCCCTTCCTTCCCTCTCTCCTTCTCCCCTCTCTCCTTCCCCATTTCTTTACCCTCACTCCTTCCCTCTCTCCTTCTCCCCTCTCTCCTTATCCTCTCCTTCCCCCTCACTCCTTCTCCCTCTCTCCTTCTCCCTCTCTCCTTCTCCCTCTCTCCTTCCCCCACTATCCTTCCTCACTCTCTCCTTCCACCTCTCTCCTCCCCCCTTTCCTTTCACCATCTCTCCTTCTCCCCTCACTCCTTCCCCCTTCCCCCTCTCTCCTTCCCCCCTCGTTCACCACTCTCTCCTTCCCCCCTCTATCCTTCCACCCTCCTTCCCACTCTCTCCTTCCCCCCTCTATCCATCCCCCTCTCCTTCCCCCTCTCCTTCCCCCTCTCTTTCTCCCCTCTCTTTCTCCCCTCTCTCCTTGACCCCCCTCTCCTTCCCCTCCCTCCTTCTCCCCACCCTCATTCCCCCTCTCCTTCGCCCCTCTCCTTCTCCCCTCTCTCCTAACACTTCCTTCACCGCTCAGTTTCTCCCCTCCTTCCTTCCCGTCTCTCCTTCCCCTCTCTCCTCCCCTTTCTCCTTCACCTTCCTTACCCTCTCTCCTTCTCCCCTCCCTACTTCCCCCTCTCTCCTTCCCCCATCCTTCTCCCCTCTCTGCTTTTCCCCTTTCTTCTTCCCCCTCTCTACTTCTCCCCTCTCTCCTTTCCCCTCTACTCCCCCCTCCCTCCTTCTCCCTCTCTCCTTCCCCCTCCTTTCCCCATCTCTTTCTCCCCTCACTCCTTCCCCCTTTCTCTCTCTCATTCCCCCCTCCTTCCCCACTCTCTCCTTCCCCCCTATATCCACCCCCACCTCCTTCCCCCTCTCTTTCTCACCTCTCCTACTCCTCTCTCTCCTACCCCCTTCCTTCCCCACTCTGTTTGTCCCCTCTCACATTCCCCTTCCTGCCACCCCTCCTTCCCCCTCTCTCCTTCCCCCTTCTTTCTCCTCTCTCCTTCACCCCTCTCTCCTTACCCTGTCCTTCCCCCTCTCCTTCCCCCTTTTTATCACGCTGTTTCTCCCCTCTCTCATTCCCCCTTCTTCCTCCACTCCTTCTCCCCCTCTCCTTCTCCCCTCTCTCTTTCCCCCTTCCTTCCCCTCTATCCGTCTCCTGTCTCTCCTTCCTCATTCCTTCCCCTCTCTCCTTCTCCCCTCTCTCCGTCTCCCCCCTCTCCTCCCCCTTCCTTACCACTCTCCATCCCCCCTCTCCTTCTCCTCTCTATCCTTTCCCCCTCCTTCCCCCTCCCTCCTTTTCCCTCTCTCCTTCCACCCTCCTTCCACCCTCTCCTTCTCCCCTCTCTCCTTCCCCCTCTCTTGTTCCCCCCTCTCTCCTTCCCCCCTCTCTCCTTTCCCCATCTCTCCATCTCCACTCACTCCTTCCCCCCTTCCCCTCTCTCATTCCCCTCTCCTTCCCCACTCTCTCCTTCCCCCCTCTATCTATCCCCCTCACTCCTTCCCCCCTTGTCCCCTCTCTCCTTCCCTCACTCCTTCGCCTCTCTCCTTCTCGCCTCTCTCCTTCCCCGTTCCTTCCCCCTCCTTCTTCCCTCTCTCCTAACCCACTTCCTTCCCCTCTCTCATTCTCCCCCTCTGCCCTATACCTTCCTTCCCCGTGCTCTCCTTCTCTTCTCGCTCCTTACCCCTTCCTTCCCCCCTCTCCTTCTCCCCTCTCTCCTCCCCCTTCCTTCCCTCTCTACCTCCCCCCCTCTCTCCTTCTCCCGTCTCTCATTCCCCCTTCTTCCCCCACTCCTTCTCCCCCTCTCCTTCTCCCCTCTCTCTTTCCCCCTTCCTTCCCCTCTATCCTTCTCCTGTCTCTCCTTCCTCATTCCTTCGCCTCTCTCCTTCCCCCTCTCTCCTTCTCCCCCTCTCCTTCTCCCCTCTCTCCTCCCCCTTCCTTCCCTCTCTACCTCCCCCCCTCTCTCCTTCTCCCGTCTCTCATTCCCCCTTCTTCCCCCACTCCTTCTCCCCCTCTCCTTCTCCCCTCTCTCTTTCCCCCTTCCTTCCCCTCTATCCTTCTCCTGTCTCTCCTTCCTCATTCCTTCGCCTCTCTCCTTCCCCCTCTCTCCTTCTCCCCCTCTCCTTCTCCCCTCTCTCCTTCCCCTTCCTTCCCCTCCCTCCTTCTCCCCTCTCCTTCCCCCTTCCTTCCCCTCTCTCCTTCTCCACTCTCTCCTGCCCTCTTCCTTCCCCCTCTCCTTCCCCCTCTCCACCCCCTCTCCTCCCCTCCTTCTCCCCACTCTCCTTCTCCCTGTCTCCTTCTCTCTTCGTTCCCCTCTGTCCTTCTCCCCTCTCTCCATCCCCCCTCTCCTTCTCCTCTCTCTCCTTCCCGTCTCTCCTTACTACTTCCTTCCCTCCTCTCCTTCTCCCCTCTCTCCTTCCCCCTGCCTTCCCCTCTCTCTTTCTCCACTCACTCCTCCCTCCTCTCCTCCCCTCTCATTCTTGCCTCTTTCCTTCCCCATTCTTTGCTCCTCCTTCCCCCACTCTCCTTCCCCCCTCCTTCATCACTCTCTCTTTCTCCCTCTCTCCTTCTCACTTCCTTCCCTTCTCTCCTTCTCCCCTCTCTACTTCCCCCTATCTACTTTTCCCTCTCTCCTTCTCCCCTCTCTCCTTCTCCCTTCCTTCCCTCCCTACTTCCCCCCTCTCCTTCTCCCCTCTCTCCTTCCCCCTTCCTTCCAGTCTCTCCTTCTCCCCTCTCACCTTCTCGCTTCATTCCCCCCTCTCTCCTTCACCACTCTCTCCTTTTGACTTCCTTCCCCCCTCTCTCCACCCCACTTTTCCCCCTCCTCCTTCTCTCTCTCCGACCCCCTTCCTTCCCCCCTCCTTCCCTCCTCTTTCCTTCCCTTTCTCCTTCTCCCCTTCTTACTTCCCACGCTCTCCTTCCCCCTCTCCTTATCCCCTCTCTCCTTCTCCCTCTCTCCTTTCCCCATCTCTCCTTCCCCCCTCACTCCTTCCCCCTTCCCCACTCTCTCCTTCCCGCCTAAATCCCTCCCCCTCTCCTTCTCCCCTCGCTTTCTCCCCTCTCTCCTTGTCCCCTCTCTCCTTTCCCTCTCTCCTTCTCCCCTCCCTCCTTCCCCCTTCCTTCCCCATTCTCCTTCTCCCCTCTCTCCTTCCCCCTTCCTTCCCCTCTCTCCTTTCCCCCTCCTTCGCACCTCTCTCCTCCACACTCTCGTTCCCCCTAACTTCTCCTCGCTCCTTTCCCCTGTCTCCTTCCCCCTCTCTCCTTCTCCCCTCTGTCAATCTCCCTTCCTTCCCTCTCTACTTCCCCCCTCTCTCCTTCCCACCTCTCTCCTTCCCCACTCTCTCCTTCCCCCTTCCTTCCCTCTCTCCTTCTCCCCTCTCTCCTTCCCCCCTCTCTCCTTCCCCCTCTATCCGTTCCCACCTTCTCCTTCCCCCCTCTCCTTCCCTCCTCCTCTCCCCATCTCTCCTTCCCCCGTCCTTCCCACCCCTCCTTCTCCCCATCTCTCCTTCCCCCGTCCTTCCCACCCCTCCTTCTCCCCATCTCTCCTTCGCCCCTCTCTCCTTCCCCCGTGTCCTTCTCCACTCTCTCCTTCCCCATTCCTTCCCCTCTCTCCTTCTCCCCTCTCTCCTTCCGCCTTCCTTCCCCCCTCTTTCCTTCCCCGTTTTGTCCCCTTTATCCTTCTCCCCTCCCTACTTCTCCCCATCTGTCTCTGTAACATCCGGCAGATTATAAACGACTATTACCTCTTCCAGATTTCACTCCTGCGTGTCTCTGTACAATCCAGCAGCTTATAAACAAATATTAGCTCTTCCACGTTTTATTCCTGCTTCTCTCTGTAACATCCTGCAGACTGTAAACAAATATTACCTCTTCCAGATTTCATTCCTTCTTCACTCTGCAACATTCTGCAGACTACAAACAAACAAAGCTGGATCAGAACACTATTCCAACGAGCCACCACACACTGCAGCACAGACGAACTTCGGAAAACAGAGGAGAACCACCTATACAACGTATTCAAGAAGAACGGATACTCAAATAATACAGTGCGCAGATTCCTCAAGAACAAGCCACAACAAGCAGACCAAACACAGCCAGAAACCCTAACCACCTTACCATACATCAAAGAAGTTCCAGAAATGACAGCCAGACTACTAAGCCCCCTCGGAATCCGAGTAGCACACAATCCCACCAACACTCTCAAACAAAAACTAACAAACTTAAAAGACCTAGTACATCCCATGGACAAAACCAACGTCATCTACAAAATTCCATGCAAGGACTGCCACAAACATTAGGACAAACAGGAAGAAAGTTAGCCACCAGGATACACGAACACCAGCTAGCCACAAAAAGACACGACCCTCTCTCCCTCGTAGCCCTATACACGGATGAAAAAAAACACCATTTCGACTGGGACAACACATCTATCCTGGGACAGGCTAAGCAAAGACATGCCAGAGAATTCCTAGAGGCCTGGCACTCCAACCACAACGCCATAAACAAACACATAGATCTAGATACCTTCTATCAACCCCTCCAAAAATGAACAGGAAATGACATCACCACAAACCCCAGGAACTCCATCCAGGAGAAAGATATAAATAGAAAGCAGGAGACAACAGCCTCGCTTCACTTGGAGGTCGCCACTGATGATGTTACCTAGCCAGGTAATGAAATGTCTGGATATCAAACCTACAGCTCAGCGAATAAACCTACATCCTAAACCTCAACCTGAGCTACAAACCTTGCATATAACAAGCTGATTAATTAAATATAACCAGGAGATTGAGAGTTTCTCATTTTCAGGAACTGACTGTGCGGTGGCTGGTTAAAACTTTTATAACCAGAGTATTTAGAGTTTGGGGCACTGACTCTGCTGGCTGGTTAAAAAAAAACAGATTAAACTAGGAGATTTAGAGTGCCCTCAGTTTAGAGCACTGACTTTCTACTGGCTAGTTAAATAAATATGTAAAACCACGAGATTCCGATTCTCCTCAGTCTAGAGCACTGACTCTGTGCTGGATGGTTAAATAAACATGTACGTCCAGGAGATTTAAATTCTCCACAGTTTAGGGCACTAACTCTGTGCTGGCTGGTTAAATAAATATATATAACCAGGAGATTTAGAGTCTCCTCAGGTGAGGGCACTGACTGTGGGCTGGCGGGTTTAATAAATTATATAACCAGGATATTTAAAGTCTCTTCTGTTTGGAGCACTGACTCTGGGCTGGCTGGTTAAAGAAATACGTATAACCAGGTGATTTAGAGTCTTCTCAGTTTTGGGCACTGACTTTTTGTTGGATAGTTAAATAAATATATATAACCAGGACATTTAGAGTCTCCTCAGTCAAGGGCACTGACTCTGTGCTGTCTGTTTAAATATATATAACCACGAGATTCAGATTCTCCTCAGTCTATGGCACAGACTCTGTGCTGGGTGGTTAAATAAACATGCATATCCAGGAGATTTAAATTCTCCACAGTTTAGGGCACTGACTCTGTGCTGGCTGTCTTATATATATAAAACCAGGAGATTTAGAGTCTGCTCATTCTAGGGCACTGACTCTGTGCTGTGTATTTAAATATACGCAACCAGGAGATTTAGACTCGATTCAGTTATGGGCACTGACTCTGTTCTGTCTGTTTAATATATATATAATGAGCTGGTTAATTAAATATAACCAGGAGATTTAGAGTCTCCTCAGCTTAGGGCACTGACTATGGGCTGGCTGGTTAAATACATTTATATAATTAGGTGATTTACAGTTTGCTCAGTTTAGAGCTCAGACTATGTGCTGTATAGATAAATGCATATATATATTTAGAATCTCCTCAGTTAAGGGCATTGACTCTGTGCTGTTGTTTAAATATATACAACCAGGAGATTCAGAGTCTCCTTAGTTTAGGGCACTGACGCTATGCTGCCTGGTTAAATAAATATATAATCAGGAGATTTAGTGTCTCCTCAGGTTAGGGCACTGACTGTGTTGGCTGGTTAAATATATACAACCAGGAGATTCAGGGTCTCCTCAGTTTATGGCACTGACTATGTGCTGTTGTTTAAATATATACAACCAGGAGATTTAGTGTCTCCTCAGGTTAGGGCACTGACTGTGTTGGCTGGTTAAATATATACAACCAGGAGATTTAGAGTCTCCTCATTTTGGGGCACTGACTCTGTGCTGGCTGACTAAATAAATATACATAACCAGGAGATTTAGAGGCTGCTTATTGTAGGGCACTGACTCTGGGCTGGCTGGTTCAGTAAAAACATATAACCAGGATATTTAGAGTCTCCTTAGTTTCAGGCACTGACTGAGGCTGGCTGGTTAAATAAATATCTATATCCAGGAGATTTAGAGTCACCTCAGTTTAGGGCTCAGACTATGTGATGGATGAATAAATGCATATATATAACCAGGAGAAAGTCAGTGCCCGAAACTGAGGAGACTCTAAATCTCCTGTTTATATATAATTCACCAGACAGCACAGAGTCAGTGCCTTAACTGAGGAGACTCTAAATCTCCTGTTTATATATAATTCACCAGACAGCACAGAGTCAGTGCCTTAACTGAGGAGACTCTAAATCTCCTGTTTATATATAATTCACCAGACAGCACAGAGTTAGTGCCTTAACTGAGGAGACTCTAAATCTCCTGTTTATATATAATTAACCAGCCAGCACAGAGTCAGTGCCTTAACTGAGGAGACTCTAAATTGCCTGGTTATATATATTTAAACAGACAGTACACAGTCAGTTCCTTGAAATGAGGAGACTCTAAATCTCCTGGTAATCAACCAGCCAGCACAGAGTCAGTGCCTTAAAATAAGAAGACTCTAAAACTCTTTGTAATTTATAAGTATTTATCCATCCAGCACGTAGTCTGAGCCCTAAACTGAGGAGATTCTTAATCTCTTAGTTATATATATATATTTAATTAACCTACCAGCACAGAGACGGTGCCCTAAACTGAGGAGACTATAAATTTCTGGTTATATTTATTTAAACAGACAGCACAGAGACAGTGCCCTTTACTGAGGACACTCTAATTTCAAAACAACAGATTTAGTCAGCCAGCATAAAGTCAGTGCTGACTCTGTGTTGGCTGGTTAAATAAATATATGTAACCAGGACATTTAGAGTCTCCTCAGTTTGGGGCACTGACTCTGGACTGGCTGGGTAAATCGATATATAACCAGGAGATATAGAGTCTGCTCATTTTAGGGTTCAGACAATGTGCTGGCTGTGCTCATAACTGAGGAGACTCTAAATCTCCTGGTTATGTATATTTAAATACACAGCACAGAGTCAGTGCCCTAGAAAGAGCAGACTCTAAATCTCCTGATTATATATATTTATTTAATCAGCCATCGTAGCCATTGCCAATGGGGCAATTGTTCCGTCCCACAATCTCTTCATCATACCTTCCTCGTTTGAGATGATCCTTAATCACCCATCAGTGCCCCAGAATGAGCAGACACTAAATCCCCTCGTTATTTATATTAAACAAGCCAGCACAGAGTCAGTGCCCTTGACTGAGGAGACTCTAAATCTCCTGGTTATATATATATATATATTTAATCTGCGACCACAGAATCAGTGCCCCAAACTGAGGAGACTCTAAATTTCCAGGTTATATATATATTTAAACAGACAGCATAGATTAGATTAGATTAGATTAGATTACAGTGTGGAAACAGGCCCTTCGGCCCAACAAGTCCACACCGACCCGCCGAAGCGAAACCCACCCATACCCCTACATTTACCCCTTACCTAACACTACGGGCAATTTAGTATGGCCAATTCACCTGACCCTGCACATCTTTTTGGATGGTGGGAGGAAACCGGAGCACCCGGAGGAAACCCACGCAGACACGGGGAGAACGTGCAAACTCCACACAGTCAGTCGCCTGAGGCGGGAATTGAACCCGGGTCTCTGGCGCTGTGAGGCAGCAGTGCTAACCACTGTGCCACCGTGCCGCCCATAAGCATAGTCAGTGTGCTTAACTGAGTAGCCTCTAAATCTCCAGGTTATATATATTTGTTTAACCAGCTAACACAGAGTCAGTGCCCTAAACTGAAGAGACGCTAAATATCCTGGTTATATATATTTATTTAACCAGCCAGCAGCAAGTCAGTGACCTAAACAGAGGAGACTGTAATTATCCTGGTTATATATATTTAACCAGCCAACACCGAGTCAGGCCCCTAAACTGAGAAGATTCTATATCTAATGGTTATATCTATTTATTTAACCAGCCAACCCAGAGTCAGTGCCCCAAACTGTGGAGACTCTATATACTCTGTTTATAAAAAATTTAACCAGCCACGACAGAGTCAGTGCCCTAAAAATGAGGAGACTGTAAATCTCCTGGTTATATCTATTTATTTAACCAGCCAACCCATAGTCAGTGCCCCAAACTGTGGAGACCCTAAATACGCTATTTATAAAAAATTAACCAGCCACCACACAGTCAGTGCCCTAAAAATGAGGAGACTGTAAATCTCCTGGTTATATATTTATTTAATCAGCTAGCATAGAAACAGTGCCCCAAAATGAGCAGACTCGAAATGTCCTGGGTACATCTGTTAATTTAACCAGCTAGCCCACAGTCAGTGCCCTATACTGTGCAGATTTTAAATTTCCTGGTTATATATATTTAAACAGACAGCACAGACTCAGTGCGCTTAACTGAGCAGACTCTAAATCTCCTGGTAATATATATTTGTTTAACCAGCCAGCCCAGAGTCAGTATCCCAAACTGAGGAGACTCTAACCCTCCTGGCTATATACATTAAAACAGACAGCGCAGAGTCAGTGCCCTAAATTGAACAGAATTTAAATCTCCTGGTTACATGCATATATTTAACCAGCCAGCACAGAGTCAGTGACCTAAAGTGAGGATTCTCTACATCACCTGGTTATGTATATTGACCCAGCCAGCCCAGAGTCAGTGCTCCAAACTGAGGAGACTCTAAATATCCTGGATTTATATATTTAAACAGACAGCAAGAGGCAGTGCCCTAAACTGAGGAGACTCGAAATCTCCCGGCTATATATATATGTATTAATCATCCAGCACATAGTATGAACCCTAAACTGGGGAGACTGTAAATCTCCTAGTTATATATATTTATTTAAGCCGCCAGCCCACAGTCAGTGCCATAAACTGAGGAGACTCTCAGTTTCCTGGTTATATATATTTAACCAGCCAGCACCGAGTCTGTGCCCTAAACTGAGGAGACTCTAAATCTCCTGGATATATATATATTTATTTAATCAGCCAGACCTGAGAGAGTGCCCAAAACTGAGGAGACGCTAAATATACTGGTTTTATATATTTAGCCAGAAGGCACAGAGTCAGTGCCCTAAACTGAACAGGTTCTAAATCTCCTGGTTATATCTATTCATTTGACCAGCCAGCCCATAGTCAGTGTCCCAAATTGTGGAGATTCTAAATATCCTGGCTATAAAAGTTTTAACCAGCCACCACTCAGTAAGTGCCTTAAAATGTGGAGACTCTAAATCTCCTGGTTATATATAATTAACCTGCGAGCACAGAGTCAGTGCCCTAAAGTGAGGAGACTCTAAATCTCCTGGTTATATTTCTGTATTTAACCCGCCAGCACAGGGTCAATGTCCGATAATGAGCAGAGTTTAAATGTGCTGCTTATATTTATTTATTTAACCAGCAAGCACAGAGCCAGTTCCCCAAACTGAGGAGACCCTAAATCGTCTGGTTATATATATTTATTTAACCAGCCAGCAGAAAGTCAGTGCCCTAAACTGAGGAGACTGTAATTCTCCTGGTTCTATATATTTACCCAGCCAACACCGAGTCAGTGCTCTAAACAGAACAGACTCTAAATCTCCTGGTTTTACATATATTTATTAAACCATCCAGCACAGAGTCAGTCCCTAGACTGAGGAGACTTTAAATATCCTCGTTATATATATTTAAACGAACAACATAGAGTCAGTGCACTAAACTGAGGAGACACTAAATCCCCTGGTTGTAAACATGTATTTAACCAGCCAGCACAGAGATAGTGCCCTATAATGAGCAGACTCTCCATCTCCTGGTTACATATATTCATTTAATCAGCCAGCACAGAGTCAGTCACCTAAACATGAGGAGACCCTAAATGTTCTGGGTATATATGTTTATTTAACCACCCAGCACAGAGTCAATGCCCTAAACTGAGGGCAATCCGAATCAGCTGGTTATATATATATTTATTCCACCAGCCAGCAGAAACTCAGTCCCCTTCAATGACGAGGCTCTGAATCTCCAGGTCATATATATTTAACCAGCCAACAGAATCAGTGCCCTAAACTGAGGAGACTCTAAATTTCCTTGTTATATATAATTATTAAAATGTAGAGTTGAGAGTCAGTGCCCAAAACTGGGGAAACCCTAAATATCCTGGTTTTATATATATTAAAACAGCAGGCACAGAGTCAGTGCTCTAAAATGTGGAGACACTAAATCTCCAGGATATATCTATTTATTTAACCAGCTAGCCCAGGATCAGTGCCCTAAACTGAGGTGACTCTAAATCTCCTGGGGTTATATTTCTGTATTGAACCAGCCAGCACAGAATCACTGTGCCACCGTGCCGCCCTCAAATGGATATATCCATTTATTTAACTAGCCAGCCCAGAGTCACTGAGGAGACACTAAATCTCCTGGATATATCTATTTATTTAAACAGATAGCACAGAGTTAATGCCCTTAACTGAGGAGACACTAAATCTCCTGGTTATGTTTCTGTATTTAACCAGCCAGCACAGAGTCAGTGCCCAAACTGAGGAGACTCTAAATTTCCAGGTTATATATAATATATATATATATATAAACCGACAGTCTGGCGCACTGACCTCTACAATGCTGAAGCCAAACGCCAACTCGAGGACACCTCTTCCTACTGCCCCCTCGACCATGACCCCAACCCCCCATCACCAAACCATCATCTCCCAGACCATACAGAACCTCATCACCTCAGGAGATCTCCCACCCACAGCTTCCAACCTCATAATCCGGGAACCCCGCACTGCCCGGTTCTACCTCCTTCCCAAGATCCACAAGCCTGACCACCCTGGCTGACCCATTGTCTCAGCATGCTCCTGACCCACTGAACTCATCTCTACCTACCTCGACACTGTCCTATTCCCCTGGTCCAGGAACCCCTCACCTACACTCGAGACACCACCCAAGCCCTCCACCTCCTCCAAGACTGCTGTTTCCCCGGCCCCCAACACCTCATCTTCACCATGGATATCCAATCCCTCTACACCTCCATCCGCCATGACCCGGGCCTCTGTTTTTTCCTCTCCAGACGTCCCCAACAGTACCCTTCCACCGACACTATCATTTATTTGGCCGAACTGGTCCTCACGCTTAATTTCTCCTTTGAGTCCTGCCACTTCCTCCAGACCAAAGGGGTAGCCATGGGCACACGTATGGGCCCCAGCTATGCCTGTCTCTTTGTTGGCTACGTAGAGCAGTTGATCTTCCGTAATTACACCGGCACCACTCCCCACCTCTTCCTCCGCTACATTGTTGCCTGCATTGGCGCCACCTCGTGCTCCCGTGAGGAGGTTGAACAATTCATCAACTTCACCAACACATTCCACCCTGACCTTAAATTTACCTGGACCATTTCTGATACCTCCCTCCCCTTCCTGGACCTCTCCATCTCCATTAGTGACGACCAACTTGACACTGACATTTTTTACAAACCCACTGACTCCCACAGCTACCTGGATTACACCTCTCCCCACCCTACCTCTTGCAAAAATGCCATCCCGTATTCCCAATTCCTCCGCCTCCGCCGTATCTGCTCCCAGGAGGACCAGTTCCACCACAAAACACACCAGATGGCCTCCTTCTTTAGAGACCGCAATTTCCCTTCCCACGTGGTTAATGATGCCCTCCAACGCATCTCGTCCACATCCCGCACCTCCGCCCTCAGACCCCACCCCTCCAACCGTAACAAGGACAGAACACCCCTGGTGCTCACCTTCCACCCTACCAACCTTCGCATAAACCAAATCAACCGCCGACATTTCCGCCACCTCCAAAAAGACCCCACCACCAGGGATATATTTCCATCCCCACCCCTTTCCGCCTTCCGCAAAGACCGTTCCCTCCGTGACTACCTGGTCAGGTCCACGCCCCCCTACAACCCACCCTCCCACTTTCCCCTGCCACCGCATGAACTGTAAAACCTGCGCCCACAGCTCCTCCCTCACCTCTATCCAAGGCCCTAAAGGAGCCTTCCACATCCATCAAAGTTTTACTTGCACATCCACTAATATCATTTATTGTATCCGTTGCTCCCGATGCGATCTCCTCTACATTGGGGAGACTGGGCACCTCCTAGCAGAGCGCTTTAGGGAACATCTCCGAGACAACCGCACCAATCAACTACACCGCCCCGTGGCCCAACATTTCAACTCCCCCCTCCCACTCTGCCGAGGACATGGAGGTGCTGGGCCTCCTTCACCGCCGCTTCCTCACCACCAGACGCCTGGAGGAAGAACGCCTCATCTTCCACCTCGGAACACTTCAACCCAGGGCATCAATGTGGACTTCAACAGCTTCCTCATTTCCCCTTCCCCCACCTCACCCTAGTTCCAAACTTCCAGCTCAACACTGTCCCCTTGACCTGTCCGGACTTGTCCGACCTGCCTAGCTCCTTTTCCACCTATCCACTCCACCCTCTCCTCCCTGACCTATCACCTTCATCTCCTCCCCCACTCACCTATGCTACTTTGTCCCCACCCCCACCCTCCTCTAGCTTATCTCCCCATGCTTCAGGCTCACTGCCTTTATTCCTGATGAAGGGCTTTTGCCCGAAACGTCGATTTTGCTGCTCGTTGGATGCTGCCTGAATTGCTGTGCTCTTCCAGCACCACTGATCCAAAATCTGGTTTCCAGCATCTGCAGTCATTGTTTTTACCCTGGATTAATCTGGGGTTAGGCTCTGGAACGCAGTGCCGGAGAGTGCGGGATAGGGCGGATTAATCCAGGGGTTATGACCTGGAACACAGTGCCTGAGAGAGTGTGGGATAGGCCGGATTATTCCAGGGGTTAGGGTCTGGAACACAGTGTCTGAGTTTGTGAGATAGGCCGGATTAATCCAGGGCATCGAGTCTGCAACACAGTGCCTGAGAGTGTGGGATAGGCTGGATTAATCCAGGGGTTATGTTCTGGAACACAGTGCCTGAGACTGTGGGTTTGGCTGGACTAATCAAAGGTTTAGGGTCTGGAACACAGTGCCTGAGAGTGTGGGATTGGCCGGATTAATCCAGGGGTTTAGGGTCTGGAAAACAGTGTCTGAGTTTGTGAGATAGGCCGGATTAATCCAGGGGATAGGGTGTGGAACACAGTGCCTGAGAGTGTGGGATAGGCTGGATTAATCCAGAGTTTAGGGTCTGTAAAACAATGTCTGAGCGTGTGGGTTTGGCTGGTTTAATCCAGGGGTTACGTTCTGGAACACAGTGCCTGAGAGTGTGGAATAGGCCGGATTAATCCAGGGATCAAAGACTGGAACAGAGTGCCTGAGAGTGTGGTATAGGTGGGAATAATCCAGGGGTTAGGGTATGGAATTCAGTGCCTTTGAGTGTGGGATAGGCTGGATTAATCCAGGAGTTAGGGTCTGGAACACAGTGCCTGTGAGTATGGGGAAGGCCTGGTCAATCCAGGTGTTAGGGTCTGGAACACAGTGTCTGAGAGTATGGGATAGGCCGGATTAATCCAGTGGCTCGGTTCTGGAACATAGTGTCTGAGAGTGTTCGATAGGCCGGGTCAATAGAGGGTTTATTGTTGGAAATACAGTGTCTGAGAGTGTGGGATAGGCCGGATTATTCCAGGGGTTAGGGTCTGGAACACAATCCCTGAGAGAGTGGGATAGGCCGGATTAATCCGGGGATTAGTGTCTGGAACACAGTGCCTGAGAGTGTGGGATACGGCGGATAAATCCAGAGGTTAGGGTCTGGAACACAGTGTCTGAGGGTGTGGAATAGGCCCAATACATCCAGAGGTTCGGGTCTGGAACACTGTGCCTGAGAGTGTGGGATAGGTGTGAATAATCCAGGGGTTAGGGTCTGGAATACAGCGCCTGAGAGTGTGGGATAGGCCAGGTCAAACCAGGGTTGGGGGTCTGGAATACATTGTCTGAGAGAGTGGCACAGGCTGGAATAATCCAGGGGTTAGGGTCTGGAACAGAATGCCTGAGAGTGTGGAGTAGGCCAGATTAATCCAGGGGTTAGGGACTGGAACACAGTGTCTGAGACTGTGGGATACGGAGGATTAATCCAGAGGTTAGGGTCTGGAACACTGTGTCTGAGAGTGTACGATAGGCCGGGTCAATCCAGGGTTTATTGTCGGGAATACAGTGTTTGAGAGTATGGTGGTGGTCGGTTTAATACAGGGGTTAGTGTCTGGAACACAGTGTCTGAGAGAGTAGGATAGGCTGAATTAATCCAGGGGTTAGGGTCTGGAACACTGTGCCTGAGAGTGTGGGGTAGGCCATGTCAATCCAGGTGTTAGTGTCTGGTATACAGTGCCAGATAGTATGGGATAGGCCAGATCAATCCAGGGGTTAGGCTCTGGAACACACTGCCTGAGAGTGTGCGGGAGGCTGGATTTATCCAGGAGTTAGGGTCTGGAACACAGCATCTGAGAATGTGGTTTCGGCCAGATTAATCCACGTATTAGGGTCTGGAACACAGTGTCTGAGAAAATGGGATAGGCCGGATTAATCCAGTGGCTCAGTACTGGAACACAGTGTCTGAGAGTGTACGATAGGCTGGGTCAATCGAGGGTTTATTGTCGGGAATACAGTGTCTGAGAGTATGGTGGTGGTCGGTTTAATACAGGGGTTAGTGTCTGGAACACAGTGTCTGATATTGTGGTATAGGCCGGAATAATCCAGGGGTTAGGGTCTGGAACATAGTGTCTGAGAGTGTGCGGGCGGCCGAATTAATTCAGGTGTTATGGTTTGGAACAGAGTGCCTTCGAGATTGGGATAGGCCGGACTAATCCAGGGGTTAGTGTCTGGACAACAGTGCCTGAGAATGTTTGATAGACCGGATTCATCCAGGGATTATGTCTGGAACACAGTGCCTGAAAGTGTGGGGAGGCCGGATTAATCCAGGGGTTAGGACTGGAACACAGTGCCTGAGAGTGTGGGATAGGCCAGATTAATCCAGGGGTTAGGGTCTGGAACACAGTGCCTGTGAGAGTGGGATAGGCCGGATTACCCGGGGGTTAGGGTCTGGAAGACAGTGCCTGAGAGTGTGGGTCGGTGTGAATTATCCAGGGGTTAGGGTCTGGAATACAGTGCCATGAGAGTGTGGGTTGGGCCAGGTCAATCCAGGTTGGACGGTCTGGAATACATTGTCTGAGAGAGTGGGACAGGGTGGATTAATACAGGGGTTAGGCTCTGGAACAGAATGCCTGAGAGTGTCGGGTAGGCCAGATCAATCCAGGGGTTAGGGTCTGGAACGCAGTGCCTGAGAATGCAGGATATTTCGGATTAATCCAGGGGTTAGGGTCTGGAACACAGTGTCTGAGAGTGTATGATAGGCCGGGTCAATCCAGGGTTTATTGTCGGGAATACAGTGTTTGAGAGAATGGTGGTGGTCGGTTAAACACAGGGTTTAGTGTCTGGAACACAGTGTCTGAGAGTGTATGATAGGCCGAATCAATCCAGGGTTTATTGTCGGGAATACAGTGTTTGAGAGAATGGTGGTGGTCGGTTTAACACAGGGGTTAGTGTCTGGAACACAGCGTCTGAGAGAGTGGGATAGGCCGGATTAATCCAGGGGTTAGTGTCTGGAACACAGTGTCTGAGGGTGTGGATTTGGTGAATTAATCGAAGGCTTAGGGTCTGGAACACAGTGCCTGAGAGTGTGGGATTGGCCGGATTAATCGAGGGTTTAGGGTCTGGAAAACAGTGTCTGAGTTTGTGAGATAGGCCGGATTAATCCAGGGGTTAGGGTCTGGAACACAGTGCCTGAGAGTCAGGGATAGGCTGGATTAATCCAGGGGTTAGGATCTGGAACACAGTGCCTAGGAGTGTGGGGTAGGCCGGATTAATCCAGGGGTTCCGTTCTGGAACACAGTGCCTGAGAGTGTGGTATAGGTGGGAATAATCCAGGAGTTTGGGTATGGAATTCAGTGCCTTTGAGTGTGGGATAGGCCGGATTAATCCAGGGTTAAGGTCTGGAACACAGTGCCTGAGAGTGTGGGGAAGGCCAGGTCAATACAGGTGTTAGGGTCTGGAACACAGTGTCTGAGAGTATGGGATAGGCCGGATTAATCGAGTGGTTCGGCTCTGGAACACAGTGTCTAAGAGTGTACGATAGGCCGGGTCAATCTAGGTTTTATTGTCGGGAATACAGTGTCAGAGAGCATGGTGGTGGTCGGTTTAATACAGGGGTTAGTGTCTGGAACACAGTGTCAGAGAGTGTGGGAAGGCTGGTTAAATCCAGGGTTTACGGTCTGGAACACAGTGCCTGAGAGTGTGGGGGAGGCCGGATTAATCCAGAGGTTAGGGTCTGGAATACAGTGCCTGAGAGTGTGGGATAGGTGGGAATAATCCAGGGTTTAGGGTATGGAATTCAGTGCTTTGAGTGTGGGATAGACCGGTTTAAACCAGAGGTTAGGGTCTGGAACACAGTGACTGAGAGTGTGGGATAGGTGTGAATAATCCAGGGGTTAGGGTCTGGAATACAGTGCCTGAGAGTGTGGTATAGTCCAGATTAATCCAGGGGTTAGGGTCTGGAACACAGTGTCTGAGAGTGTACGATAGGCCGGGTAATTCCAGGTTTTATTGTCGGGAATACAGTGTCTGAGAATGGTGGTGGTCGGTTTAATACAGGGGTTAGTGTCTGGAACACAGTGTCACAGTGTGTGGGATAGGCTGAATTAATCCAGGGTTTAGGGTCTGCAACACAGTGGCTGAGACTGTGGGGGAGGCTGAATTAATCCAGGGGTTAGGGTCTGGAACACAGTGCCTGAGAGTGGGGGGGGAAGGCCCGTTTAATACAGGGGTTAGTGTCTGGAACACAGTGTCTGAGAGTGTGGGATTGGCCGGGTCAATCCAGGGGTGAGTGTCTGGAACACAGTGCCTGAGAGTGTGGGGAGGCCAGATTAATCCAGGGGTTAGGGTCTGGAACACAGTGCCTGAGTGCTTGGGATAGGCCGGATTAATCCAGGGGTTAGGGTCTGGAACACAGTGTCTGAGAGTGTGGAATAGGCCGGTCAATCCTGGGGTTAGTGTCTGGAAAACAGTGCCTGAGAATGTTGGATAGGCCGGATTCATCCAGGGATTATGTCTGGAACACAGTGCCTGAGAGTGTGGGGAGGCCAGATTAATCTAGGGGTTATGGTCTGGAACACAGTGCCTGAGAGTGCGGGATAGGGCGGATTAATCCAGCGGATTTGGTCTGGAATACAGTTTCTGAGAGTATGGGATGGGCCAGATTAATGCAGGGTTTAGGGTCTGAAAGAGAGCGCCTCGGAGTCAGGGATAGGTCAGATTAATCCAGGGGTTATAGCCTGGAACACAGTGCCTAAAAGAGTGCGATAGGCCGGATTAATCCAGTGGTTAAGGTCTGGAACACAGTGCCTGAGAGAGTGGGTTAGGCCGGATTAATCCAGGGGTTAGGGTCTGGAACACAGTGCCTGAGAGTTTGGAATAGGCCGGATTAATGCTGAGGTTATGGTCTGGAATACAGTGCCTGAGTGTGTGGGATAGGCCAGGTCAAACCAGGGCTGAAGGTCTGGAATACTTTGTCTGAGAGAGTGGGACAGGCTGGATTAATCCAGGGGTCAGGGTCTGGAACAGAATGTCTGAGAGTGTGGGGTAGGCCCGGTCAATCCAGGCGTTAGTGTCTGGAATACGGTGCCTGAGGGTTTGGGATAGGCCGGATCAATCCAGGGGTTAGGGTCTGGAACACAGTGCCTGAGAGTTTGGAATAGGCCGGATTAATCCTGAGGTTATGGTCTGGAATACAGTGCCTGAGAGTGTGGGATAGGCCAGGTCAAACCAGGGTTGAAGGTCTGGAACACAGTGCCTGAGAGAGTGGGATAGGCCGGATTAATCCAGGGGTTAGGGTCTGGAATACAGTGCCTGAGAGCGTGGGATAGGCCGGATTAATCCAGGAGTTAGGGTCTGGAACACAGTGCCTGAGAGTTTGGAATAGGCCGGATTAATCCTGAGGTTATGGTCTGGAATACAGTGCCTGAGAGTGTGGGGTAGGCCCGGTCAATCCAGGGGTTAGCGTCTGGAACACAGTGCCTGATAGTGTTGGACAGGCCGGAATAATCCAGGGGTTAGAGTCTGGAACACAGTGCTTTAGAGATTGGGATAGGCCGGATTAATCCAGTGGTTAGGGTCAGGAACACAGTGCCTGAGAGTGCGGGATAGGGCGGATTAATCCAGCGGTTTTGGTCTGGAATACAGTTTCTGAGAGTATGGGATGGGCCAGATTAATCCAGGGGTCTGAAAAAGAGTGGCTGAGAGTCAGGGATAGGCCAGATTTATCCAGGGGTTATGGCCTGGAACACAGTGCCTAAGTGAGTAGGATAGGCCGGATTAATCCAGGGGTTAGGGTCTGGAACACAGTGCCTGAGAGCGTGGGATAGGCCGGATTAATCCAGGGGTTAGGTTCTGGAACACAGTGCCTCAGAGTCAGGGATAGGCCAGATTAATCCAGGGGTTATGGCCTGGAACACAGTGCCTAAGTGAGTAGGATAGGCCGGATTAATCCAGGGGTTAGGGTCTGGATCACAGTGCCTGAGAGCGTGGGATAGGCCGGATTAATCCAGGGGTTAGGGTCTGGAACACAGTGCCTGAGAGTGTGGAATAGGTGTAAATAATGCAGGGGTTAGGGTCTGGAATACAGTGCCTGAGAGTGTGGGATAGGTGTGAATAATCCAGGGGTCAGGGTCTGGAATACAGTGCCTGAGAGTGTGTGATAGGCCAGGTCAAACCAAGGTTGACGGTCTGGAATACATTGTCTGAGAGAGTGGGACAGGAAGGATTAATCCAGGGGTTAGGGTCTGGAACAGAATGCCTGAGAGTGTGGGGTAGGACAGGTCATTCCAGGTGTTAGTGTCTGGAATACAGTGCCTGACAGTACGGGATAGGCCGGATCAATCTAGGGGTTAGGCTCTGAAACACAGTGCCTGAGAGTGTGCGGGAGGCCGGAATTATCCAGGGGTTGGGGTCGGGAACACAGTGTCTGAGAATGTGGGTTCGGCCGGATTTGTCCAGGTGTTAGGCTCTGGAACACAGTGCCTGAGAGTGTGGGGGAGCCTGGATTAATACAGGGGTTAGGGTGTGGAACAAAGTGCCTGAGAGTGTGGGATAGACCGGATTAATCCAGGGGTTAGTGTCTGGAACACAGTGCCTGAGAGTGTGGGGGAGCCTGGATTAATCCAGGGGTTAGGGTCTGGAACACAGTGCCTGAGTGCTTGGGATATGTCAGAATAATCGAAGGGTTAGGGTCTCGAACACAGTGTCTGAGAGTGTGGGATAGGCCGGGTCAATCCTGGGGTTCGTGTCTGGAACACATTGCCTGAGAGCGTGGGATAGGTAGGATTAATCCAGGGGTTAGGCTCTGGAACACAGTGTCTGAGAGTGTGCGGGAGTCCAAATTAATTGAGGTGTTAGGGTCTAGAACACAGTGCCTGAGAGATTGGGATAGGCTGGATTAATCCAGGGATTAGGGTCTGGAAAACAGCGCCTGAGAGTGTGGGTTAGGCCAGAGTCATCCAGGGATTATGTCTGGAACACAGTGCCTGAGTGTTTGGTGGTGGTTGGTATAATGCTGGGGTTAGTGTCTGGAACACAGTATCTGAGAGTGTGGGGAGGCCGGATTCATACAGGGGTTAGGGTCTGGAACACAGTGTCTGAGAGTGTGGGTAGGCCGGATTAATCCACGGGTTAGTGTCTGGAACACAGTGCCTGAGAGTGTGTGGTAGTCCGGATTAATCCAGGGTTTACGGTGTGTAAAACAGTGTCTGAGAGTGTGGGATTGACTGGATTAATCCAGGGGTTAGGGTCTGGAAAACAGTACCTGAGTGTGTGGGATTAGCCAGATTAGTCCAGAGGTTAGGGTCTGGAACACAGTACCTGAGAGTGTGGGAGAGGTGGGAATAACCCGGGGGTTAGGATCTGTAACACAGTGTCTGAGAGTGTTCGGGAGACCGAGTCAATCCAGGGTTAAGGGTCTGGAACACAGTTCCTGAGAATTTGGGATAGGCCAGATTAATCCAGGGGTTAGGGTCTGGAACACAGTGCCTGAGAGTGTGGGATCGGCCAGATTACTCCAGGGTTAGTGTCCGGAATACAGTGCCTGAGAGAGTGGGATAGGCCGGAATTATCCAGGGGTTAGGATCTGGAACACAGTGCCTGAGAGTGTGCGGGAGGCCGAATTAATTCAGGTGTTAGGATCTGGAAAACAGTGCCTGAGAGTGTGAAATAGGGCAGATTCATCCAGGGATTATGTCTGGAACACAGTGCCTGAGAGTATGGCGGTGGTCGAAGTTCTGCTGGGGTTAGCGTCTGGAACACAGTGTCTGAGATTGAGGGGAGGCCGGATTAATGCAGGGGTTAGGGTCTAGAACAGAGTGTATGAGAATGTGGGTTAGGGCAAATTCATACAGGGATTCTGTCTGGAACACAGTGCCAGAGAGTATGGTGGTGGTCGGTTTAATGCTGGGGTTAGTGTCTGGAACACAGTGTCTGAGAGTGAGGGGAGGCCGGATTAATCAGGGGGTTAGGGTCTGGAACACAGTGTCTGAGAATGTAGGTTAGGCCGGATTCATCCAGGGGTTAGGGTCTGGAACACAGTGTCTGAGAATGTGGGTTAGGCCAGTTAATCCAGGGATTAGGCTCTGGAACACAGTGCCTGAGAGTGTGGGGGAGGCCGGATTAATCCAGGGGTTAGGGTCTGGAACACAGTGCCTGAGAGTGTGGGATAGGACGGATTAATACAGGGATTAGGGTCTGGAACACACTGCCTGAGAGTGTAGGGGAGGCTGGATTAATCCAGGGGTTAGGGTGTGGAACAAAGTGCCTGAGAGTGTGCCATAGGACGGATTAATCCAGAGGTTAGTGTCTGGAACACAGTGTCTGAGAGTATGGAATAGGCCAGATTAATACAGGCTTTAGGGTCTGAAAGTGAGTGCCTCAGAGTCATGGGATAGGCCAGATTAATCCAGGGGTTAGGCTCTGGAACACAGTGCCTGAGAGAGTGGGACAGGCCGGATTAATCCGGGGATTAGTGTCTGGAACACAGTGCCTGAGAGTGTGGGATACGGCGGATTAATCCAGAGGTTAGGGTCTGGAACACAGTGCCTGAGAGTGTGGAACAGGCCCAATTAATCCAGAGGTTCGGGTCTGGAACACTGTGCCTGAGAGTGTGGGATAGGTGTGAATAATCCAGGGGTTAGGGTCTGGAATACAGCGCCTGAGAGAGTAGGATAGGCCGGATTAATCCGGGGGTTAGGTTCTGGAAGGCAGTGCCTGAGAGTGTGGGATAGGTGTGAATTATCCAGGGGTTAGGGTCTGGAATACAGTGCCATGAGAGTGTGGGTTGGGCCAGGTCAATCAAGGTTTGACAGTCTGGAATACATTGTCTGAGAAAGTGGGACAGGCTGGATTAATCCAGGGTTAGGGTTTGGAACAGAATGCCTGAGAGTGTGGGGTAGGCCAGGTCAATCCAGGTGTTAGTGTCTGGAATACAGTGCCTGAGAGTATGGGATAGGCCGGATCAATCCAGGGGTTAGGGTCTGGAAGACAGTGTCTGAGAGTATGGGATAGGCCAGATTAATCCAGTGGCTCGGTTCTGGAACACAGTGTCTGAGAGTGTACGATAGGCCGGGTCAATCCAGGGTTTATTGTTGGTAATACAGTGTCTGAGAGTATGGTGGTGGTCGGTTTAATACAGGGGTTAGTGTCTGGAACACAGTGTCAGAGAGAGTGGGATCGGCCGGATTAATCCAGCGGTTAGTGTCTAGAAAACAGTGCCTGAGAGTGTGGGATAGGTCGGATTAATCCAGGGGTTCGGCTCTGGAACACAGTGCCTGAGAGTGTGGGATAGGCCGGATTTATCCAGGGGTTAGGGTCTGGAACACAGTATCTGAGAGTGTGTGGGAGGCTGGATTAATCCAGAGGTAAGGGTCGCGAAGACAGTGCCTGAGTGTGTGGGATATGTGGAAATAATCCAGGGGTTAGGGTATGGAATTCGGTGCCTTTGAGTGTGGGATAGGCCGGATTAATCCAGGCACTAGGGTCTGGAATACAGTGCCTGAGAGTTTGGGGAGGTTGGGTCATTCCAGTGGAAAGGATCTGGAACACAGTGCCTGAGAGTGTGAGATAGGCCGGGTCAATCCAGGGGTTAGGGTCTGGAACGCAGTACCCATGAGTGTGGGTAAGGCCGCGTTAATCCAGTGGTTATGGTCTGGATCATAGTGCCTGAGAGTGCAATGTAGGACGCTGTAATATAGAGGTTAGGGTCTGGAGCACCATGCCTGAGAGAGTAGGATAGGCTGGATTAATCTGAGTTAAGGTGTAGAATACAGAGTCTGAGAGTGATGGATTGGCCGGATTAATCCAGGGGTTAGTGTTTGGAACACAGTGTCTGAGAGTGTGGAATAGGCCGGTCAATCCAGGGGTTAGTGTCTGGAACACAGTGCCTGAGAGTGTGGAATAGGCCGTGTCAATCCAGGGGTTAGTGTCTGGAACGCTGTGCCGGAGAGTGCGGGATAGGGCGGATTAATCCAGGGGTTTTGGTCTGGAATACAATTTCTGAGAGTGTGGGATGGGCCAGATTAATGCAGGGTTTAGGGTCTGAAAGAGAGTGCCTGAGAGTCAGGGATAGGCCAGATTAATCCAGGGGTTATGGCCTGGAACACAGTGCCTGAGAGACTGTGATAGGCCGGAATAATCCAGGGATTAGGGTCTGGAACACAGTGCCTGAGAGTGTGGGATACGGCGGATTAATCCAGAGGTTAGGGTCTGGAACACTGTGCCTGAGAGTGTGGGATAGGCCGGATAAATCCAGTGGCTCGGTTCTGGAACATAGTGTCTGAGAGTGTACGATAGGCCGGGTCAATAGAGGGTTTATTGTTGGAAATACAGTGTCTGAGAGTGTGGGATAGGCCGGATTAATCCAGGGGTTAGGGTCTGGAACACAATCCCTGAGAGAGTGGGATAGGCCGGATTAATCCGGGGATTAGTGTCTGGAACACAGTGCCTGAGAGTGTGGGATACGGCGGATAAATCCAGAGGTTAGGGTCTGGAACACAGTGTCTGAGGGTGTGGAATAGGCCCAATACATCCAGAGGTTCGGGTCTGGAACACTGTGCCTGAGAGTGTGGGATAGGTGTGAATAATCCAGGGGTTAGGGTCTGGAATACAGCGCCTGAGAGTGTGGGATAGGCCAGGTCAAACCAGGGTTGGGGGTCTGGAATACATTGTCTGAGAGAGTGGCACAGGCTGGAATAATCCAGGGGTTAGGGTCTGGAACAGAATGCCTGAGAGTGTGGGGTAGGCCAGATTAATCCAGGGGTTAAGGTCTGGAACACAGTGTCTGAGAGTGTACGATAGGCCGGATCAATCCCGGGTTTATTGTCGGGAATACAGTGTCTGAGAGAATGGTGGTGGTCGGTTTAATACAGGGGTTAGTGTCTGGAACACAGTGTCAGAGAGAGTAGGATAGGCCAGATTAATCCAGGGGTTAGGGTCTGGAACACAGTGCCTGAGAGTGTGGGGTAGGCCATGTCAATCCAGGTGTTAGTGTCTGGTATACAGTGCCAGATAGTATGGGATAGGCCAGATCAATCCAGGGGTTAGGCTCTGGAACACACTGCCTGAGAGTGTGCGGGAGGCTGGATTTATCCAGGAGTTAGGGTCTGGAACACAGCATCTGAGAATGTGGTTTCGGCCAGATTAATCCACGTATTAGGGTCTGGAACACAGTGTCTGAGAAAATGGGATAGGCCGGATTAATCCAGTGGCTCAGTACTGGAACACAGTGTCTGAGAGTGTACGATAGGCTGGGTCAATCGAGGGTTTATTGTCGGGAATACAGTGTCTGAGAGTATGGTGGTGGTCGGTTTAATACAGGGGTTAGTGTCTGGAACACAGTGTCTGATATTGTGGTATAGGCCGGAATAATCCAGGGGTTAGGGTCTGGAACATAGTGTCTGAGAGTGTGCGGGCGGCCGAATTAATTCAGGTGTTAGGGTTTGGAACAGAGTGCCTTCGAGATTGGGATAGGCCGGACTAATCCAGGGGTTAGTGTCTGGACAACAGTGCCTGAGAATGTTTGATAGACCGGATTCATCCAGGGATTATGTCTGGAACACAGTGCCTGAAAGTGTGGGGAGGCCGGATTAATCCAGGGGTTAGGACTGGAACACAGTGCCTGAGAGTGTGGGATAGGCCAGATTAATCCAGGGGTTAGAGTCTGGAACACAGTGCCTGTGAGAGTGGGATAGGCCGGATTACCCGGGGGTTAGGGTCTGGAAGACAGTGCCTGAGAGTGTGGGTCGGTGTGAATTATCCAGGGGTTAGGGTCTGGAATACAGTGCCATGAGAGTGTGGGTTGGGCCAGGTCAATCCAGGTTGGACGGTCTGGAATACATTGTCTGAGAGAGTGGGACAGGGTGGATTAATACAGGGGTTAGGCTCTGGAACAGAATGCCTGAGAGTGTCGGGTAGGCCAGATCAATCCAGGGGTTAGGGTCTGGAACGCAGTGTCTGAGAGTGTGGGATTGGCCGGGTCAATCCAGGGGTTAGTGTCTGGAACACAGTGCCTGAGAGTGTGGGGAGGCCAGATTAATCCAGGGGTTAGGGTCTGGAACACAGTGCCTGAGTGCTTGGGATAGACCGGATTAATCCAGGGTTTAGTGTCTGGAACACAGTGTCTGAGAGTGTATGATAGGCCGAATCAATCCAGGGTTTATTGTCGGGAATACAGTGTTTGAGAGAATGGTGGTGGTCGGTTTAATACAGGGGTTAGTGTCTGGAACACAGCGTCTGAGAGAGTGGGATAGGCCGGATTAATCCAGGGGTTAGTGTCTGGAACACAGTGTCTGAGGGTGTGGATTTGGTGAATTAATCGAAGGCTTAGGGTCTGGAACACAGTGCCTGAGAGTGTGGGATTGGCCGGATTAATCGAGGGTTTAGGGTCTGGAAAACAGTGTCTGAGTTTGTGAGATAGGCCAGATCAATCCAGGGGTTAGGCTCTGGAACACACTGCCTGAGAGTGTGCGGGAGGCTGGATTTATCCAGGAGTTAGGGTCTGGAACACAGCATATGAGAATGTGGTTTCGGCCAGATTAATCCACGTATTAGGGTCTGGAACACAGTGTCTGAGAAAATGGGATAGGCCGGATTAATCCAGTGGCTCAGTACTGGAACACAGTGTCTGAGAGTGTACGATAGGCTGGGTCAATCGAGGGTTTATTGTCGGGAATACAGTGTCTGAGAGTATGGTGGTGGTCGGTTTAATACAGGGGTTAGTGTCTGGAACACAGTGTCTGATATTGTGGTATAGGCCGGAATAATCCAGGGGTTAGGGTCTGGAACATAGTGTCTGAGAGTGTGCGGGCGGCCGAATTAATTCAGGTGTTAGGGTTTGGAACAGAGTGCCTTCGAGATTGGGATAGGCCGGACTAATCCAGGGGTTAGTGTCTGGACAACAGTGCCTGAGAATGTTTGATAGACCGGATTCATCCAGGGATTATGTCTGGAACACAGTGCCTGAAAGTGTGGGGAGGCCGGATTAATCCAGGGGTTAGGACTGGAACACAGTGCCTGAGAGTGTGGGATAGGCCAGATTAATCCAGGGGTTAGGGTCTGGAACACAGTGCCTGTGAGAGTGGGATAGGCCGGATTACCCGGGGGTTAGGGTCTGGAAGACAGTGCCTGAGAGTGTGGGTCGGTGTGAATTATCCAGGGGTTAGGGTCTGGAATACAGTGCCATGAGAGTGTGGGTTGGGCCAGGTCAATCCAGGTTGGACGGTCTGGAATACATTGTCTGAGAGAGTGGGACAGGGTGGATTAATACAGGGGTTAGGCTCTGGAACAGAATGCCTGAGAGTGTCGGGTAGGCCAGATCAATCCAGGGGTTAGGGTCTGGAACGCAGTGTCTGAGAGTGTGGGATTGGCCGGGTCAATCCAGGGGTTAGTGTCTGGAACACAGTGCCTGAGAGTGTGGGGAGGCCAGATTAATCCAGGGGTTAGGGTCTGGAACACAGTGCCTGAGTGCTTGGGATAGACCGGATTAATCCAGGGTTTAGTGTCTGGAACACAGTGTCTGAGAGTGTATGATAGGCCGGGTCAATCCAGGGTTTATTGTCGGGAATACAGTGTTTGAGAGAATGGTGGTGGTCGGTTAAACACAGGGTTTAGTGTCTGGAACACAGTGTCTGAGAGTGTATGATAGGCCGAATCAATCCAGGGTTTATTGTCGGGAATACAGTGTTTGAGAGAATGGTGGTGGTCGGTTTAACACAGGGGTTAGTGTCTGGAACACAGCGTCTGAGAGAGTGGGATAGGCCGGATTAATCCAGGGGTTAGTGTCTGGAACACAGTGTCTGAGGGTGTGGATTTGGTGAATTAATCGAAGGCTTAGGGTCTGGAACACAGTGCCTGAGAGTGTGGGATTGGCCGGATTAATCGAGGGTTTAGGGTCTGGAAAACAGTGTCTGAGTTTGTGAGATAGGCCGGATTAATCCAGGGGTTAGGGTCTGGAACACAGTGCCTGAGAGTCAGGGATAGGCTGGATTAATCCAGGGGTTAGGATCTGGAACACAGTGCCTAGGAGTGTGGGGTAGGCCGGATTAATCCAGGGGTTCCGTTCTGGAACACAGTGCCTGAGAGTGTGGTATAGGTGGGAATAATCCAGGAGTTTGGGTATGGAATTCAGTGCCTTTGAGTGTGGGATAGGCCGGATTAATCCAGGGTTAAGGTCTGGAACACAGTGCCTGAGAGTGTGGGGAAGGCCAGGTCAATACAGGTGTTAGGGTCTGGAACACAGTGTCTGAGAGTATGGGATAGGCCGGATTAATCGAGTGGTTCGGCTCTGGAACACAGTGTCTAAGAGTGTACGATAGGCCGGGTCAATCTAGGTTTTATTGTCGGGAATACAGTGTCAGAGAGCATGGTGGTGGTCGGTTTAATACAGGGGTTAGTGTCTGGAACACAGTGTCAGAGAGTGTGGGAAGGCTGGTTAAATCCAGGATTTACGGTCTGGAACACAGTGCCTGAGAGTGTGGGGGAGGCCAGATTAATCCAGAGGTTAGGGTCTGGAATACAGTGCCTGAGAGTGTGGGATAGGTGGGAATAATCCAGGGTTTAGGGTATGGAATTCAGTGCTTTGAGTGTGGGATAGACCGGTTTAAACCAGAGGTTAGGGTCTCGAACACAGTGACTGAGAGTGTGGGATAGGTGTGAATAATCCAGGGGTTAGGGTCTGGAATACAGTGCCTGAGAGTGTGGTATAGTCCAGATTAATCCAGGGGTTAGGGTCTGGAACACAGTGTCTGAGAGTGTACGATAGGCCGGGTAATTCCAGGTTTTATTGTCGGGAATACAGTGTCTGAGAATGGTGGTGGTCGGTTTAATACAGGGGTTAGTGTCTGGAACACAGTGTCACAGTGTGTGGGATAGGCTGAATTAATCCAGGGTTTAGGGTCTGCAACACAGTGGCTGAGACTGTGGGGGAGGCTGAATTAATCCAGGGGTTAGGGTCTGGAACACAGTGCCTGAGAGTGGGGGGGAAGGCCCGTTTAATACAGGGGTTAGTGTCTGGAACACAGTGTCTGAGAGTGTGGGATTGGCCGGGTCAATCCAGGGGTTAGTGTCTGGAACACAGTGCCTGAGAGTGTGGGGAGGCCAGATTAATCCAGGGGTTAGGGTCTGGAACACAGTGCCTGAGTGCTTGGGATAGACCGGATTAATCCAGGGGTTAGGGTCTGGAACACAGTGTCTGAGAGTGTGGAATAGGCCGGTCAATCCTGGGGTTAGTGTCTGGAAAACAGTGCCTGAGAATGTTGGATAGGCCGGATTCATCCAGCGATTATGTCTGGAACACAGTGCCTGAGAGTGTGGGGAGGCCAGATTAATCTAGGGGTTATGGTCTGGAACACAGTGCCTGAGTGCGTGGGATAGGCCGGATTAATGCAGGGGTTAGGGTCTGGAACGCAGTGCCTGAGAGTGCAGGATAGGGCTGATTAATCCAGGGGTTTTGGGTCTGGAATACAGTTTCTGAGAGTATGGGATGGGCCAGATTAATGCAGGGTTTAGGGTCTGAAAGAGAGCGCCTCGGAGTCAGGGATAGGTCAGATTAATCCAGGGGTTAGGGTCTGGAACACAGTGCCTGAGAGCGTGGGATAGGCCGGATTAATCCAGGGGTTAGGTTCTGGAACACAGTGCCTCAGAGTCAGGGATAGGCCAGATTAATCCAGGGGTTATGGCCTGAAACACAGTGCCTAAGTGAGTAGGATAGGCCGGATTAATCCAGGGGTTAGGGTCTGGAACACAGTGTCTGAGAGTGTGGGTAGGCCGGATTAATCCAGGGGTTAGGCTCTGGAACACAGTGCCTGAGAGTGTGGGTTAGGCCAGATTAATCCACGGGTTAGTGTCTGGAACACAGTGCCTGAGAGTGTGTGGTAGTCCGGATTAATCCAGGGTTTACGGTGTGTAAAACAGTGTCTGAGAGTGTGGGATTGACTGGATTAATCCAGGGGTTAGGGTCTGGAAAACAGTACCTGAGTGTGTGGGATTGGCCAGATTAGTCCAGAGGTTAGGGTCTGGAACACAGTACCTGAGAGTGTGGGAGAGGTGGGAATAACCCGGGGGTTAGGATCTGTAACACAGTGTCTGAGAGTGTTCGGGAGACCGAGTCAATCCAGGGTTAAGGGTCTGGAACACAGTTCCTGAGAATTTGGGATAGGCCGGATTAATCCAGGGGTTAGGGTCTGGAACACAGTGCCTGAGAGTGTGGGATCGGCCAGATTACTCCAGGGTTAGTGTCCGGAATACAGTGCCTGAGAGAGTGGGATAGGCCGGAATTATCCAGGGGTTAGGATCTGGAACACAGTGCCTGAGAGTGTGCGGGAGGCCGAATTAATTCAGGTGTTAGGATCTGGAAAACAGTGCCTGAGAGTGTGAAATAGGGCAGATTCATCCAGGGATTATGTCTGGAACACAGTGCCTGAGAGTATGGCGGTGGTCGAAGTTCTGCTGGGGTTAGCGTCTGGAACACAGTGTCTGAGATTGAGGGGAGGCCGGATTAATGCAGGGGTTAGGGTCTAGAACACAGTGTCTGAGAATGTGGGTTAGGCCGGATTCATCCAGGGGTAAGGCTGTGGAACACAGTGCCTGAGAGATTGGGATAGGCCGGATTAATCCAGGGGTTAGGGTCTGGAAAACAGTGCCTGAGAGTGTGGGATAGGGCAAATTCATACAGGGATTCTGTCTGGAACACAGTGCCAGAGAGTATGGTGGTGGTCGGTTTAATGCTGGGGTTAGTGTCTGGAACACAGTGTCTGAGAGTGAGGGGAGGCCGGATTAATCAGGGGGTTAGGGTCTGGAACACAGTGTCTGAGAATGTAGGTTAGGCCGGATTCATCCAGGGGTTAGGGTCTGGAACACAGTGTCTGGAAGTGTGGGTTAGGCCGGAGTAATCCAGGGGTTAGGGTCTGGAACACAGTGTCTGAGAATGTGGGTTAGGCCAGTTAATCCAGGGATTAGGCTCTGGAACACAGTGCCTGAGAGTGTGGGGGAGGCCGGATTAATCCAGGGGTTAGGGTCTGGAACACAGTGCCTGAGAGTGTGGGATAGGCCGGATTAATACAGGGATTAGGGTCTGGAACACACTGCCTGAGAGTGTAGGGGAGGCTGGATTAATCCAGGGGTTAGGGTGTGGAACACAATGTCTGAGGGTGTGGGTTTGGCTGGATTAATCGAAGGCTTAGGGTCTGGAACACAGTGCCTGACAGTATGGGATTGGCCGGATTCATCCAGGTGTTAGGGTCTGGAATACAGTGCCTGAGAGTGTGGGGTAGGCCCGGTTAATCCAGGGGTTAGTGTCTGGAACACAGTGTCTGAGAGTATGGAATAGGCCAGATTAATACAGGCTTTAGGGTCTGAAAGTGAGTGCCTCAGAGTCATGGATAGGCCAGATTAATCCAGTGGTTAGGCTCTGGAACACAGTGCCTGAGAGAGTGGGACAGGCCGGATTAATCCGGGGATTAGTGTCTGGAACACAGTGCCTGAGAGTGTGGGATACGGCGGATTAATCCAGAGGTTAGGGTCTGGAACACAGTGCCTGAGAGTGTGGAACAGGCCCAATTAATCCAGAGGTTCGGGTCTGGAATACTGTGCCTGAGAGTGTGGGATAGGTGTGAATAATCCAGGGGTTAGGGTCTGGAATACAGCGCCTGAGAGAGTAGGATAGGCCGGATTAATCCGGGGGTTAGGTTCTGGAAGGCAGTGCCTGAGAGTGTGGGATAGGTGTGAATTATCCAGGGGTTAGGGTCTGGAATACAGTGCCATGAGAGTGTGGGTTGGGCCAGGTCAATCAAGGTTTGACAGTCTGGAATACATTGTCTGAGAAAGTGGGACAGGCTGGATTAATCCAGGGTTAGGGTTTGGAACAGAATGCCTGAGAGTGTGGGGTAGGCCAGGTCAATCCAGGTGTTAGTGTCTGGAATACAGTGCCTGAGAGTATGGGATAGGCCGGATCAATCCAGGGGTTAGGGTCTGGAAGACAGTGTCTGAGAGTATGGGATAGGCCAGATTAATCCAGTGGCTCGGTTCTGGAACACAGTGTCTGAGAGTGTACGATAGGCCGGGTCAATCCAGGGTTTATTGTTGGTAATACAGTGTCTGAGAGTATGGTGGTGGTCGGTTTAATACAGGGGTTAGTGTCTGGAACACAGTGTCAGAGAGAGTGGGATCGGCCGGATTAATCCAGCGGTTAGTGTCTAGAAAACAGTGCCTGAGAGTGTGGGATAGTTCGGATTAATCCAGGGGTTCGGCTCTGGAACACAGTGCCTGAGAGTGTGGGATAGGCCGGATTTATCCAGGGGTTAGGGTCTGGAACACAGTATCTGAGAGTGTGTGGGAGGCTGGATTAATCCAGAGGTAAGGGTCGCGAAGACAGTGCCTGAGTGTGTGGGATATGTGGAAATAATCCAGGGGTTAGGGTATGGAATTCGGTGCCTTTGAGTGTGGGATAGGCCGGATTAATCCAGGCACTAGGGTCTGGAATACAGTGCCTGAGAGTGTGGGTTAGGCCAGATTAATCCACGGGTTAGTGTCTGGAACACAGTGCCTGAGAGTGTGTGGTAGTCCGGATTAATCCAGGGTTTACGGTGTGTAAAACAGTGTCTGAGAGTGTGGGATTGACTGGATTAATCCAGGGGTTAGGGTCTGGAAAACAGTACCTGAGTGTGTGGGATTGGCCAGATTAGTCCAGAGGTTAGGGTCTGGAACACAGTACCTGAGAGTGTGGGAGAGGTGGGAATAACCCGGGGGTTAGGATCTGTAACACAGTGTCTGAGAGTGTTCGGGAGACCGAGTCAATCCAGGGTTAAGGGTCTGGAACACAGTTCCTGAGAATTTGGGATAGGCCGGATTAATCCAGGGGTTAGGGTCTGGAACACAGTGCCTGAGAGTGTGGGATCGGCCAGATTACTCCAGGGTTAGTGTCCGGAATACAGGGCCTGAGAGAGTGGGATAGGCCGGAATTATCCAGGGGTTAGGATCTGGAACACAGTGCCTGAGAGTGTGCGGGAGGCCGAATTAATTCAGGTGTTAGGATCTGGAAAACAGTGCCTGAGAGTGTGAAATAGGGCAGATTCATCCAGGGATTATGTCTGGAACACAGTGCCTGAGAGTATGGCGGTGGTCGAAGTTCTGCTGGGGTTAGCGTCTGGAACACAGTGTCTGAGATTGAGGGGAGGCCGGATTAATGCAGGGGTTAGGGTCTAGAACACAGTGTCTGAGAATGTGGGTTAGGCCGGATTCATCCAGGGGTAAGGCTGTGGAACACAGTGCCTGAGAGATTGGGATAGGCCGGATTAATCCAGGGGTTAGGGTCTGGAAAACAGTGCCTGAGAGTGTGGGATAGGGCAAATTCATACAGGGATTCTGTCTGGAACACAGTGCCAGAGAGTATGGTGGTGGTCGGTTTAATGCTGGGGTTAGTGTCTGGAACACAGTGTCTGAGAGTGAGGGGAGGCCGGATTAATCAGGGGGTTAGGGTCTGGAACACAGTGTCTGAGAATGTAGGTTAGGCCGGATTCATCCAGGGGTTAGGGTCTGGAACACAGTGTCTGGAAGTGTGGGTTAGGCCGGAGTAATCCAGGGGTTAGGGTCTGGAACACAGTGTCTGAGAATGTGGGTTAGGCCAGTTAATCCAGGGATTAGGCTCTGGAACACAGTGCCTGAGAGTGTGGGGGAGGCCGGATTAATCCAGGGGTTAGGGTCTGGAACACAGTGCCTGAGAGTGTGGGATAGGCCGGATTAATACAGGGATTAGGGTCTGGAACACACTGCCTGAGAGTGTAGGGGAGGCTGGATTAATCCAGGGGTTAGGGTGTGGAACACAATGTCTGAGAGTATGGAATAGGCCAGATTAGTACAGGCTTTAGGGTCTGAAAGTGAGTGCCTCAGAGTCATGGATAGGCCAGATTAATCCAGGGGTTAGGCTCTGGAACACAGTGCCTGAGAGAGTGGGACAGGCCGGATTAATCCGGGGATTAGTGTCTGGAACACAGTGCCTGAGAGTGTGGGATACGGCGGATTAATCCAGAGGTTAGGGTCTGGAACACAGTGCCTGAGAGTGTGGAACAGGCCCAATTAATCCAGAGGTTCGGGTCTGGAATACTGTGCCTGAGAGTGTGGGATAGGTGTGAATAATCCAGGGGTTAGGGTCTGGAATACAGCGCCTGAGAGAGTAGGATAGGCCGGATTAATCCGGGGGTTAGGTTCTGGAAGGCAGTGCCTGAGAGTGTGGGATAGGTGTGAATTATCCAGGGGTTAGGGTCTGGAATACAGTGCCATGAGAGTGTGGGTTGGGCCAGGTCAATCAAGGTTTGACAGTCTGGAATACATTGTCTGAGAAAGTGGGACAGGCTGGATTAATCCAGGGTTAGGGTTTGGAACAGAATGCCTGAGAGTGTGGGGTAGGCCAGGTCAATCCAGGTGTTAGTGTCTGGAATACAGTGCCTGAGAGTATGGGATAGGCCGGATCAATCCAGGGGTTAGGGTCTGGAAGACAGTGTCTGAGAGTATGGGATAGGCCAGATTAATCCAGTGGCTCGGTTCTGGAACACAGTGTCTGAGAGTGTACGATAGGCCGGGTCAATCCAGGGTTTATTGTTGGTAATACAGTGTCTGAGAGTATGGTGGTGGTCGGTTTAATACAGGGGTTAGTGTCTGGAACACAGTGTCAGAGAGAGTGGGATCGGCCGGATTAATCCAGCGGTTAGTGTCTAGAAAACAGTGCCTGAGAGTGTGGGATAGGTCGGATTAATCCAGGGGTTCGGCTCTGGAACACAGTGCCTGAGAGTGTGGGATAGGCCGGATTTATCCAGGGGTTAGGGTCTGGAACACAGTATCTGAGAGTGTGTGGGAGGCTGGATTAATCCAGAGGTAAGGGTCGCGAAGACAGTGCCTGAGTGTGTGGGATATGTGGAAATAATCCAGGGGTTAGGGTATGGAATTCGGTGCCTTTGAGTGTGGGATAGGCCGGATTAATCCAGGCACTAGGGTCTGGAATACAGTGCCTGAGAGTTTGGGGAGGTTGGGTCATTCCAGTGGAAAGGATCTGGAACACAGTGCCTGAGAGTGTGAGATAGGCCGGGTCAATCCAGGGGTTAGGGTCTGGAACGCAGTACCCATGAGTGTGGGTAAGGCCGCGTTAATCCAGTGGTTATGGTCTGGATCATAGTGCCTGAGAGTGCAATGTAGGACGCTGTAATATAGAGGTTAGGGTCTGGAGCACCATGCCTGAGAGAGTAGGATAGGCTGGATTAATCTGAGGTTAAGGTGTAGAATACAGAGTCTGAGAGTGATGGATTGGCCGGATTAATCCAGGGGTTAGTGTTTGGAACACAGTGTCTGAGAGTGTGGAATAGGCCGGTCAATCCAGGGGTTAGTGTCTGGAACACAGTGCCTGAGAGTGTGGAATAGGCCGTGTCAATCCAGGGGTTAGTGTCTGGAACACAGTGAGTGAGAGAGTGGGATAGGCCAGATTAATCTGAGGTTAGGGTATAGAATACAGAGTCTGAGAGTGATGGATTGGCCGGATTAATCCAGGAGTTAGTGTTTGGAACACAGTGTCTGAGAGTGTGGAATAGGCCGTGTCAATCCAGGGGTTAGTGTCTGGAACGCTGTGCCTGAGAGTGCGGGATAGGGCGGATTAATCCAGGGGTTTTGGTCTGGAATACAATTTCTGAGAGTGTGGGATGGGCCAGATTAATGCAGGGTTTAGGGTCTGAAAGAGAGTGCCTGAGAGTCAGGGATAGGCCAGATTAATCCAGGGGTTATGGCCTGGAACACAGTGCCTGAGAGACTGTGATAGGCCGGAATAATCCAGGGATTAGGGTCTGGAAGACAGTGCCTGAGAGTGTGGGATACGGCGGATTAATCCAGAGGTTAGGGTCTGGAACACTGTGCCTGAGAGTGTGGGATAGGCCGGATAAATCCAGTGGCTCGGTTCTGGAACATAGTGTCTGAGAGTGTTCGATAGGCCGGGTCAATAGAGGGTTTATTGTTGGAAATACAGTGTCTGAGAGTGTGGGATAGGCCGGATTAATCCAGGGGTTAGGGTCTGGAACACAATCCCTGAGAGGGTGGGATAGGCCGGATTAATCCGGGGATTAGTGTCTGGAACACAGTGCCTGAGAGTGTGGGATACGGCGGATAAATCCAGAGGTTAGGGTCTGGAACACAGTGTCTGAGGGTGTGGAATAGGCCCAATACATCCAGAGGTTCGGGTCTGGAACACTGTGCCTGAGAGTGTGGGATAGGTGTGAATAATCCAGGGGTTAGGGTCTGGAATACAGCGCCTGAGAGTGTGGGATAGGCCAGGCCAAACCAGGGTTGGGGGTCTGGAATACATTGTCTGAGAGAGTGGCACAGGCTGGAATAATCCAGGGGTTAGGGTCTGGAACAGAATGCCTGAGAGTGTGGGGTAGGCCAGATTAATCCAGGGGTTAAGGTCTGGAACACAGTGTCTGAGAGTGTGCGGGAGGCCGGGTCAATCCAGGGGTTAGGGTCTGGAACACTGTGCCTGAGAGTGTGGGGTAGGCCGGATTAATCCAGTGGCTCGGTTCTGGAACACTGTGTCTGAGAGTGTACGATAGGCCGGATCAATCCAGGGTTTATTGTCGGGAATACAGTGTCTGAGAGAATGGTGGTGGTCGGTTTAATACAGGGGTTAGTGTCTGGAACACAGTGTCAGAGAGAGTAGGATAGGCCAGATTAATCCAGGGGTTAGGGTCTGGAACACAATGCCTGAGAGTGTGGGGTAGGCCATGTCAATCCAGGTGTTAGTGTCTGGTATACAGTGCCAGATAGTATGGGATAGGCCAGATCAATCCAGGGGTTAGGCTCTGGAACACACTGCCTGAGAGTGTGCGGGAGGCTGGATTTATCCAGGAGTTAGGGTCTGGAACACAGCATATGAGAATGTGGTTTCGGCCAGATTAATCCACGTATTAGGGTCTGGAACACAGTGTCTGAGAAAATGGGATAGGCCGGATTAATCCAGTGGCTCAGTACTGGAACACAGTGTCTGAGAGTGTACGATAGGCTGGGTCAATCGAGGGTTTATTGTCGGGAATACAGTGTCTGAGAGTATGGTGGTGGTCGGTTTAATACAGGGGTTAGTGTCTGGAACACAGTGTCTGATATTGTGGTATAGGCCGGAATAATCCAGGGGTTAGGGTCTGGAACATAGTGTCTGAGAGTGTGCGGGCGGCCGAATTAATTCAGGTGTTAGGGTTTGGAACAGAGTGCCTTCGAGATTGGGATAGGCCGGACTAATCCAGGGGTTAGTGTCTGGACAACAGTGCCTGAGAATGTTTGATAGACCGGATTCATCCAGGGATTATGTCTGGAACACAGTGCCTGAAAGTGTGGGGAGGCCGGATTAATCCAGGGGTTAGGACTGGAACACAGTGCCTGAGAGTGTGGGATAGGCCAGATTAATCCAGGGGTTAGGGTCTGGAACACAGTGCCTGTGAGAGTGGGATAGGCCGGATTACCCGGGGGTTAGGGTCTGGAAGACAGTGCCTGAGAGTGTGGGTCGGTGTGAATTATCCAGGGGTTAGGGTCTGGAATACAGTGCCATGAGAGTGTGGGTTGGGCCAGGTCAATCCAGGTTGGACGGTCTGGAATACATTGTCTGAGAGAGTGGGACAGGGTGGATTAATACAGGGGTTAGGCTCTGGAACAGAATGCCTGAGAGTGTCGGGTAGGCCAGATCAATCCAGGGGTTAGGGTCTGGAATGCAGTGCCTGAGAATGCAGGATATTTCGGATTAATCCAGGGGTTAGGGTCTGGAACACAGTGTCTGAGAGTGTATGATAGGCCGGGTCAATCCAGGGTTTATTGTCGGGAATACAGTGTTTGAGAGAATGGTGGTGGTCGGTTTAACACAGGGTTTAGTGTCTGGAACACAGTGTCTGAGAGTGTATGATAGGCCGAATCAATCCAGGGTTTATTGTCGGGAATACAGTGTTTGAGAGAATGGTGGTGGTCGGTTTAACACAGGGGTTAGTGTCTGGAACACAGCGTCTGAGAGAGTGGGATAGGCCGGATTAATCCAGGGGTTAGTGTCTGGAACACAGTGCCTGAGAGTGTGGGGAGGCCAGATTAATCCAGGGGTTAGGGTCTGCAACACAGTGGCTGAGACTGTGGGGGAGGCTGAATTAATCCAGGGGTTAGGGTCTGGAACACAGTGCCTGAGAGTGGGGGGGAAGGCCCGTTTAATACAGGGGTTAGTGTCTGGAACACAGTGTCTGAGAGTGTGGGATTGGCCGGGTCAATCCAGGGGTTAGTGTCTGGAACACAGTGCCTGAGAGTGTGGGGAGGCCAGATTAATCCAGGGGTTAGGGTCTGGAACACAGTGCCTGAGTGCTTGGGATAGGCCGGATTAATCCAGGGGTTAGGGTCTGGAACACAGTGTCTGAGAGTGTGGAATAGGCCGGTCAATCCTGGGGTTAGTGTCTGGAAAACAGTGCCTGAGAATGTTGGATAGGCCGGATTCATCCAGCGATTATGTCTGGAACACAGTGCCTGAGAGTGTGGGGAGGCCAGATTAATCCAGGGGTTAGGGTCTGGAACACAGTGCCTGAGTGCTTGGGATAGGCCGGATTAATCCAGGGGTTAGGGTCTGGAACACAGTGTCTGAGAGTGTGGAATAGGCCGGTCAATCCTGGGGTTAGTGTCTGGAAAACAGTGCCTGAGAATGTTGGATAGGCCGGATTCATCCAGCGATTATGTCTGGAACACAGTGCCTGAGAGTGTGGGGAGGCCAGATTAATCTAGGGGTTATGGTCTGGAACACAGTGCCTGAGTGCGTGGGATAGGCCGGATTAATGCAGGGGTTAGGGTCTGGAACGCAGTGCCTGAGAGTGCAGGATAGGGCTGATTAATCCAGGGGTTTTGGTCTGAAATACAGTTTCTGAGAGTGTGGGATGGGCCAGATTAATGCAGGGTTTAGGGTCTGAAAGAGAGCGCCTCGGAGTCAGGGATAGGTCAGATTAATCCAGGGGTTATAGCCTGGAACACAGTGCCTAAAAGAGTGCGATAGGCCGGATTAATCCAGTGGTTAAGGTCTGGAACACAGTGCCTGAGAGAGTGGGATAGGCCGGATTAATCCAGGGGTTAGGGTCTGGAACACAGTGCCTGAGAGTTTGGAATAGGCCGGATTAATGCTGAGGTTATGGTCTGGAATACAGTGCCTGAGTGTGTGGGATAGGCCAGGTCAAACCAGGGCTGAAGGTCTGGAATACTTTGTCTGAGAGAGTGGGACAGGCTGGATTAATCCAGGGGTTAGGGTCTGGAACAGAATGTCTGAGAGTGTGGGGTAGGCCAGGTCAATCCAGGCGTTAGTGTCTGGAATACGGTGCCTGAGGGTTTGGGATAGGCCGGATCAATCCAGGGGTTAGGGTCTGGAACACAGTGCCTGAGAGTTTGGAATAGGCCGGATTAATCCTGAGGTTATGGTCTGGAATACAGTGCCTGAGAGTGTGGGATAGGCCAGGTCAAACCAGGGTTGAAGGTCTGGAACACAGTGCCTGAGAGAGTGGGATAGGCCGGATTAATCCAGGGGTTAGGGTCTGGAACACAGTGCCTGAGAGCGTGGGATAGGCCGGATTAATCCAGGGGTTAGGGTCTGGAACACAGTGCCTGAGAGTTTGGAATAGGCCGGATTAATCCTGAGGTTATGGTCTGGAATACAGTGCCTGAGAGTGTGGGGTAGGCCCGGTCAATCCAGGGGTTAGCGTCTGGAACACAGTGCCTGATAGTGTTGGACAGGCCGGAATAATCCAGGGGTTAGAGTCTGGAACACAGTGCTTTAGAGATTGGGATAGGCCGGATTAATCCAGTGGTTAGGGTCAGGAACACAGTGCCTGAGAGTGCGGGATAGGGCGGATTAATCCAGCGGTTTTGGTCTGGAATACAGTTTCTGAGAGTATGGGATGGGCCAGATTAATCCAGGGGTCTGAAAAAGAGTGGCTGAGAGTCAGGGATAGGCCAGATTAATCCAGGGGTTATGGCCTGGAACACAGTGCCTAAGTGAGTGGGATAGGCCGGATTAATCCAGGGGTTAGGGTCTGGAACACAGTGCCTGAGAGCGTGGGATAGGCCGGATTAATCCAGGGGTTAGGTTCTGGAACACAGTGCCTCAGAGTCAGGGATAGGCCAGATTAATCCAGGGGTTATGGCCTGGAACACAGTGCCTAAGTGAGTAGGATAGGCCGGATTAATCCAGGGGTTAGGGTCTGGAACACAGTGCCTGAGAGCGTGGGATAGGCCGGATTAATCCAGGGGTTAGGGTCTGGAACACAGTGCCTGAGAGTGTGGAATAGGTGTAAATAATGCAGGGGTTAGGGTCTGGAATACAGTGCCTGAGAGTGTGGGATAGGTGTGAATAATCCAGGGGTCAGGGTCTGGAATACAGTGCCTGAGAGTGTGTGATAGGCCAGGTCAAACCAAGGTTGACGGTCTGGAATACATTGTCTGAGAGAGTGGGACAGGAAGGATTAATCCAGGGGTTAGGGTCTGGAACAGAATGCCTGAGAGTGTGGGGTAGGACAGGTCATTCCAGGTGTTAATGTCTGGAATACAGTGCCTGACAGTACGGGATAGGCCGGATCAATCTAGGGGTTAGGCTCTGAAACACAGTGCCTGAGAGTGTGCGGGAGGCCGGAATTATCCAGGGGTTGGGGTCGGGAACACAGTGTCTGAGAATGTGGGTTCGGCCGGATTTGTCCAGGTGTTAGGCTCTGGAACACAGTGCCTGAGAGTGTGGGGGAGCCTGGATTAATCCAGGGGTTAGGGTCTGGAACACAGTGCCTGAGTGCTTGGGATATGTCAGAATAATCGAAGGGTTAGGGTCTCGAACACAGTGTCTGAGAGTGTGGGATAGGCCGGGTCAATCCTGGGGTTCGTGTCTGGAACACATTGCCTGAGAGCGTGGGATAGGTAGGATTAATCCAGGGGTTAGGCTCTGGAACACAGTGTCTGAGAGTGTGCGGGAGTCCAAATTAATTGAGGTGTTAGGGTCTGGAACACAGTGCCTGAGAGATTGGGATAGGCTGGATTAATCCAGGGATTAGGGTCTGGAAAACAGCACCTGAGAGTGTGGGTTAGGCCAGAGTCATCCAGGGATTATGTCTGGAACACAGTGCCTGAGTGTTTGGTGGTGGTTGGTATAATGCTGGGGTTAGTGTCTGGAACACAGTATCTGAGAGTGTGGGGAGGCCGGATTCATACAGGAGTTAGGGTCTGGAACACAGTGTCTGAGAGTGTGGGTAGGCCGGATTAATCCAGGGGTTAGGCTCTGGAACACAGTGCCTGAGAGTGTGGGTTAGGCCAGATTAATCCACGGGTTAGTGTCTGGAACACAGTGCCTGAGAGTGTGTGGTAGTCCGGATTAATCCAGGGTTTACGGTGTGTAAAACAGTGTCTGAGGGTGTGGGTTTGGCTGGATTAATAGAAGGCTTAGGGTCTGGAATACAGTGCCTGAGAGTGTGGGATTGACCAGATTAGTCCAGAGGTTAGGGTCTGGAACACAGTACCTGAGAGTGTGGGAGAGGTGGGAATAATCCGGGGGTTAGGATCTGTAACACAGTGTGTAAGAGTCTTCGGGAGACCGAGTCAATCCAGGGTTAAGGGTCTGGAACACAGTTCCTGAGAATTTGGGATAGGCCAGATTAATCCAGGGGTTAGGGTCTGGAACACAGTGCCTGAGAGTGTGGGATCGGCCAGATTACTCCAGGGTTAGTGTCCGGAATACAGTGCCTGAGAGAGTGGGATAGGCCGGAATTATCCAGGGGTTAGGATCTGGAACACAGTGCCTGAGAGTGTGCGGGAGGCCGAATTAATTCAGGTGTTAGGATCTGGAAAACAGTGCCTGAGAGTGTGAAATAGGGCAGATTCATCCAGGGATTATGTCTGGAACACAGTGCCTGAGAGTATGGCGGTGGTCGAAGTTCTGCTGGGGTTAGCGTCTGGAACACAGTGTCTGAGATTGAGGGGAGGCCGGATTAATGCAGGGGTTAGGGTCTGGAACACAGTGTCTGAGAATGTGGGTTAGGCCGGATTCATCCAGGGGTAAGGCTGTGGAACACAGTGCCTGAGAGATTGGGATAGGCCGGATTAATCCAGGGGTTAGGGCCTGGAACACAGTGCCTGAGAGTGTGGGATAGGGCAAATTCATACAGGGATTCTGTCTGGAACACAGTACCAGAGAGTATGGTGGTGGTCGGTTTAATGCTGGGGTTAGTGTCTGGAACACAGTGTCTGAGAGTGAGGGGAGGCCGGATTAATCAGGGGGTTAGGGTCTGGAACACAGTGTCTGAGAATGTAGGTTAGGCCGGATTCATCCAGGGGTTAGGGTCTGGAACACAGTGTCTGGAAGTGTGGGTTAGGCCGGAGTAATCCAGGGGTTAGGGTCTGGAACACAGTGCCTGAGAGTGTGGGGGAGGCCGGATTAATCCAGGGGTTAGGGTCTGGAACACAGTGCCTGAGAGTGTGGGGGAGGCCGGATTAATACAGGGATTAGGGTCTGGAACACACTGCCTGAGAGTGTAGGGGAGGCTGGATTAATCCAGGGGTTAGGGTGTGGAACAAAGTGCCTGAGAGTGTGCCATAGGACGGATTAATCCAGAGGTTAGTGTCTGGAACACAATGTCTGAGGGTGTGGGTTTGGCTGGATTAATCGAAGGCTCAGGGTCTGGAACACAGTGCCTGACAGTATGGGATTGGCCGGATTCATCCAGGTGTTAGGGTCTGGAATACAGTGCCTGAGAGTGTGGGGTAGGCACGGTTAATCCAGGGGTTAGTGTCTGGAACACAGTGTCTGAGAGTATGGAATAGGCCAGATTAATACAGGGTTTAGGGTCTGAAAGTGAGTGCCTCAGAGTCATGGATCGGCCAGATTAATCCAGGGGTTATGGCCTGGAACACAGTGCCTGAGAGAGTGGGATAGGCCGGATTAATCCAGGGGTTAGGGTCTGGAACACAGTGTCTGAGAATGGGGATTAGGCCGGATTAATCCAAGGGTTAGGGTCTGGAACACACTTTCTGAGAATGTGGGTTCGGCCGGATTAATCCAGGGGTTAGGCTCTGGAACACAGTGCCTGAGAGATTGGGAGCGGCCGGATTCATCCAGGGATTATGTCTGGAACACAGTGCCTGAGGGTGTGGGTTTGGCTGGATTAATCGAAGGCTTAGGGTCTGGAACACAGTGCCTGACAGTGTGGGATTGGCCGGATTAATCCAGGTGTTTGGGTCTGGAACACAGCGTCTGAGAATGTGGGTTCGGCCGGATTAATCCAGGTGTTAGGATCTGGAACACAGTGTCTGACAGTGTACAGTAGGCTGGGTCTATCCAGGGTTTATTGTCGGGAATACAGTGTCTGAGTGTATGGTGGTGGTCGGTTTAATACAGGGGTTAGTGTCTGGAACACAGTGTCAGTGAGAGTGGGATAGGCCAGATTAATTCAGGGGTTAGGGTCTGGAAAACAGTGCCTGAGAGTGTGGGATAGGCCGGATTAATCCAAGGGATAGGCTCTCGAACACAGTGCCTGAGAGTGTGGAGGTGGCCGGATTTATCCAGGGGTTAGCGTCTGGAACACAGTGTCTGAGAGTGTGGGATTGGTCGTGTCAATCCAGGGATTATGTCTGGAACACAGTGCCTGAGTGTTTGTTGGTGGTTGGTATAATGCTCGGGTTAGTGCCTGGAACACAGTGTCTGAGAGTGAAGGGAGGCCGGATTAATACAGGGGTTAATGTCTGGAACACAGTGTCTGAGAATGTGGGTTAGGCTGGATTAAACCAGGGGTTAGGTTCTGGAACACCGTGTCTGTGAGTGTGGGTTAGGCCAGATTAATCCAGGGGTTAGGCTCTGGAACACAGTGTCTGAGAGTGTGGGTTAGGCCAGATTAATCCAGGGGTTAGGGTCTGGAACACAGTGTCTGAGAGTGTATGATAGGCCGGGTCAATCCAGGGTTTATTGTCGGGAATACAGTGTTTGAGAGAATGGTGATGGTCGGTTTAATACAGGGATTAGTGTCTGGAACACAGTGTCTGAGACTGTGGGATAGGCTGAATTAATCCAGGGTTTACGGTCTGTGAAACAATGTCTGAGGGTGTAGGTTTGGCTGGGTTAATCCAGTGGTTCGTTTCTGGAACACTGTGTCTGAGACTGTGGTATAGGCCGGATTAATCCAGGGGTTAGGGTCTGGAACACAGTGCCTGAGAGCATGGGGTAGGCCCGGTCAATCCAGGGGTTAGTGTCTGGAACACAGTGCCTGAGAGTGTGGGATAGGCCGGAATAATCCAGGAGTTAGAGTCTGGAACACAATGCCTTAGAGATTGGGATAGGATCTGTAACACAGTGTCTGAGAGTGTTCGGGAGACCGAGTCAATCCAGGGTTAAGGGTCTGGAACACAGTTCCTGAGAATTTGGGATAGGCTTGATTAATCCAGGGGTTAGTGTCTGGAAAACAGTGCCTAAGAATGTGGGGTAGGCCGGATTCATCCAGGGATTATGCCTGGAACACAGTGCCTGAGAGTGTGGGGAGGCCGGATTAATCCAGGGGTTAGGGTCTGGAACGCAGTGCCTGAGAGTGCGGGATAGGGCGGATTAATCCAGCGGTTTTGGTCTGGAATACAGTTTCTGAGAGTATGGGATGGGCCAGATTAATGCAGGGTTTAGGGTCTGAAAGAGAGTGCCTTAGAGTCAGGGATAGGCCAGATTAATCCAGGGGTTATGGCCTGGAACACAGTGCCTAAGTGAGTGGGATAGGCCGGATTAATCCAGGGGTTACGGTCTGGAACACAGTGCCAGAGACTGTGAGATAGGTGTAAATAATCCAGGGGTTAGAGTCTGGAACACAGTGCCTGAGAGTGTGGGATAGGTGTGAATAATCCAGGGGTTAGAGTCTGGAATACAGTGCCTGAGAGTACGGGATAGGCTGGATCAATCCAGGGGTTAGGCTCTGGAACACAGTGCCTGAGAGTGTGCGGGAGGCCAGATTTATCCTGGGGTTATGGTCTGGAACACAGTGTCTGAGAGTATGGGATAGGCCGGATTAATCCAGTGGTACGGTTCTGGAACACAGTGTCTGAGAGTGTACGATAGGCCGGGTCAATCCAGGGTTTATTGTCGGGAATACAGTGTCTGAGTGTATGGAGGTGGTTGGTTTAATACAGGGATTAGTGGCTGGAACACAGTGTCAGAGAGAGTCGGATAGACCGGATTAATCCAGAGGTTAGGGTCTGGAACACAGTACCTGAGAGTGTGGGAGAGGTGGGAATAACCCGGGGGTTAGGATCTGTAACACAGTGTCTGAGAGTGTTCGGGAGACCGAGTCAATCCAGGGTTAAGGGTCTGGAACACAGTTCCTGAGAATTTGGGATAGGCTTGATTAATCCAGGAGTTAGAGTCTGGAACACAGTGCCTGAGAGTGTGGGATCAGCCGGATTAATCCAGGGTTAGTGTCCGGAATACAGTGCCTGAGAGAGTGGGATAGGCCGGAATTATCCAGGGGTTGGGATCTGGAACACAGTGCCTGAGAGTGTGAGATAGGGCAGATTCATCCAGGGATTATGTCTGGAACACAGTGCCTGAGAGTATGGCGGTGGTCGAAGTTCTGCTGGGGTTAGTGTCTGGAACACAGTGTCTGAGATTGAGGGGAGGCCGGATTAATCCAGGGGTTAGGGTCTGGAACACAGTGCCTGAGAATGTGGGTTAGGCCGGATAAATCCAGGGATTGGGGTCAGGAACGCAGTGCCTGACAGTGTGGGATTGGCCGGATTAATCCAGATGTTAGGGTCTGGAATACAGTGCCTGAGAATGTGGGATCGGCCGGATTAATCCACGGGTTAAGTTTTGGTACACACTGCCTGAGAGTGTGGGGGAGGCTGGTTTAATCCAGGGGTTAGGGTGTGGAACAAAGTGCCTGAGAGTGTGGGATAGGCCGGATTAATCCAGGGGTTAGTGTGTGGAACAAAGTGCCTGAGAGTGTGGGATAGGCCGGATTAATCCAGGGTTACGTTCTGGAACAAAGTGCCTGAGACTGTGCGATAAACTGGATTAATCCAGGGGTTAGTGTCTGGAACACAGTGTGTGAGGGTGTGGGTTTGGCTGGATTAATCGAAAGTTTAGGGTCTGGAACAAAGTGCCTGACCGTGTGGGATTGGCCGGATTAATCCAGGTGTTAGGGTCTGGAACACAGTGCCTGAGAGCGTGGTATAGACCAGATTAATTCATGGATTTAGTGTCTGGAACACAGTGCCTGAGAGTGTGGGATAGGCCGGATTAATGCAGGTTTCGGGTCTGAAACAGAGTGGCTGAGAGTCAGGGATCGGCCGGATTAATCCAAGGGTTATGGCCTGGAACACAGTGCCTGAGAGAGTGGGATAGGCTGGATTAATCCAGGGGTTAGAGTCTGGAACACAGTGCCTGAGAGAGTGGGATAGGCCGGATTAATCCAGGGGTTAGGGTCTGGAACACAGTGTCTGAGAATGTGGGTTAGGCTGGATTAATCCAAGGGTTAGGGCTTGGAACACAGTGTCTGAGAATGTGCGTTCGGCCGGATTAATCCCGGGGTTAGGCTCTGGAACACAGTGCCTGAGAGTGTGCGGGAGGCTGAATTAATTAGGTATGAGGGTCTGGAACACAGTGCCTTAGAGATTGGGATAGGCCAGATTAAACCAGGGGTGAGGGTCTGGAACACAGTGCCTGAGAGTGTGGGATAGGCCGGATTAATCCACGGGTTAGGTTCTGGAACACACTGCCTGAGAATGTCGGGGAGGCTGGATTAATCCAGGGGTTAGGGTGTGGAACAAAGTGCCTGAGAGCGTTGTATAGACCAGATTAATTCATGGATTTAGGGTCTGGAACACAGTGCCTGAGAGAGTGGGATAGGCCGGATTAATCCAGGGGTTAGAATCTGGAACATAGTGTCTGAGAGTGTGGGATAGGCTGAAATAATCCAGAGGTTAGGGTCTCGAACACAGTGCCTGAGAGTGTGGGATAGGTGGGAATAATCTAGGGGTTAGGGTATGGAATTCAGTGCCTTTGAGTGTGGGATAGGCCGGATTAATCCAGGGTTAGGGTCTGGAATACAATGCCTGTTTGTGTGGGATTGGCTGTTTTAATCCGGGGGTTAGGTTCTGGAATACAGTACCTGAGAGTGTGGGAGAGGCTGGGTCAATCCAGGGTTGAGGGTCTGGAATACATTGTCTGAGAGAGTGGGACAGGCTGGATTAATCCAGGGGTTAGGGTCTGGAACAGAATGCCTGAGAGTGTGGGGAAGGCAAGGTCAATCCAGGTGTTAGTGTCTGGAATACAGTGCCTGAGAGTATGGGATAGGCTGGATCAATTCAGGGGTTAGGCTCCAGAACACAGTGCCTCAGAGTGTGCGGGAGGCTGGATTAATCCAGGTGTTAGGGTCTGGAACACAGTGTCTGAGAATGTGTGTTTAGGCCGGATTAATCCAGTGGTTCGGTTCTGGAACGCAGTGTCTGAGAGTGTACGATAGGTCGGGTCAATCCAGGGTATATTGTCGAGAATACAGTGTCTGAGAGTGTGGTGGTGGTCGGATTAATACAGGGGTTAGTGTCTGGAACACAGTGTCAGAGAGAGTGGGATAGGCCGGATTAATCCAGGGGTTAGGATCGGGATCACAGTGCCTGAGAGTGTGGGGTAGGCCAGATTAATCCAGGGGTTAGGGTCTGTCACACAGTGCATGAGTGCGTGGGATAGGCCGGATTAATCCAGGGGTTAGTGACTGGAACACAGTGCCTGAGAGTGTGGGGGAGGCTGGATTTATCCACGGGTTCGGTTCTGGAACACAGTGTCTGAGAGTGTACGATAGGCCGGGTCAATCCAGGGTTTATTGTTGGGAATACAGTGTCTGAGAGTATGGTGGTGGTCGGTTTAATACAGGGGTTAGTGTCTGGAACACAGTGTCTGAGAGTGTACGATAGGCCGGGTCAATCCAGGGTTTATTGTCGGGAATACAGTGTCTGAGAGTATGGTGGTGGTCGGTTTAATACCGGGGTTAGTGTCTGGAACAGTGTCTGAGACTGTGGGATATGCCGGGTCAATCCAGGGGTTAGTGTCTCAAACGCCGTGCCTGAGAGTGCGGGATATTTCGGATTAATCCAAGGGTTAGGCTCTGGAACACAGTGTCTGAGAGTGTGCAGGAAGCCGAATTAATTCAGGTGTTAGGGTCTGGAAGACAGTGCCTTAGAGATTGGGAGAGGCCGGATTCATCCAGGAATTATGTCTGGAACACAGTGCCTGAGTGTATGGTGGTGGTCGGTATAATGCTGGGTTTAGTGTCTGGAACACAGTGTCTCAGAGTGTGGGGAGGCCGGATTAATCCAGGGGTTAGGGTCTGGAACACAGTGTCTGAGAATGTGGGTTAGGCTGGATTAAACCAGGGGTTAGAGTCTGGAACACAGTTTCTGAGAGTGTGGGATAGGCCGCATTAATCCAGTGGTTAGGCTCTGGAACACAGTGCCTGAGAGTGTGGGGAAGGCCGGATTAATCCAGGGGTTAGTATCTGGAACACAGTGTCTGAGAGTGTGGGATAGGCTGAATTAATCCAGGCTTTAGGGTCTGTAAAACAAGTCTGAGGGTGTGGGTTTGGCTGGATTAATAGAAGGCTTAGAGTCTAGAATACAGTGCCTGAGAGTGTGGGATTGGCCGGATTAATCAAGGGGTTAGCGTCTGGAAAACAGTGTCTGAGAGTGTGGAATGTGCAGGATTAATCCAGGGGTTAGGGTCTGGAACACAGGGTCTGAGAGTATGGGTTAGGCTGGGTCAATCCAGGGGTTAGAGTCTGGAACACAGTGCCTGAGAGTATGGGAAGGCTGGGTTAAATCCAGTGGTTCGGGTCTGGAACACAGTGCCTGAGGGTGTGGGGAGGCTGGGTCAATCCAGGGGTTTTGGTCTGGATCACAGTGCCTGAGTGCATGGGATAGGCTGGATTTATCCAGGGGTTTTGGTCTGGAATACATTTTCTGAGAGTGTGTGATATGCCAGATGAATGCAGGGTTTAGGGTCTGACACAGAGTGCCTGAGAGTCAGGGATAGGCCAGATTAATCCAGGGGTTAGGGTCTGGAACACAGTGCCTGAGAGAGTGGGATAGGCCGGATTAATCCAGAGGTTAGGGTCTGGAACACAGTGCCTGAGAGTATGGGAAGGCTGGGTTAAATCCAGGGGTTCGGGTCTGGAACACAGTGCCTGAGGGTGTGGGGAGGCTGGGTCAATCCAGGGGTTAGGGTCTGGAACACAGTGCCTGAGAGAGTGGGATAGGCCGGATTAATCCAGAGGTTAGGGTCTGGAACACAGTGCCTGAGAGTGTGGGATAGGCCGGATTAATCCAGGGGTTAGGATCTGGAACACAGTGACTGAGAGTTTGGGGAGGTCGGGTCATTCCACGGGATAGGGTCTGGAACACAGTGCCTGAGAGTGTGGGGAAGGCCGGTTTTATCCAGGGGTTCGGGTCTGCAACACAGTGTCTGAGAATGTTGGTTAGGCAGGATTAATCCAGAAGTTAGGGTCTGGAACACAGTGCCTGAGTGCGTGGAATAGGCCGGATTAATCCAGGGGTTAGAGTCTGAACACAGTGTCTGAGAATGTGGGATAGGCCGGATTAATCCACAGGTTAGGTTTTGGAACACATTGCCTGATTAATCCAAGGGTTAGGTTCTGGAACACACTCCCTAATAGTGTGGGGGAGGCTGGATTAATCCAGAGGTAAGGGTCGGGAACACAGTGCCTGAGAGTGTGGTATAGGTGGGAATAATCCAGGGGTTAGGGTATGGAATTCGGTGCCTTTGAGTGTGGGATAGGCCGGATTAATCCAGGCATTAGGGTCTGGAACACAGTGTCTGAGAGTTTGGGGAGGTCGGGTCATTCCAGTGGATAGGGTCTGTAACACAGTGCCTGAGAGTGTGAGTTAGGCCGGGTCAATCCAGGGGTTGGGGTCTGGAACGCAGTACCCATGAGTGTGGGTAAGGCTGCGTTAATCCAGTGGTTATGGTCTGGATTATAGTGCCTGAGAGTGCAGGGTAGGACGCTGTAATATAGAGGTTAGGGTCTGGAGCACCGTGCCTGAGAGAGTGGGATAGGCTGGATTAATCTGAGGTTAGGGTGTAGAATACAGAGTCTGAGAGTGATGGATTGGTCGGATTAATCCAGGGGTTAGTGTCTGGAACACAGTGTCTGAGAGTGTGGAATAGGCCGGATTAATCCAGGGGTTAGGCTCTGGAACATAGTGCCTAAGAGTTTGGGGAGGTCGGGTCAATCCAGGGGATAGGGCCTGGAACGCAGTACCTATGAGTGTGGGTAAGGCCGTGTTAATCCAGGAGTTTTCGTCTGGAAAACAGTTTCTGAGAGTGTGGGATAGGCGCATTAATCCAGTGGTTAGGGTCTGGAACACAGTGCCTGAGAGTGTTCGGGAGGCCGAGTCAATCCAGGTGTTAGGGCCTGGAACACAGTGTCTGAGAGTATGGGATAGGCCGGATTAATCTAGTGGTTCGTTTCTGGAACACAGTGTCTGAGAGTGTTGGATTGGCCGGATTAATCCAGGCGTTACGTTCTGGAACACAGTGTCTGAGAGTGTGGGATATTCCAAAAACAAAGAGAAAGATTGAAACATGAGAATGGCTGCCATAGTGTTAAAGGTTTAGAATTTCTTAAGTGTGTACAAGACAATTTTCTGATTCAGTATGTGGATGTACCTACTAGAGAAGGTGCAAAACTTGACCTACTCTTGGGAAATAAGGCAGGGCAGGTGACTGAGGTGTCAGTGGGGGAACACTTTGGGACTAGTGACCATAATTCTATTCGTTTTAAAATAGTGATGGAAAAGGATAGGCCAGATCTAAAAGTTGAAGTTCTAATTGGAGAAAGGCCAGTTTTGACGGTATTAGGCAAGAACTTTCGAAAGGTGTTTTGAGGGAGATCTTTGCAGGTAAAGGGACGGCTGGAAAATGGGAAGCCTTCAGAAATGAGATAACAAGAATCCAGAGAAAGTATATTCCTATCAGGGTGAAAGGGAAGGCTAGTAGGTATAGGGAATGCTGGATGACGAAAGAAATTGAGGGTTTGGTTAAGAAAAAGAAGGATGCATATGTAGGGTATAGACAGAATCGATAGAGTGAATCCTTAGAAGAGTATAAAGAAAGTAGGAGCATACTTAAGAGGGAAATCAGGAGGGCAAAACGGGGACATGGGATAGCTTTGGCAAATAGAATTGAGAATCCAAAGGGTTTTTACAAATATATTAAGGACAAAAGGGTAACTAGGGAGAGAATAGGGCCCCTCAAAGATCAGCAAGGCGGCCTTTGTGTGAAGCCACAGAAAATGGGGGAGATACTAAACGTATATTTTCCATCAGTATTTACTATGGAAAAGGATATGGAAGATATAGAATAGATGGTGACATCTTGCAAAATGTCCAGATTACAGAGGAGGAAGTGTTGGATGTCTTGAAACGGGAAAAGGTGGATAAATCCCCAGGACCTGATCAGGTGTACCCAAGAACTCTGTGGGAAGCTAGAGAAGTAATTGCTGGGCCTCTTGCTGAGATATTTGTATCATCGATAGTCACAGGTGAGGTGCCGGAAGACTGGAGGTTGGCAAACGTGATGCCACTGTTTAAGAAGGGTGGTAAGAACAAAGCAGGGAACTATAGACCAGTGATCCTGACCTCAGTGGTGGGCAAGTTGTTGGAGGGAATCCTGAGGGACAGGATGTGGATGTATTTGGAAAGGCAAGGACTGATTAGGGATTGTCAATATGGCTTTGTGCATGAGAAACTCACAAACTTGATTGAGTTTTTTGAGGAAGTAACAAAGAAGATTGATGAGGGCAGAGCAGTAGATTTGATCCATATGGACTTCAGTAAGGCGTTCAACAAGGTTCCCCATGGGAGACTGATCAGCAAGGTTAGATCTCATGGAATACAGGGAGAACTGGCCATTTGGATACAGAACTGGATCAAAGATAGTGGTAGTGGTGGAGGGTTGTTTTTCAAACTGGAGGCCTGTGACCAGTGGAGTGCCACAAGGATCAGTGCTGGGTCCACTACTTTTTGTCATTTACATAAATGATTTGGATGCGAGCATAAGAGGAACAGTGAGTAAGTTTGCAGATGACACCAAAACTGGAGGTGTAGTGAACAGCGAAGAGGGTGACCTCAGATTACAACAGGATCTTGGCCAGATGGGCCAATGGGCTGAGAAGTGGCAGATGGAGTTTAATTCAGATAAATGCAAGGTGCTTCATTTTGGGAAAGCAAATCTCATCAGGACTTATACACTTAATGGTAAGGTCCTAGGGAGTGTTGCTGAACAGAGACACCTTGGAGTGCAGGTTCATAACTCCTTGAAAGTGGAGTCGCAGGTAGATAGGATAGTGAAGAAGGCGTTTGGTATGCTTTCCTTTATTGGTCAGAGTATTGAGTACAGGAGTTGGGAGGTCATGTTGTGGCTGTACAGGACATTGGTTAGGCTACTGTTGGAATATTGCATGCAATTCTGGTCTCCTTCCTATCGGAAAGATGCTGTGAAACTTGAAAGGGTTCAGAAAAGATTTACAAGGATGTTGCCAGGGTTGGAGGATCTGAGCTATAGGGACAGGCTGAACAGGCTGGGGCTGTTTTCCCTGGAGTGACGGAGGATGAGGGGTGACTTATAGAGGTTGACAAAATTATGAGGGTCATGAATAGGATAAATAGGCAAAGGCTTTTCCCTGGGGTTGGGGAGTCCAGAACGAGAGGGCATAGGTTTAGGGTGAGAGGGGAAAGATATAAAGAGACCTGGGGCAACTTTTTCAGGCAGAGGGTGGTACGTGTATGGAATGAGCTGCCAGAGGATGTGGTGGAGGCTGGTACAATTGCAACATTTAAAAGGCATTCAATGGGTAGATGAATAGGAAGTGTTTGGAGGGATAAGGGCCGGGCTGCCATATTATTCAGGAATGCCTGAAGAAGGGCACATGCCCGAAACGTCGATTCTCCTGCTCCTTGGATGCTGCCTGACCTGCTGCACTTTTCCAGCAACACATTTTCAGCTCTGATCTCCAGCATCTGCAGTCCTCACTTTCTCCTCGAAGAGCAGACTGACCCCAATCTGTCAATGTAACACACCCAGGGAAGTGCAGACTGACCCCACTCTGTCAATGTAACACACCCAGGGAAGAGCAGACGGACCCCACTCTGTCAGTGTAACACACCCAGGGAAGAGCAGACTGACCCCACTCTGTCAGTGTAACACACCCAGGGAAGTGCAGACTGACCCCACTCTGTCAGTGTAACACACCCAGGGAAGAGCAGACTGACCCCACTCTGTCAGTGTAACACACCCAGGGAAGTGCAGAATGACCCCACTCTGTCAGTGTAACACACCCAGGGAAGAGCAGACTGACCCCACTCTGTCAGTGTAACACACCCAGGGAAAAGCAGACTGACCCCACTCTGTCAGTGTAACACACCCAGGGAAGAGCAGACTGACCCCACTCTGTCAGTGTAACACACCCAGGGAAGAGCAGACTGAACCCACTCTGTCAGTGTAACACACCCAGGGAAGAGCAGACTGACCCCACTCTGTCAGTGTAACACACCCAGGGAAGAGCAGACTGACCCCACTCTGTCAGTGTAACACACCCAGGGAAGTGCAGACTGACCCCACTCTGTCAGTGTAACACACCCAGGGAAGTGCAGACTGACCCCACTCTGTCAGTGTAACACACCCAGGGAAGAGCAGACTGACCCCACTCTGTCAGTGTAACACACCCAGGGAAGTGCAGACTGACCCCACTCTGTCAGTGTAACACACCCAGGGAAGTGCAGACTGACCCCACTCTGTCAGTGTAACACACCCAGGGAAGTGCAGACTGACCCCACTCTGTCGGTGTAACACACCCAGGGAAGAGCAGACTGACCCCACTCTGTCAGTGTAACACACCCAGGGAAGAGCAGACTGACCCCACTCTGTCAGTGTAACACACCCAGGGAAGTGCAGACTGACCCCACTCTGTCAGTGTAACACACCCAGGGAAGAGCAGACTGACCCCACTCTGTCAGTGTAACACACCCAGGGAAGAGCAGAATGACCCCACTCTGTCAGTGTAACACACCCAGGGAAGAGCAGACTGAACCCACTCTGTCGGTGTCACACACCCAGGGAAGAGCAGACTGACCCCACTCTGTCAGTGTAACACACCCAGGGAAGAGCAGACTGACCCCACACTGTCAGTGTAACACACCCAGGGAAGTGCAGACTGACCCCACTCTGTCAGTGTAACACACCCAGGGAAGAGCAGACTGACCCCACTCTGTCAGTGTAACACACACAGGGAAGTGCAGACTGACCCCACTCTGTCAGTGTAACACACCCAGGGAAGAGCAGACTGACCCCACTCTGTCAGTGTAACACACCCAGGGAAGTGCAGACTGACCCCACTCTGTCAGTGTAACACACCCAGGGAAGAGCAGACTGACCCCACTCGGTCAGTGTAACACACCCAGGGAAGTGCAGACTGTCCTTACTCTGGATTAATCCGTCCTTCCACACACTCATAGACACTGTATTCCTCACAATGATCCCTGGATTGACCCGGCCAATTTCACACTCTCAGGCACTGTGTTTCAGACCCTAACCCCTGGATTCACCCGGCCTATCCCACAGTCTCAGGCACGGTGTTCCAGACCCTATCCTTTGGATTGACACAGCCTATCCCACAGTCTCAGGCACGGTATTCCAGACCCTAACCCCTGGATTGACTCGGCCTATCCCACACTCTCAGACACTGTGTTCCAGACCCTAAATCCTGGATTAATCTGGCCTAGCCCACACTCTCAGGCACTGTGTTCCAGACCCTAATCCCTGAATTAATCCGGCCTATCACACACTGTCAGGCACTGTGTTCCACACCCTTACCCCTGGATTAATCCGGCCTATCCCACAATCTAAGGCACTGTGTTACAGAGCTAACCCTGGATTGACCCGGCCTCCCCAACAGGCTCAGGCACTTTGTTCCAGACCCTATCTCCTGGATTAATCCGGCCTATCCCATGCTCTCAGGGACTTTGTTCCAGACCATAACCCCTGGATTAATCCAGGCTATCCCACACTCTCAGGCACTGTTTTCCAGACCCGAACCCCTGGATTAAACCAGCCTATCCCACTCTCTCAAGCACTATGTTCCTGACCCTAACTCCTGGAATGACCCAGCCTCCCCACACTCTCAGGCACTGTGTTCCACTCCTTAACCCCTGTATTGACATGGCATATCCCACACTCTCAGGCACTGTGTTCCAGACCCTTACCACTGCATTAAACCGGCCTCCCCCACACTCTCAGACACTGTGTTCCACTCCTTAACCCCTGGATTGACCCGGCCTATCCCACACTCTCAGACACTGTATTCCAGATCCTAACCACTGGATTATTCTGGCCTACCCCACACTCTGAGACACTGTATTCCAGACCCTAACTCTTGGATTGACCTGGCCTACCCCACACGCTCGGGCAGTGTGTTCCAGACCCTAGCCCGAGCCCCACACTCTCAGGCACTGTGTTCCAGACCCTAGCACCTGGATTAATCCGGACAACCCCACACTCTCAGGCACTCTTTCCAGACCCTAAACTCTGCATTAAACCGGCCTCCCCCACACAATCAGGCACTTTGTTCCAGGCCCTAAACCCTGGTTTGACCCAGCCTACCCCACACTCTCAGACAGTGTATTCCAGACCCCAACACCGGGATTTACCCAGCCATCCCCACACTCTCAGGCACTGTGTTCCAGACCCTAACCCCTGGTTGGACTCGGCCTCCCCGACACTCTCAGGCACTGTGTTCCAGACCCTAATCCCTGGATTAACCTGGCCTCAACCTCACTCTCTGCCACTGTCTTCCAGACCATAAACCCTGCATTAAACTGGCCTCCACCACACTCTCAGACACTGTGTACCAGTCCCAAACCCATGGATTGACCCAACTTCCCCACACTCTCAGGCACTGTGTTCCAGATCCTAACCCTTGGATTGACCCGGGCTACCCCACACTCTCAGACACTGTGTTCCAGATCCTAATCCCTCTATTTACCCGGCCACCCCCACACTCTCAGGCACTCTGTTCCAGACCCTAATCCCTGAATTAATCCGGCCTATCACACACTGTCAGGCACTGTGTTCCACACCCTAATCCCTGAATTAATCCGGCCTATCACATAATCTAAGGCACTGTACTACAGAGCTAGCCCTGGATTGACCCGGCCTCCCCGACACTCTCAGGCACTTTGTTCCAGACCCTAACCCCTGGATTAATCCGGCCTATCCCATGCTCTCAGGCACTGTTTTCCAGACCCGAACCCCTGGATTAAACCAGCCTATCCCACTCTCTCAAGCACTATGTTCCTGACCCTAACTCCTGGATTGACCCGGCCTATCCCACACACTCAAGCACTTTGTTCTAGACACTAACCCCTGGAATGACCCAGCCTCCCCACACTCTCAGGCACTGTGTTCCAGACCCTAACCCCTGGATTAATTCGGCCTACCCCACACTCTCAGGCACTCTGTTCCAGAACCTAATCCCTGTATTGACATGGCATATCCCACACTCTCAAGCACTTTGTTCTCGACCCTTACCCCTGGATTGACCCAGCCTCCCCACACTCTCTAGCACTGTGTTCCAGATCCTAACCCCTGGATTATTCCGGCCGATCCCACTCTCTCAAACACTGTGTTCCAGTGCTAACCCTGGATTGACTCGGCCTAACCCACACTTTCAGGCACTGTGTTCCAGACCATAACCCCTGGATTAATCCGGCCTATCCCAAGCTTTCAGGCACTGTGTTCCAGACCCTAACCCCTGGATTGACCCAGCCTAACCCACACTCTCAGACACTGTGTTCCAGATCCCAACCCCTCGTTTTACCCGGCCACCCCCACAATCTCAGGCACTCTGTTCCAGACCCTAATCCCTGATTTAATCCGGCCGATCCCACACTCTCAGGCACTGTGTTCCACACCCTAACCCCTGGATTAATCCGGCCCATTCCACAATCTAAGGCACTGTGTTACAGAGCTAACTCTGGATTGACCCGGCCTCCCCGACACTCTCAGGCACTTTGTTCCAGACCCTAACGCCTGGATTAAACCAGCCTATCCCACTCTCTCAAGCACTATGTTCCTGACCCTAACTCCTGGATTGACCCGGCCTATCCCACACTCTCAAGCACTTTGTTCTAGACAGTAACCCCTGGAATGACCCAGCCTCCCCACACTCTCAGGCACTGTGTTCCACTCCTTAACCCCTGTATTGACATGGCATATCCCACATTCTCAGGTACTGTGTTCCAGACCCTTACCACTGCATTAAACCGGCCTCCCCCACACTCTCAGACACTGTGTTCCAGACCCTAACCCCTGGATTAATCTGGCCTACCCCACACTCTCAGGCACTCTGTTCCAGAACCTAATCCCTGTATTGACATGGCATGTCCCACACTCTCAAGCACTTTGTTCTAGACCCTAACCCCTGGATTATTCCGGCCTACCACACACTCGGAGACACTGTATTCCAGACCCTAACTCTTGGATTGACCCGGCCTACCCCACACGCTCGGGCAGTGTGTTGCAGACCCTAACTCCTGGATTAATCCGGCCTATCCCACACTCTCAGGCTCTCTGCTCCAGAATCTAATCCCTGTATTGACACGGCATATCCCACACTCTCAGGCACTGCGTTCCAGAACCTAATCCCTGGATTGACCCAGGCTCCCCACACTCTAGGCACTGAATTCCAGACCCTAACACCTGGAGTAATCCGGCCTATCCCACACGCTCAGGCACTCTGTTCCAGACCTTAACACATGGATTAATCCGGCCTACCCAACACTCTCAGGCACTCTGCTCCAGAATCTAATCCTTGGATTGACCCAGCCTCCAAGACACACTCAAGCACTTTGTTCCAGACCCTAACCCCTCGATTGACCCAGCCTCCCCACACTCTCAGGCACTGTGTTCCAGACCCTAACCCCTGGATTGACCCAGCCTCCCCACACTCTCAGGCACTGTGTTCCACTCATTAACCCCTGGATTGACCCAGCCTGTTCCACACTCTCAGACACTGTGTTCCAGATCCTAACCCCTGGATTATTCCGGCCCTCCCTGCACTCTGACACACTGTATTGGATCGACCCAGCCTACCCCACACTCTCGGGCACTGTATTGCAGACCCTAACCATAACATTAAACCAGCCTCCCCCACACTTTGTTCCAGACCCTTACCACTGCATTAAACCAGCCTCTCCCACCCTCTCATTGTGTTCCAGACCCTGACCCCTGGATTAATCCAGCCTGTCCCACACTCTCAGGCACTCTGTTCCAGAACCTAACCTCAGCATTGAAACAGCCTCCCCCACACTCTCAGGCACTGTATTCCAGACCTTAACCCCTGGATTAATCCGGCCTATTCCAGACTCTCAGGCACTATGTTCCAGACCCTAGCCCCTGGATTGACCCGGGCTAACCCACATTCTCAGACACTGTGTTCCAGATCCTAACCCCTGGATTTCCCCAGCCACCCCCACACTGTCAGGCACTCTGTTCCGGACACTAATCACTGAATTAATCCGGCCTATCCCACACTCTCAGGCGTTGTGTTCCACACCCGAACTCCTGGATTAATCTGGCCTATCCCACAATCTAACGCACAGTGTTCCAGAGCTAACCCTGGATTGACGCAGATAACCCACACTCTCAGGCACTGTTTTCCAGACCCTAACCCCTGGATTAATCCGGCCTATCCCAAGCTTTCAGGCACTTTGTTCCAGACCCTAACCCTGGGATCGACCCAGCCTACCCCACACTCTCAGGCACTGGCTTCCAGACCCAACCCCTGGAGTAATCCGGCCTATCCCACACTCTCAGGCACTGTGTTCCAGACCCTAACCAATGGATTGACCCGGCCTATTCCACAATCTCAGGCACTGTCTTCGAGACCCTAACTCCTGGATTGAGTCTGCCTCCCCCACACTCTCAGACACAGTGTTCCAGACCCTAACCCCTGGATGAATCTGGCCTAGCCCATTCTCTGAGACACTGTGTTCCAGACCATAACCCTTGGATTAATCCAGCCTATCCAACACTCTCAGGCACTGTGTTCCAGACCCTAGCACCTGGATAAATCCGGCCTACCCCACACTCTCAGGCACTCTGTTCCAGACCCTAACCCTTGGATTGACCCGGCCTATCCCACACGCTCAGACACTGTGTTCCAGACCCTAACTCCAGCATTAAACCAGCCTCCCCCAAATTCTCAGACACTGTGTTCCAGACGCTATCCCTTGGATTGACCTGGGCTAACCCACACTCTCAGATACTGTGTTCCAGATCCTAACCCCTGGATTTACCCGGCCACCCCCACACTCTCTGGCACTCTATTCCAGATCCTAATCCCTGAATTAATCCGGCCTATCACACACTGTCAGGCACTGTGTTCCACACCCTAACTCCTGGACTAATCCGGCTATCCCACAATCTAAGGCACTGTGTTGCAGAGCTAACCCTGGATTGACCCGGCCTCCCCGACACTCTCAGGCACTTTGTTCCAGACCCTACCTCCTGGATTAATCCGGCCTATCCCACAATCTAAGGCACTGTGTTACGGAGCTAACCCTGGATTGACTCGGCCAAACCCACACTCTCAGGCACTTTGTTCCAGACCCTATCTCCTGGATTAATCCGGCCTATCCCATGCTCTCAGGGACTTTGTTCCAGACCATAACCCCTGGATTAATCCAGGCTATCCCACACTCTCAGGCACTGTGTTCCAGACCCTAAACCCTGGATTAATCTGGCCTACCCCACACTCTCAGGCACTGTGTTCCAGTCCCAAACCCCTGGATTGACCCAGTTTCCCCACACTCTCAGGCACTGTGTTCCAGATCCTAACCCCTGGATTTACCTGGCCACCCCCACACTCTCTGGCACTCTGTTCCAGACCCTAATCCCTGAATTAATCCGGCCTATCGCATACTGTCAGGCACTGTGTTCCACACCCTAACCCCTGGATTAATCCGGCCTATCCCACAATCTAAGGCACTGTGTTGCAGAGCTAACCCTGGATTGACCCGGCCTCCCCGACACTCTCAGGCACTTTGTTCCAGACGCTATCTCCTGGATTAATCCGGCCGATCCCATGCTCTCAGGGACTTTGTTCCAGACCATAACCCCTGGATTAATCCAGGCTATCCCACACTCTCAGGCACTGTGTTCCAGACCCGAACCCCTGGATTAATCCAGGCTATCCCACTCTCTCAAGCACTGTGTTCCTGACCCTAACTCCTGGATTGACCCGGCCTATCCCACGCTCTCAGGCACTTTGTTCCACTCCTTAACCCCTGGATTGACCCGGCCTATCCCACACTCTCAGACACTGTGTTCCAGATCCTAACCTCTGGATTATTCTGGCCTACCCCACACTCTGAGACACTGTATTCCAGACCCTAACTCTTGGATTGACCCGACCTACCCCACACGCTCGGGCACTGTGTTGCAGACCCAAACCCCTGGATTAATCCGGCCTATCCCATGCTCTCAGGCACTTTGTTCCAGACCATAACCCCTGGATTAATCCAGGCTATCCCACACTCTCAGGCACTGTGTTCCAGACCCGAACCCCAGATTTAACCAGTCTATCCCACTCTCTCACGCACTGTGTTCCTGACCCTAACTCCTGGATTGACCCGACCTATCCCACACTTTCAGGCACTTTGTTCCACTCCTTAACCCCTGGATTGACCCGGCCTATCCCACATTCTCAGACACTGTGTTCCAGATCCTAACCCCTGAATTATTCCAGCCTACCCCACACTCTGAGACACTGTATTCCAGACCCTAACTCTTGATTGACCCGGCCTACCCCACACCATCGGGTACTGTGTTGCAGATCCTAACCCTAGCATTAAACCAGCCTCCCTCCCCACTCTCAGGCACTGTGTTCCAGACCCTAACCCCAGCATTAAACCAGCCTCCCCCACACTCTCAGGTACTGTGTTCCAGACCCTAACCCTAGCATTAAACCAGCCTCCCCCACACTCACAGGCACTTTGTTCCAGACCCTAACCCCAGCATTAAACCAGCTTCCCCCACACTCTCAGGCACTGTGTTCCAGAACCTAATCCCTGTATTGACACGGCATATCCCACACTCTCAGGCACTGTGTTCTAGAACCTAATCCCTGGATTGATCCAGCCTTCCCACACTCTCAGGCACTTTGTTCCAGACCCTAACCCCTGGATTGACCCAACCTCCCCACACTCTCTAGCACTGTGTTCCAGACCATAACCCCTGGATAAATCCGGCCTATCCCACTTTCTCAAGCGCTGTGTTCTAGACCCTAACCCCTGGATTAATCCGGCCTACCCCACACTCTCAGGCTCCCTGTTCCAGAACCTAATCCCTGTATTGACACGGCATATCCCACACTCTCAGGCACTGTGTTATAGAACCTAATCCCTGGATTGACCCAGCTCCACACACTCTCAGGCACTGAATTCCAGACCCTAACACCTGGATTAATCCGGCCTATCCCACATGCTCAGGCACTCTGTTCCAGACTCTAACACCTGCATTAAACCGGCCTCCCCACACTCTCAGGTACTGTGTTCCAGACCCTAACACCTGGATTAATCCGGCCTACCCCACACTCTCAGGCTCTCTGTTCCAGAACCTAATCCTTGTATTGACACGGCATATCCCACACTCTCAGAAACACTGTGTTCTAGAACCTAATCCCTGGATTGATCCAGCCTCCCCACATTCTCAGGCACTGAATTCCAGACCCGAACACCTGGATTAATCCGGCCTATCCCACACGTTCAGGCACTCTATTCCAGACCCTAACACATGGATTAATCCGGCCTACCCCACACTCTCAGGCAATCTGTTCCAGAATCTAATCCTTGGATTGACCCAGCATCCCCGACACACTCAGGCACTTTGTTCCAGACTCTATCCCCTGGATTGACCCGGCCTACCCGACACACTCAGGCACTTTGTTCCAGACCCTAACCCCTGGATTGACCCAACATCCCCACACTCTCTAGCACTGTGTTCCAGACCATAACCCCTGGATAAATCCGGCCTATCCCACTCTCTCAAGCGCTGTGTTCTAGACCCTAACCCCTGGATTAATCCGGCCTATCCAACACTCTAAAGCGCTTTGTTCCAGACCCTAACCCATGGATTGATCCGGCCTGTCACACACTCTCAGATACTGTGTTCCAGATCCTAACCCCTGGATTATTCCGGCCTACACCACACTCTGAGACACTTTATTGGATTGACCTGGCCTACCCCACATGCTCGGGCACTGTATTGCAGACCCTAATCCTAGCATTAAACCAGCCTCCTCACACTCTCAGGCACTGTGTTCCAGACCCTAACCCCTGGATTAATCCGGCCGACCCCACACTCTCAGACACTCTGTTCCAGACTCTAACCCCTGGATTAATCCAACCTATCCCATATTCTCAGGCACTGTGTTCCAGACCCTAACCCCTGGATTGACCCAGTCTCCCCACACTCTCTAGCACTGTTTTCCAGACCATAACCCCTGGATTAATCCAGCCTATCCCACTCTCTCAAACACTGTGTTCCAGTGCTAACCCTGGATTGACTCGGCCTAATCCAAACTCTCAGACACTGTGTTCCAGACCCTAACTCCTGGATTAATCCGGCCTATCCCATGCTCTCAGGCACTTTGTTCCAGATCCTAACCCCTGGATTAATCCGGCCTATCCCAAGTTTACAGGCACTTTGTTCCAGACCCTAACCTCTTGATTGACCCGGCCCTGCCCACACTCTCAGGCACTGTGTTCCTGACCCTTACCCCTGGATTGACCCGGGCTAACCCACACTCTCAGACACTGTGTTCCAGATCCCAACCCCTCGATTTACCCGGCCACCCCCACAATCTCAGGCACTCTGTTCCAGACCCTAATCCCAGAATTAATCCGGCCGATCCCACACTCTCAGGCACTGTGTTCCACACCCTAACCCCTGGATTAATCCGGCCTATTCCACAATCTAAGGCACTGTGTTACAGAGCTAACTCTGGATTGACCCGGCCTCCCCGACACTCTCAGGCACTTTGTTCCAGACCCTAACGCCTGGATTAAACCAGCCTATCCCACTCTCTCAAGCACTATGTTCCTGACCCTAACTCCTGGATTGACCCGGCCTATCCCACACTCTCAACACTTTGTTCTAGACCCTAACCCCTGGAATGACCCAGCCTCCCCACACTCTCAGGCTCTGTGTTCCAGACCCTTACCACTGCATTAAACCGGCCTCCCCCACACTCTCAGACACTGTGTTCCAGACCCTAACCCCTGGATTAATCTGGCCTACCCCACACTCTCAGGCACTCTGTTCCAGAACCTAATCCCTATATTGACATGGCATGTCCCACACTCTCAAGCACTTTGTTCTAGACCCTAACCCCTGGATTATTCCGGCCTACCCCACACTCTGAGACAGTGTATTCCAGAACCTAACTCTTGGATTGACCCGGCCTACCCCACACGCTCGGGCAGTGTGTTGCAGACCCTAACCCCTAGATTAATCCGGCCTATCCCACACTCTCAGGCTCTCTGTTCCAGAACCTAATCCCTGTATTGACACGGCATATCCCACACTCTCAGGCACTGCGTTCCAGAACCTAATCCCTGGATTGACCCAGGCTCCCACACTCTAGGCACTGAATTCCAGACCCTAACACCTGGAGTAATCCGGCCTATCCCACACGCTCAGGCACTCTGTTCCAGACCTTAACACATGGATTAATCCGGCCTACCCCACACTCTCAGGCACTCTGTTCCAGAATCTAATCCTTGGATTGACCCAGCCTCCAAGACACACTCAGGCACTTTGTTCCAGACTCTAACCCCTGGATTGACCCGGTCTCCCCGACACTCTCAGGCACTTTGTTCCAGACCATAACCCCTGGATTGACCCAGCCTCCCCACACTCTCAGGCACTGAATTCCAGACCCTAACACCTGGATTAATCCGGCCTATCCCACACGCTCAGGCACTCTGTTCCAGACCTTAACCCCTGGATTGACCCAGCCTCCCCACACTCTCGGGCACTGTGTTCCACTCATTAACCCCTGGATTGACCCGGCCTGTCCCACACTCTCAGACACTGTGTTCCAGATCCTAACCCCTGGATTATTCTGGCCCACCCTGCACTCTGACACACTGTATCGGATTGACCCGGCCTACCCCACACGCTCGGGCATTGTATTGCAGACCCTAACCATAACATTAAACCAGCCTCCCCCACACTCTCATTGTGTTCCAGACCCTGACCCCTGGATTAATCCAGCCTGTCCCACACTCTCAGGCACTCTGTTCCAGAACCTAACCTCAGCATTGAAACAGCCTCCCCCACACTCTCAAGCACTGTATTCCGGACCTTAACCCCCGGATTAAACCGGCCTATTCCAGACTCTCAGGCACTATGTTCCAGACCCTAGCCCCTGGATTGACCCGGGCTAACCCACATTCTCAGACACTGTGTTCCAGATCCTAATCCGTGGATTTCCCCAGCCACCCCCACACTGTCAGGCACTCTGTTCCGGACACTAATCACTGAATTAATCCGGCCTATCCCACACTCTCAGGCGTTGTGTTCCACACCCAAACTCCTGGATTAATCCGGCCTATCCCACAATCTAACGCACAGTGTTCCAGAGCTAACCCTGGATTGACGCAGATAACCCACACTCTCAGGCACTGTTTTCCAGACCCTAACCCCTGGATTAATCCGGCCTATCCCAAGCTTTCAGGCACTTTGTTCCAGACCCTAACCCTGGGATCGACCCAGCCTACCCCACACTCTCAGGCACTGGCTTCCAGACCCAACCCCTGAAGTAATCCGGCCTATCCCACACTCTCAGGCACTGTGTTCCAGACCCTAACCAATGGATTGACCTGGCCTATTCCACAATCTCAGGCACTGTCTTCGAGACCCTAACCCCTGGAGTAATCCGGCCTATCCCACACTCTCAGGCACTGTCTTCCAGACCCTAACCCTTGGATTAATCCGACCTACACGACATTTTCAGACACTGTGTTCCAGACCCGAGCCCCTGGATTGAGTCTGCCTCCCCCACACTCTCAGACACTGTGTTCCAGACCCTAACCCCTGGATTAATCCGGCCAACCCAACACTTTCAGGCACTTTGTTCCAGACCCTAACCCCTGGATTAATCCTGCCTACCCCAGACTTTCAGACACTGTATTCTGGACCCTAACCCTTGGATTAATCCTGCCTATTCCACACTCTCAGGCACTATGTTCTAGACCCAACCCCCTGGATTGACCCAGCTTCCCCACATTCTCAGACACTGTATTCCAGATCCTAACCCCTGGATTAATCCGATCTACACGACATTTTCAGACACTGTGTTCCAGACCCTAACCCCTGGATTGAGTCTGCCTCCCCCACACTCTCAGACACTGTGTTCCAGACCCTAACCCCTGGATTAATCTGGCCTAGCCCATTCTCTCAGACACTGTGTTCCAGACCATAACCCTTGGATTAATCCAGCCTATCCAACACTCTCAGGCACTGTGTTCCAGACCCTAGCACCTGGATAAATCCGGCCTATCCCACACTCTCAGGCACTCTGTTCCAGACCCTAACCCTAGGATTGCCCCGGCCTATCCCACACTCTCAGATACTGTGTTCCAGACCCTAACTCCAGCATTAAACCAGCCTCCCACACACTCTCAGACACTGTGTTCCAGACCCTTACCACTGCATTAAACCAGCCTGCCCCAAAATCTCAGACACTGTGTTCCAGACGCTATCCTTTGGATTGACCTGGGCTAACCCACACTCTCAGAAACTGTGTTCCAGATCCTAACCCCTGGATTTACCCGGCCACTCCCACACTCTCTGGCACTCTGTTCCAGATCCTAACCCCTGAATTAATCCGGCCTATCACACACTGTCAGGCACTGTGTTCCACACCCTAACCCCTGGATTAATCCGGCTATCCCACAATCTAAGGCACTGTGTTACAGAGCTAACCGTGGATTGACCTGGCCTCCCCGACACTCTCAGGCACTTTGTTCCAGACCCTATCTCCTGGATTAATCCGGCCTATCCCACAATCTAAGGCACTGTGTTACGGAGCTAACCCTGGATTGCCTCGGCCTAACCTACACTCTCAGGCACTTTGTTCCAGACCCTATCTCCTGGATTAATCCGGCCTATCCCATGCTCTCAGGGACTTAGTTCCAGACCATAACCCCTGGATTAATCCAGGCTATCCCACACTCTCAGGCACTGTGTTCCAGTCCTAAACCCCTGGATTGACCCAGTTTCCCCACACTCTCAGGCACTGTGTTCCAGACACTAACCCTTGGATTGACCCGGGCTAACCCACACTCTCAGATACTGTGTTCCAGATCCTAACCCCTGGATTTACCTGGCCACCCCCACACTCTCTGGCACTCTGTTCCAGACCCTAATCCCTGAATTAATCCGGCCTATCACACACTGTCAGGCACTGTGTTCCACACCCTAACCCCTGGATTAATCCGGCCTATCCCACAATCTAAGGCACTGTGTTACAGAGCTAACCCTGGATTGACCCGGCCACCCTGACACTCTCAGGCACTTTGTTCCAGACGCTATCTCCTGGATTAATCCGGCCTATCCCATGCTCTCAGGGACTTAGTTCCAGACCATAACCCCTGGATTAATCCAGGCTATCCCACACTCTCAGGCACTGTGTTCCAGTCCTAAACCCCTGGATTGACCCAGTTTCCCCACACTCTCAGGCACTGTGTTCCAGACCCTAACCCTTGGATTGACCCGGGCTAACCCACACTCTCAGATACTGTGTTCCAGATCCTAACCCCTGGATTTACCTGGCCACCCCCACACTCTCTGGCACTCTGTTCCAGACCCTAATCCCTGAATTAATCCGGCCTATCACACACTGTCAGGCACTGTGTTCCACACCCTAACCCCTGGATTAATCCGGCCTATCCCACAATCTAAGGCACTGTGTTACAGAGCTAACCCTGGATTGACCCGGCCACCCCGACACTCTCAGGCACTTTGTTCCAGACGCTATCTCCTGGATTAATCCGGCCTATCCCATGCTCTCAGGGACTTTGTTCCAGACCCTAACCCCTGGATTAATCCAGGCTATCCCACACTCTCAGGCACTGTGTTCCAGACCCGAACCCCTGGATTAAACCAGCCCTTTCCACTCTCTCAAGCACTATGTTCCTGACCCTAACTCCTGGATTGACCCGGCCTATCCCACACTCTCAAGCACTTCGTTCCAGAACCTAACCCCTGGATTGACCCAGCCTCCACACACTCTCAGGCACTGTGTTCCACACCTTAACCCCTGGATTGACCCGGCCTATCCCACACTCTCAGACACTGTGTTCCAGATTCTAACCTCTGGATTATTCTGGCCTACCCCACACTCTGAGACACTGTATTCCAGATCCTAACTCTTGGAATGACCCGGCCTACCCCACACGCTCGGGCACTGTGTTCCAGACCCTAGCCTGAGCATTAAACCAGCCTCCCCCAAACTCTCAGGCACTGTGTTCCAGACCCTTACCACTGCATTAAACCGGCCTCCCCCACATCCTCAGACACTGTGTTCCAGACCCTAACCCCTGGTTTCATCTGGCCTTCCCCACACTCTCAGGCACTCTGTTCCAGAACCTAATCTCTGTATTGACATGGCATATCCCACACTCTCAGGCACTGTGTTCCAGACCCTAACCCCTGGATTAATCCGGCCTACTCCACACTCTCAGGCACTGTGTTCCAGACCCTAACACCTGGATTAATCCGGCCTACCCCACACTCTCAGGCACTCTGTTCCAGAATCTAATCCTTGGATTGACCCAGCCTCCCCGACACACTCAGGCACTTTGTTCCAGACTCTAACCCCTGGAGTGACCCGGCCTCCCCTCACTCTCTAGCACTGTGTTCCAGACCATAACCCCTGGATTAATCCGGCCTATCCTACTCTCTCAAACACTGTGTTCCAGTGCTAACCCTGGATTGACTCGGCCCAACCCACACTCTCAGACACTGTCTTCCAGACCCTAAACCCTGGATTTATCCGGCCTATCCCACACTCTCAGACACTGTATTCCAGACCCTAACCCCTAACCCTAATCCACACTGTCAGGCACTGTGTTCCAGGCCCTAATCCCTGGATTGACCCAGTCTACCCCACACTCTCAGACAGTGTATTCCAGACCCTAACACCTGGATTTACCCAGCCACCCCCACACCCTCAGGCACTGTGTTCCAGACCCTAACCCCTGGATTAACCTGGCCTCCTCCTCACTCTCTGACACTGTCTTCCAGACTGTAACCCCTGCATTAAACCGGCCTCCGCCACACTCTCAGACACGGTGTTCCAGAACCTAACCCCTGGATTGACCCGGCCTACCCCACACTCTCAGGCACTCTGTTCCAGAAACTAATCCTTGGATTGACCTGGCCTCACCGACACACTCAGGCACTTTGTTCCAGACTCTAACCCCTGGATTGACCCGGCCTCCCCGACACTCTCAGGCACTTTGTTCCAGAAACTAATCACTGAATTAATCCGGCCTAACCCACACTCTCAGGCACTTTGTTCCAGACCCCAACCGATGGATTGACCCGGACTACCCCACACTCTCAGGCACTGTTTTCCAGATCCTAACCCCTGGATTATTCCGGCCTACCCCACACGCTTGGGCACTGTGTTGCAGACCCTAACCCTAGCATTAAACCATCCTCCCCCACACTCTCAGGCACTGTGTTCCAGACCCTAACCCCTGGATTAATCCGGCCTACCCCACACTCTCAGGCTCCCTGTTCCAGAACCTAATCCCTGTATTGACACGGCATATCCCACACTCTCAGGCACTGTGTTCCAGAACCTAATCCCTGGATTGACCCAGCTCCACACACTCTCAGGCACTGAATTCCAGACCCTAACACCTGGATTAATCCGGCCTATCCCACATGCTCAGGCACTCTGTTCCAGACTCTAACACCTGCATTAAACCGACCTCCCCACACTCTCAGGTACTGTGTTCCAGACCCTAACACCTGGATTAATCCGGCCTACCCCACACTCTCAGGCACTCTGTTCCAGAATCTAATTCTTGGATTGACCCGGCCTCACCGACACACTCAGGAACTTTGTTCCAGACTCTAACCCCTGGAGTGACACGGCCTCCCCGACCCTCTCTAGCACTGTGTTCCAGACCATAACCCCTGGATTTATCCGGCCTATCCCACTCTCTCAAACACTGTATTCCACTGCTAACCCTGAATTGACTCGGCCTAACCCACACTCACAGGCACTGTATTCCAGACCCTAAACCCTGGATTAATCCGGCCGATCCCACAATCTAAGGCACTGTGTTCCAGAGCTAACCCTGGATTGACTCGGCCTTACCCACACTCTCAGGCACTGTGTTCCAAACCATAACCCCTGGATTAATCCGGCCTATCCCAAGCTTTCAGGCACTTTGTTCCAGACCCTAACCGATGGATTGACCAGGACTACCCCACACTCTCAGGCACTGTGTTCCAGACCCTAAACCCTGGATTAATCCGGCCTATCACACACTGTCAGGCACTGTGTTCCACACCATAACTCCTGGATTAATCCGGCCTATCCCACAATCTAAGGCACTGTGTTATAGAGCTAACCCTGGATTGACCCGGCCTCCCCGACAGTCTCAGGCACTTTGTTCCAGACCCTATCTCCTGGATTAATCCAGGCTATCCCACACTCTCAGGCACTGTGTTCCAGATCCGAACCCCTGGATTAAACCAGCCTATCCCACTCTCTCAAGCACTATGTTCCTGACCCTAACTAATGGATTGACCTGGCCAATCCCACACTCTCAGACACTGAGTTCCAGATCCTAAATTCTGGATTATTCTGGCCTACCCCACACTCTGAGACACTGTATTCCAGACCCTAACTCTTGGATTGACCTGGCCTACCCCACACGCTCGGGCACTGTGTTCCAGACCCTAGCCCGAGATTTAAACCAGCCTCCCCCACACTCTCAGGCACTGTGTTCCAGACCCTTACCACTGCATTAAACCGGCCTACCCCACACTCTCAGACATTGTGTTCCAGACACTAACCCCTGGATTAATCCGGCCTATCCCACACTCTCAGGCTCCCTGTTCCAGAACCTAAACCCTGTATTGACACGGCATATCCCACACTCTCAGGCACTGTGTTCTAGAACCTAATCCCTGGATTGACCCAGTCTCCACACACTCTCAGGCACTGAATTCCAGACCCTAACACCTGGATTAATCCGGCCTATCCCACACGCTCAGGCACTGTGTTCCAGGCTCTAACACCTGCATTAAACCGGCATCCCCACACTCTCAGGTACTGTGTTCCAGACCCTAACACCTGGATTAATCCGGCCTACTCCACACTCTCAGGCACTCTGTTCCAGTGTCTAATCCTTGGATTGACCCGGCCTCCCCGACACTCTCAGGTACTTTGTTCCAGGCGCTAACCCCTGGATTGACCCAGCCTCCCCACACACTCTAGCACTGTGTTCCAGACCATAACCCCTGGATTAATCCTGCCTATCCCTAGCATTAAACCAGCCTCCCCCACACTCTCAGACACTGTGTTCCAGACCCTTACCACTGCATTAAACCAGCCTCTCACACACTCTCACTGTATTCCAGACGTTAACCCCTGGATTAATCCGGCCTACCCCACAATGTCAGGCACTCTGTTCCAGAACCTAATCACTGTATTGACACGGCATATCCCACACTCTCAGGCACTGTGTTCCAGAACATAACCCCTGAATTGACCCAGCCTCCCCACAGTCTCAGGCACTGTATTCCAGACCCTAACCCCTGGATTAATCCGGCCTACCCCACACTCTCAGGCACTCTGTTCCCGAATCTAATCCTTGGATTGACCCGGCCTCCCCAACACACTCAGGCACTTTGTTCCAGACCCTAACCCCTGGATTGACGCAGCCTCCCCAAACTCTCAGGCACTGTGTTCCAGACCCTAACCTCTGTATTCATCCAGCCTATCCCACACTCTCAGGCACTGTGTTCCAAACCCTAACCCCTGGATTAATCCGGCCTATCCCAATCTCTCAGATACTGTGTTCCAGTGCTAACCATGGATTGACTCGGCCTAACCCACACTTTCAGGCACTGTGTTCCAGACCATAACCCCTGGATTAATCCGGCCTACTCAACACTCTCAGGCACTCTGTTCCAGAATCTAATCCTTGGATTGACCCGGCCTCCCCGACACTCTCAGGTACTTTGTTCCAGGCGCTAACCCCTGGATTGACCCAGCCTCCCCACACACTCTAGCACTGTGTTCCAGACCATAACCCCTGGATTAATCCTGCCTATCCCACTCTCTCAAATACTGTGTTCCACTGCTAACCCGGGATTGACTCGGCATAACCCACACTCACAGGCACTGTGTTCCAGACCCTAACCCCTGGATTGACCCAGCCTCCCCACACACTCTAGCACTGTGTTCCAGACCATAACCCCTTGATTAATCCGGCCTATCCCACTCTCTCAAACACTGTGTTCCACTGCTAACCCTGGATTGACTCGGCCTAACCCACACTCACAGGCACTGTATTCCAGACCATAACACCTGGATTAATCTGGCCTATCCCAAGCTTTCTGGCGCTTTGTTCCAGACCCTATCCCCTGGATTGACCCGGCCTACCCCACACTCTCGGCACTGTCTTCCAGAGCCTAAACCCTGGATTAATCCGGCCTATCCCACAATCTAAAGGCACTGTGTTACAGAGCTAACTCTGGATTGACCCGGCCTCCCTGACACTCTCAGACACTTTGTTCCAGACACTAACTCCTGGATTAATCCGGCCTATCCCATGCTCTCAGGCACTTTGTTCCAGACCCGAACCCCGGATTAAACCAGCCTATCACACTCCGTCAAGCACTGTGTTCCTGATCCTAACTCCTGGATTGACCCAGTCTATCGCACACTCTCAGGCACTTTGTTCCACTCCTTAACCCCTGGATTGACCCGGCCTATCCCACACTCTCAGGCACTGTGTTCCAGAACCTAATCCCTGGATTGACACGGCATATCCCACACTCTCAGGCACTGTGTTCCAGAACCTAATCCCTGGATTGACCCAGCCTCCACACACTCTCAGGCACTGAATTCCAGACCCTAACACCTGGATTAATCCGGCCTATCCCACAAGCTCAGGCACTCTGTTCCAGACTCTAACACCTGCATTAAACCGGCCACCCCGACACTCTCAGGCACTTTGTTCCAGACCCTAACCCCTGGATTGAACCGGTCTTCCCCACACTCTTGGCACTGTCTTCCAGAGCCTAAACCCTGGATTAATCCGGCCTATCCCACAATCTAAAGGCACTGTGTTACAGAGCTAACTCTGGATTGACCCAGCCTCCCCGACACTCTCAGGCACTTTGTTCCAGACACTAACTCCTGGATTAATCCGGCCTATCCCATGCTCTCAGGCACTTTGTTCCAGACCCGAACCCCGGATTAAACCAGCCGATCCCACTCCGTCAAGCACTGTGTTCCTGACCCTAACCCCTGGATTGACCCCGCCTATCCCACACTCTCAGGCACTGTGTTCCAGATCCTAACCCGTGGATTATTCCGGCCTACCCCACACGCTCGGGCACTGTGTTGCAGACCCTAGCCCTAGCATTAAACCATCCTCCCCCACACTCTCTGGCACTGTGTTCCAGACCCTAACCCCTGGATTAATCCGGACTACCCTACACTCTCAGGTTCCCTGTTCCAGAACCTAATCCCTGTATTGACACGGCATATCCCACACTCTCAGGCACAGTGTTCCAGAACCTAATCCCTGGATTGACACAGCATATCCCACACTCTCAGGCACTGTGTTCCAGAACCTAATCCCTGTTTTGACCCAGCCTCCACACACACTCAGGCACTGAATTCCAGACCCTAACACCTGGATTAATCCGGCCTATCCCACACACTCAGGCACTCTGTTCCAGACTCTAACACCTACATTAAACCGGCCTGCCCCACACTCTCAGGCACTTTGTTCCAGGCGCTAACCCCTGGATTGACCCAGCCTCCCCACACACTCTAGCACTGTGTTCCAGACCATAACCCCTGGATTAATCCGGCCTATCCCACTCTCTCAAACACTGTGTTCCACTGCTAACCCGGGATTGACTCGGCATAACCCACACTCACAGGCACTGTGTTCCAGACCCTAACCCCTGGATTGACCCAGCCTCCCCACACTCTCTAGCACTGTGTTCCAGACCATAACCCCTCGATTAATATGGCCTATCCCACTCTCTCAAACACCGTGTTCCACTGCTAACCCTGGATTGACTCGGCCTAACCCACACTCACAGGCACTGTGTTCCAGACCATAACCCCTGGATTAATCTGGCCTATCCCAAGCTTTCAGGCGCTTTGTTCCAGACCCTATCCCCTGGATTGACCCGGCCTACCCCACACTCTCGGCACTGTCTTCCAGAGCCTAAACCCTGGATTAATCCGGCCTATCCCACAATCTAAAGGCACTGTGTTCCAGAGCTAACTCTGGATTGACCCGGCCTCCCTGACACTCTCAGACACTTTGTTCCAGACACTAACTCCTGGATTAATCCGGCCTATCCCATGCTCTCAGGCACTTTGTTCCAGACCCGAACCCCGGATTAAACCAGCCTATCACACTCCGTCAAGCACTGTGTTCCTGACCCTAACTCCTGGATTGACCCGGCCTATCGCACACTCTCAGGCACTTCGTTCCACTCCTTAACCCCTGGATTGACCCAGCCTATCCCACACTCTCAGACACTGTGTTCCAGATCCTAACCCCTGGATTATTCCGGCCTATCCCACACGCTCGGGCACTCTGTTCCAGACTCTAACACCTGCATTAAACCGGCCACCCCGACACTCTCAGGCACTTTGTTCCAGACCCTAACCCCTGGATTGACCCAGCCTTCCCACACTCTCTAGCACTGTGTTCCAGACCATAACCCCTGGATTAATCCGGCCTATCCCACTCTCTCAAACACTGTGTTCCACTGCTAACCCTGGATTGACTCAGCCTAACCCACACTCACACGCTCTGCGTTCCAGACCATAACCCCTGGATTAATCCAGTCTATCCCAAGCTTTCAGGCGGTATTTTCCAGACCTTAACCCCTGGATTGAACCGGTCTTCCCCACACTCTTGGCACTGTCTTCCAGAGCCTAAACCCTGGATTAATCCGGCCTATCCCACAATCTAAAGGCACTGTGTTGCAGAGCTAACTCTGGATTGACCCAGCCTCCCCGACACTCTCAGGCACTTTGTTCCAGACACTAACTCCTGGATTAATCCGGCCTATCCCATGCTCTCAGGCACTTTGTTCCAGACCCGAACCCCGGATTAAACCAGCCGATCCCACTCCGTCAAGCACTGTGTTCCTGACCCTAACCCCTGGATTGACCCTGCCTATCCCACACTCTCAGGCAATGTGTTCCAGATACTAACCCGTGGATTATTCCGGCCTACCCCACACGCTCGGGCACTGTGTTGCAGACCCTAGCCCTAGCATTAAACCATCCTCCCCCACACTCTCTGGCACTGTGTTCCAGACCCTAACCCCTGGATTAATCCGGACTACCCTACACTCTCAGGTTCCCTGTTCCAGAACCTAATCCCTGTATTGACACGGCATATCCCACACTCTCAGGCACTGTGTTCCAGAACCTAATCCCTGGATTGACCCAGCCTCCACACACACTCAGGCACTGAATTCCAGACCCTAACACCTGGATTAATCCGGCCTATCCCACACACTCAGGCACTCTGTTCCAGACTCTAACACCTACATTAAACCGGCCTACCCCACACTCTCAGGCACTTTGTTCCAGACCCTAACCTCTGTATTCATCCAGCCTATCCCACACTCTCAGGCACTGTGTTCCAAACCCTAACCCCTGGATTAATCCGGCCTATCCCAATCTCTCAGATACTGTGTTCCAGTGCTAACCATGGATTGACTCGGCCTAACCCACACTTTCAGGCACTGTGTTCCAGACCATAACCCCTGGATTAATCCGGCCTACTCCACACTCTCAGGCACTCTGTTCCAGAATCTAATTCTTGGATTGATCCGGCCTCACCGACACACTCAGGCACTTTGTTCCAGACCCTAACCCCTGGATTGACCCAGCCTATCCACACTCTCTAGCACTGTGTTCCAGACCATAACCCCTGGATTAATCCGGCCTATCCCACTCTCTCAAACACTGTGTTCCACTGCTAACCCTGGATTGACTCAGCCTAACCCACACTCACACGCTCTGCGTTCCAGACCATAACCCCTGGATTAATCCAGTCTATCCCAAGCTTTCAGGCGGTATTTTCCAGACCTTAACCCCTGGATTGAACCGGTCTTCCCCACACTCTTGGCACTGTCTTCCAGAGCCTAAACCCTGGATTAATCCGGCCTATCCCACAATCTAAAGGCACTGTGTTACAGAGCTAACTCTGGATTGACCCAGCCTCCCCGACACTCTCAGGCACTTTGTTCCAGACACTAACTCCTGGATTAATCCGGCCTATCCCATGCTCTCAGGCACTTTGTTCCAGACCCGAACCCCGGATTAAACCAGCCGATCCCACTCCGTCAAGCACTGTGTTCCTGACCCTAACCCCTGGATTGACCCCGCCTATCCCACACTCTCAGGCACTGTGTTCCAGATCCTAACCCGTGGATTATTCCGGCCTACCCCACACGCTCGGGCACTGTGTTGCAGACCCTAGCCCTAGCATTAAACCATCCTCCCCCACACTCTCTGGCACTGTGTTCCAGACCCTAACCCCTGGATTAATCCGGACTACCCTACACTCTCAGGTTCCCTGTTCCAGAACCTAATCCCTGTATTGACACGGCATATCCCACACTCTCAGGCACTGTGTTCCAGAACCTAATCCCTGGATTGACCCAGCCTCCACACACACTCAGGCACTGAATTCCAGACCCTAACACCTGGATTAATCCGGCCTATCCCACACACTCAGGCACTCTGTTCCAGACTCTAACACCTACATTAAACCGGCCTACCCCACACTCTCAGGCACTTTGTTCCAGACCCTAACCCCTGGATTGACCCAGCCTCCCCACACTTTCTAGCACTGTGTTCCAGACCATAACCCCTGGATTAATCCAGCCTATCCCACTCTCTCAAACACTGTGTTCCACTGCTAACCCTGGATTGACTCGGCCTAACCCACACTCACAGGCACTGTGTTCCAGACCATAACCCCTGGAATAATCCGGCCTATCCGAAGCTTTCAGGCGCTTTGTTCCAGACCCGAACCCCGGAATAAACCAGCCTATCACACTCCGTCAAGCACTGTGTTCCTGACCCTAACTCCTGGATTGACCCGGCCTATCGCGCACTCTCAGGCACTTTGTTCCACTCCTTAACCCCTGGATTGACCCGGCCTATCCCACACTCTCAGACACTGTGTTCCAGATCCTAACCGCAGGATTATTCCGGCCTACCCCACACGCTCGGCCACTGTGTTGCAGACTCTAACCCTAGCATTAAACCAGCCTCCCCCACACTCTCAGGCACTGTGTTTCAGACCCTAACCCCTGGATTAATCCGGCCTATCCCAAGCTTTCAGGCACTTTGTTCCAGACCCTAATCCCTGGATTGACCCGGCCTACCTCACACTCTCGGCACTGTCTTCCAGACCCTAAAACCTGGATTAATCTGGCCTATCCCACAATCTAAAGGCACTGTGTTACAGAGCTAACTCTGGATTGAACTGGCCTCCCCGACAATCTCAGGCACTTTGTTCCAGACACTAACTCCTGGATTAATCTGGCCTATCCCATGCTCTCAGGCACTTTGTTCCAGACCCGAACCCCGGATTAAACCACCCTATCCCACTCCGTCAAGCACTGTGTTCCTGACCCTAACTCCTGGATTGACCCGGCCTATCGCACACTCTCAGGCACTTCGTTCCACTCCTTAACCCCTGGATTGACCCGGCCTATCCCACACTCTCAGACACTGTGTTCCAGATCCTAACCCCTGGATTGTTCCGGCCTATCCCACACGCTCGGGCACTGTGTTGCAGACTCTAACCCTAGCATTAAACCAGCCTCCCCCACACTCTCAGGCACTGTGTTCCAGACCCTAACCCCTGGATTAATCCGGCCTACCCCACACTCTCAGGCTCCCTGTTCCGGAACCTAATCCCTGTATTGACACGGCATATCCCACACTCTCAGGCACTGTGTTCCAGAACCTAATCCCTGGATTGACACGGCATATCCCACACTCTCAGACACTAAGTTCCAGATCCTAACCCCTGGATTATTCCGGCCTACCCCACACTCTGAGACACTGTATTGGATTGACCCGGCCTACCCCACACGCTCAGGCACTGTATTGCAGACCCTAACCCTAGCATTAAACCAGCCTCCCCCACACTCTCAGACACTGTGTTCCAGACCCTTACCACTGCATTAAACCAGCCTCTCACACACTCTCACTGTATTCCAGACCCTAACCCCTGGATTAATCCGGCCTACCCCACAATGTCAGGCACTCTGTTCCAGAACCTAATCACTGTATTGACACGGCATATCCCACACTCTCAGGCACTGTGTTCCAGAACATAACCCCTGAATTGACCCAGCCTCCCCACAGTCTCAGGCACTGTATTCCAGACCCTAACCCCTGGATTAATCCGGCCTACCCCACACTCTCAGGCACTCTGTTCCCGAATCTAATCCTTGGATTGACCCGGCCTCCCCAACACACTCAGGCACTTTGTTCCAGACCCTAACCCCTGGATTGACGCAGCCTCCCCAAACTCTCAGGCACTGTGTTCCAGACCCTAACCTCTGTATTCATCCAGCCTATCCCACACTCTCAGGCACTGTGTTCCAAACCCTAACCCCTGGATTAATCCGGCCTATCCCAAACTCTCAGATACTGTGTTCCAGTGCTAACCATGGATTGACTCGGCCTAACCCACACTTTCAGGCACTGTGTTCCAGACCATAACCCCTGGATTAATCCGGCCTACTCCACACTCTCAGGCACTCTGTTCCAGAATCTAATTCTTGGATTGATCCGGCCTCACCGACACACTCAGGCACTTTGTTCCAGACCCTAACCCCTGGATTGACCCAGCCTATCCACACTCTCTAGCACTGTGTTCCAGACCATAACCCCTCGATTAATCCGGCCTATCCCACTCTCTCAAACACCGTGTTCCAGTGCTAACCCTGGATTGACTCGGCCTAACCCACACTCACAGGCACTGTGTTTCAGACCCTAACCCCTGGATTAATCCGGCCTATCCCAAGCTTTCAGGCGCTTTGTTCCAGACCCTAATCCCTGGATTGACCCGGCCTACCCCACACTCTCGGCACTGTCTTCCAGACCCTAAACCCTGGATTAATCCGGCCTATCCCACAATCTAAAGGCACTGTGTTACAGAGCTAACTCTGGATTGAACCGGCCTCCCCGACACTCTCAGGCACTTTGTTCCAGACACTAACTCCTGGATTAATCTGGCCTATCCCATGCTCTCAGGCACTTTGTTCCAGACCCGAACCCCGGATTAAACCAGCCTATCCCACTCCGTCAAGCACTGTGTTCCTGACCCTAACTCCTGGATTGACCCGGCCTATCGCACACTCTCAGGCACTTCGTTCCACTCCTTAACCCCTGGATTGACCCAGCCTATCCCACACTCTCAGACACTGTGTTCCAGATCCTAACCCCTGGATTATTCCGGCCTATCCCACACGCTCGGGCACTGTGTTGCAGACTCTAACCCTAGCATTAAACCAGCCTCCCCCACACTCTCAGGCACTGTGTTCCAGACCCTAACCCTTGGATTAATCCGGCCTACCCCACACTCTCAGTCTCCCTGTTCCGGAACCTAATCCCTGTATTGACACGGCATATCCCACACTCTCAGGCACTGTGTTCCAGAACCTAATCCCTGGATTGACACGGCATATCCCACACTCTCAGACACTAAGTTCCAGATCCTAACCCCTGGATTATTCCGGCCTACCCCACACTCTGAGACACTGTATTGGATTGACCCGGCCTACCCCACACGCTCAGGCACTGTATTGCAGACCCTAACCCTAGCATTAAACCAGCCTCCCCCACACTCTCAGACACTGTGTTCCAGACCCTTACCACTGCATTAAACCAGCCTCTCACACACTCTCACTGTATTCCAGACCCTAACCCCTGGATTAATCCGGCCTACCCCACAATGTCAGGCACTCTGTTCCAGAACCTAATCACTGTATTGACACGGCATATCCCACACTCTCAGGCACTGTGTTCCAGAACATAACCCCTGAATTGACCCAGCCTCCCCACAGTCTCAGGCACTGTATTCCAGACCCTAACCCCTGGATTAATCCGGCCTACCCCACACTCTCAGGCACTCTGTTCCTGAATCTAATCCTTGGATTGACCCGGCCTCCCCAACACACTCAGGCACTTTGTTCCAGACCCTAACCCCTGGATTGACGCAGCCTCCCCAAACTCTCAGGCACTGTGTTCCAGACCCTAACCTCTGTATTCATCCAGCCTATCCCACACTCTCAGGCACTGTGTTCCAAACCCTAACCCCTGGATTAATCCGGCCTATCCCAAACTCTCAGATACTGTGTTCCAGTGCTAACCATGGATTGACTCGACCTAACCCACACTTTCAGGCACTGTGTTCCAGACCATAACCCCTGGATTAATCCGGCCTACTCCACACTCTCAGGCACTCTGTTCCAGAATCTAATGCTTGGATTGATCCGGCCTCACCGACACACTCAGGCACTTTGTTCCAGACCCTAACCCCTGGATTGACCCAGCCTCCCCACACTCTCTAGCACTGTGTTCCAGACCATAACCCCTCGATTAATCCGGCCTATCCCACTCTCTCAAACACCGTGTTCCACTGCTAACCCTGGATTGATTCGGCCTAACCCACACTCACAGGCACTGTGTTCCAGACCATAACCCCTGGAATAATCCGGCCTATCCCAAGGTTTCAGGCGCTTTGTTCCAGACCCTAACCCCTTGATTGAACCGGTCTACCCCACACTCTCGGCACTGTCTTCCAGAGCCTAAACCCTGGATTAATCCGGCCTATCCCACAATCTAAAGGCACTGTGTTACAGAGCTAACTCTGGATTGACCCGGCCTCCCTGACACTCTCAGACACTTTGTTCCAGACACTAACTCCTGGATTAATCCGGCCTATCCCATGCTCTCAGGCACTTTGTTCCAGACCCGAACCCCGGATTAAACCAGCCTATCACACTCCGTCAAGCACTGTGTTCCTGACCCTAACTCCTGGATTGACCCGGCCTATCGCGCACTCTCAGGCACTTTGTTCCACTCCTTAACCCCTGGATTGACCCGGCCTATCCCACACTCTCAGGCACTGTGTTTCAGACCCTAACCCCTGGATTAATCCGGCCTACCCCACACTCTCAGGCTCCCTGTTCCAGAACCTAATCCCTGTGTTGACACGGCATATCCCACACTCTCAGGCACTGTGTTCCAGAACCTAATCCCTGGATTGACACGGCATATCCCACACGCTCAGGCACTGTATTGCAGACCATAACCCTAGCATTAAACCAGCCTCCCCCACACTCTCAGACACTGTGTTCCAGACCCTTACCACTGCATTAAACCAGCCTCTCACACACTCTCACTGTGTTCCAGACCCTAACCCCTGGATTAATCCGGCCTACCCCACAATCTCAGGCACTCTGTTCCAGAACCTAATCACTGTATTGACACGGCATATCCCACACTCTCAGGCACTGTGTTCCAGAACATAACCCCTGAATTGACCCAGCCTCCCCACAGTCTCAGGCACTGTATTCCAGACCGTAACACCTGGATTAATCCGGCTAATCCCGCACGCTCAGGCATTGTGTTTCAGACCCTAACCCCTGGATTAATCCGGCCTACCCCACACTCCCAGGCACTCTGTTCCCGAATCTAATCCTTGGATTGACCCGGCCTCCCCAAACTCTCAGGCACTGTGTTCCAGACCCTAACCTCTGTATTCATCCAGCCTATCCCACACTCTCAGGCACTGTCTTCCAAACCTTCACCCCTGGATAAATTCGGCCGAGACCACACTCTCAGGCACTGTGTTCCAGAACCTAATCCCTGGATTGACATGGCATATCCCACACTCTCAGGCACTGTATTCCAGACCATAACTCCTGGATTAATCCGGCCGATTCCACAATCTAAGGCACTGTGTTACAGAGCTAACCCTGGATTGACCCAGCCTAACCCACACTCTCAGGCACTGTTTTCCTGACCCTAACTCCTGGATTGAACCGGCCTACCCCACACTCTCAGACACTGCGTTCCAGACCCTTACCACTGGATTAATCCGGCCTACCCCACACTCTCAGACACTGTGTTCCAGACCCTAACCCCTGGATTAATCCGGCCTACCCCACACTCTCAGACACTGTGTTCCAAAGCCGAAATCCTGGATTAATCCGGCCTATCCCACACTCTCAGGCAATCTGTTCCAGAATCTAATCCTTGGATTGACCCAGCCTCCCCGACACACTCAGGCACTTTGTTCCAGACTCTATCCTCTGGATTGACACGGCCTACCGCACCCTCTCAGACACTGTGTTCCAGACCCTAACCCTGGATTGACCTGGCCTACCCCACACTTTCTGACACTGTGTTCCAGACCCTAACCCCTGAATTAATCCGGTGTATTGCACACTCTCAGGCACGGTGTTCCAGACCCATCCCACTGCATTAAACCAGCCTCCCACACACTCTCTGACACTGTGTTCCAGACCCGAACACCTGCATTAAAGCTGCATCCCCGCACTCTCAGACACTGTGTTCCAGAACCTTACTCCTGGATTAATCTGGGCGATCACACACTCTCAGACACTGTGTTCCAGACCCTAACACCTGGATTAATCCGGCCTACCCCACTCTCTCAGGCCCTCTGTTCCAGACCCGAACACCTGCATTAAAGCTGCCTCCCCCACAGTGTCAGGCACCGTGTTCCCAACCCGAACCCTGGATTGTCCCGGCCTATCCCACACTCTCAGACACCGTGTTCCAGACCCTAACCCCTGGATTAATCCGGCCTATCCCACTCTCTCAGACACTGTGTTCCAGACCCTAACCCCTGGAGTAATCTGGCCTATCCCACACTCTCAGGCACTGTGTTCCAGAGCTAACCCTGGATTGACCCAGCCTAACCCACACTCTCAGGCACAGTGTTCCACACCCTAACCCCTGGATTAATCCATCCTACACCACGCTCTCAGGCACTTGGTTCCAGACCCTAACCCCTGGATTGACCCGGCCTACCACACACTTTCAGACTCTGTGTTCCAGACCCTAACACCTGAATTAATCTGGCCTATCCCACACTCTCAGGCACTGTCTTCCAGACCCTAAACCCTGGATTGATCCGGCCAACCCCACACTCTCAGGCACTGTCTTCCTGACCCTAACCACTGGAGTAATCCAGCCTATTCCACACTCTCAGGCACTGTGTTCCAGACCCAAACCCCTGGATTGACCTGGCCTCCCCCACACTCTCAGACACTGTGTTTCAGACCCTAACCCCTGGATTGACTCAACCTCCCCCACACACTGATACATTGTGTTCCGAACCCTAACCCCCGGATTAATCTGGCCTATCCCACTCCCTCAGGCACTGTGTTCCAGACCCTAACCACTGGAAATCCGGTTTATCCCACAACCTCAGGCACTGTGTTCCAGACACTAACCCCTGGATTAAACCAGCCTATCCCACTCTCTCAAGCACTGTGTTCCAGACCGTAACCCCTGGTTAAATCTGGCATGTCCCACAATCTCAGGCACTGTGTTCCAAACCCTAACCCCTGAATTAAACTGGCCTATCCCACACTCTCAGGCACTGTGTTCCAGACACTAACCCGTGCATTAATCTGACCTACCCCACACTCTCTAGCAGTGTGTTCCAGATCCTAACCCCTGGACTAATCCGGCCTATCCCACACTCTCAGGCACTGTGTTCCAGAACCTAGCCCCTGGATTAATCCGTCCTGTCCCACACTCTCAGTCACTGTGTTCCAGACCCAAACCCCTGCATTAAACTGGCCTACCCCACACTCTCAGGCACTGTCTACCAGATCCTAACCCCTGGATTGACCCGGCCTACCCCACACTCTCAGGCACGGTGTTTCAGACCCTAACCCCTGGATTGACTCAACCTCCCCCACACTCTGATACATTGTGTTCCGAACCCTAACCCCCGGATTAATCTGGCCTATCCCACTCCCTCAGGCACTGTGTTCCAGACCCTAACCACTGGAAATCCGGTTTATCCCACAACCTCAGGCACTGTGTTCCAGACACTAACCCCTGGATTAAACCAGCCTATCCCACTCTCTCAAGCACTGTGTTCCAGACCGTAACCCCTGGTTAAATCTGGCATGTCCCACAATCTCAGGCACTGTGTTCCAGACCCTAACCCCTGGATTAAACGAGCCTATCCCACACTCACAATCACTGTGTTCCACACCCTAACCCCTGGATTAACACGGCCTACCGCACACTCTCAGACACTGTGTTCCAGACCCTTACCCCTAGATTAATCTGGCGTATCACACACTCTCAGACACTGTGTTCCAGACCCTTACCATTGCATTAAACCAGCCTCCCACACACTCTCAGGCACTGTGTTCCAGACCCTAACCCCTGGATTGACCTGGCCTACCCCACACTTTCTGACACTGTGTTCCAGACCCTAACCCCTGGATTAATCTGGCCTATCGCGCACTCTCAGACACTGTGTTCCAGACGCTAACCCCTGAATTAATCCGGCGTATTGCACACTCTCAGGCACGGTTTTCCTGATCCATCCCACTGCATTCAACCAGCCTCCCACACACTCTCTGACACTGTGTTCTAGACCCTAACACCTGCATTAAAGCTGCCTCCCCGCACTCTCAGACACTGTGTTCCAGAACCTTACTCCTGGATTAATCTAGCCGATCACACACTCTCAGACACTGTGTTCCAAACCCGAACACCTGGATAAATCCGGCCAATCCCACACTCTCAGGCACTGTGTTCGAGACCCTAACCCGTGCAATAATCCGGCCTATCCCACACTCTCAAGCACTGTGTTCCAGACCCGAACCCCTGCATTAAACCAGCCTAACCCACAATCTCAGGCACTGTGTTCCAGACCCTAACCCCTGGATTATTCCGGTTTATCCCACAATCACAGGTACTGTGTTCCTGACCCTAACTCCTGGATTAATCCGGGTTTCCCCACTCTCTCAGGCACTGTGTTCCAGACCCTAACTCCTGGATTGACCAGGCCTACCTCACACTCTCAGGCACTTTGTTCCAGAACCTACCCCTTGGATTAATCCGGCCTATCCCACTCTCTCAAACACTGTGTTCCAAACCCTAACCCCTGAATTAAACTGGCCTATCCCACACTCTCAGGCATTGTGTTCCAGACACTAACCCGTGCATTAATCTGACCTACCCCACACTCTCTAGCAGTGTGTTCCAGATCCTAACCCCTGGACTAATCCGGCCTATCCCACACTCTCAGTCACTGTGTTCCAGACCCAAACCCCTGCATTAAACTGGCCTACCCCACACTCTCTGACACTGTGTTCCAGACACTAACCCCTGGATTAATCCGTCCTGTCCCACACTCTCAGTCACTGTGTTCCAGACCCAAACCCCTGCATTAAACTGGACTACCCCACACTCTCTGGCACTGTATTCCAGACCCTAACCCCTGGATTAACGCGGCCTACCACAAACTTTCAGACTCTGTGTTCCAGACCCTAACACCTGAATTAATCCGGCCTATCCCACACTCTCACACACTGTCTTCCAGACCCTAAACCCTGGATTGACCCGGCCCAGCCCACACTCTCAGGCACTGTGTTCCAGACACTAACCCCTGGATTGACCCGGCCTATTCCACACTCTCAGGCACTGTGTTCCAGACCCAAACCCCTGGATTGACCTGGCCTCCCCCACACTCTCAGACACTGTGTTTCAGACTCTAACCCCTGGATTGACTCAACCTCCCCCACACTCTGATACATTGTGTTCCGAACCCTAACCCCCGGATTAATCTGGCCTATCCCACTCCCTCAGGCACTGTGTTGCAGACCCTAACCACTGGAAATCCGGTTTATCCCACAACCTCAGGCACTGTGTTCCAGACACTAACCCCTGGATTAAACCAGCCTATCCCACTCTCTCAAGCACTGTGTTCCAGACCGTAACCCCTGGTTAAATCTGGCCTGTCCCACAATCTCAGGCACTGTGTTCCAGACCCTAGCCCGTGGATTAAACCAGCCTATCCCACTCTCTCAAGCACTGTGTTCCAGACCGTAACCCCTGGTTAAATCTGGCATGTCCCACAATCTCAGGCACTGTGTTCCAGACCCTAACCCCTGGATTCCAGACTCTTACCACTGCATTAAACCAGCCTCCCACACACTCTCTGGCACTGTGTTCCAGACCCGAATCCCTGGAATGACCCGGCCAAGCCGACACTCTCAGAAATGTGTTCCAGACCTTAACCCCTGCATTAAACCGGCCAATCCCACAATCTCAGGCACAGGGTTCCAGAGCTAACCCTGGATTGATCCAGCCTAACACACACTCTCAGACACTGTGTTCCAGACCCTAACACCTGAATTAATCCGGCCTACCCCACACTCTCAGGCACTGTGTTCCACACCCTAACCCCTGGCACAGTCCGGCCTAGCCCACAATCTCAGGCACTGTGTTCCAGAGCTAACCCTGGATTGACCCAGCCTAAACCACACTCTCAGGCACTGTGTTCCAGATTCTAACCCCTGGATTAAACTGGCCTATCTCAAGCTTTCAGGCACTTTGTCCCAGACCCTAACCCCTGAATTAATCCGGCCTATCCCACACTCTCAGGCACTATGTTCCAGACCCTTACCACTGCATTAAACCAGCCTCCCATACACTCTCAGGCACTGTGTTCCAGACCCTAATCCCTGGAATGACCCAGCCTACCCCACAATCTCAGACACTGTGTTACAGACCCTAATCCCTGCATTAAACCGGCCTATCCCTCAATCTCAGGCACAGTGTTCCAGAGCTAACCCTGGATTGACCCAGCCTAACCCACACACTCAGACACTGTGTTCCACACCCCACACCCTGGCACAATCCGCCCTAGACCACAATCTGAGGCACTGTGTTCCAGAGCTAACCCAGGATTGACCCAGCCTGAACCACAATCTGAGGCACTGTGTTCCAGATCCTAACCCCTGGATTAAACCGGCCTATCCCAAGCTTTCAGGCACTTTGTCCCAGACCCTAACCCCTGAATTAATCCGGCCTATCCCACACTCTCACGCACTGTGTTCCAGACCCTAACACCTGAATTAATCCGGCCTATCACACACTCTAAGGCACTGTGTTCCACACCCTAACCCCTGAATTAATCCAGCCTAGCCCACAATCTCAAACACTGTTTTCCAGAGCTAACCCTGGATTGACCCAGCCTAAACCACACTCTCAGGCACTGTGTTCCAGATTCTAACCCCTGGATTAGACTGGCCTATCTCAACCTTTCAGGCACTTTGTCCCAGACCCTAACCCCTGAATTAATCCGGCCTATCCCACACTCTCAGGCACTGTGTTCCAGACCCTTACCACTGCATTAAACCAGCCTCCCACACACTCTCAGGCACTGTGTTCCAGATTCTAACCCCTGGATTAAACCAGCCTATCCCAAGCTTTCAGGCACTTTGTTCCAGACGCTAACCCCTGAATTAATCCGGCCTATTCCACATTCTCAGGCACTGTGTTCCAGACCCTAACCCCTGGATTACTCAGGCCTATCCTACGCTCTCAGGCACTTTGTTCCAGACCCTAATACCTGGATTTACCCGGCCTACCCCAAACTCTCAGGCACTGTCTTCCAGACCCTAACCCCTGGAAAAATCCGGCTTAACCCACACTCACAAGCACTGTGTTCCAGACCCTAACCCCTGGATAAATCTGTCCGTCCCACAATCTCAGGCACTGTGTTCCAGAACCTAGCACCTGTATTAAACCAGCCTATCCCACACTCATAAACACTCTGTTCCGGACCCTAACCCCTGGATTGACACGGTCTACCGCACCCTCTCAGACACTGTGTTCCAGACCCTAACCCTGGATTGACCTGGCCTACCCCACACTTTTTGACACTGTGTTCCAGACCCTAACCCCTGAATTAATCCGGTGTATTGCACACTCTCAGGCACGGTGTTCCAGACCCATCCCACTGCATTAAACCAGCCTCCCACACACTCTCTGACACTGTGTTCCAGACCCTAACACCTGCATTAAAGCTGCCTCCCCGCACTCTCAGGCACTGTGTTCCAGACCCTAACACCTGGTTTAATCCGGCCTACCCCACTCTCTCGGGCACTCTGTTCCAGACCCGAACACCTGCATTAAAGCTGCATCCCCGCACTCTCAGACACCGTGTTCCAGACCCTAACCCCTGGATTAATCTGGCCTATCGCACGCTCTCAGGCACTTTGTTCTTGACCCTAACCCGGGCATTAATCCGGCCTATCCCACTCTCTCAGACACTGTGTTCCAGACCCTAACCCCTGAATTAAACTGGCCTATCCCACACTCTCAGGCACTGTGTTCCACACCCTAAACCCTGGATTAATCCATCCTACACCACGCTCTCAGGCACTTGGTTCCAGACCCTAACCCCTGGATTAACGCGGCCTACCACACACTTTCAGACACTGTGTTCCAGACCCTAACCCCTGGCATAATCCGGCCTATCCCACACTCTCACACACTGTCTTCCAGACCCTAACCACTGGAGTAATCCAGCCTATTCCACACTCTCAGGCACTGTGTTCCAGACCCAAACCCCTGGATTGACCTGGCCTACCCCACACTCTCAGACACTGTGTTTCAGACCCTAACCCCTGGATTGACCTGGCCTACCCCACACTCTCAGACACTGTGTTTCAGACCCTAACCCCTGGATTGACTCAACCTCCCCCACACTCTGATACATTGTGTTCCGAACCCTAACCCCTGGATTAATCTGGCCTATCCCACTCCCTCAGGCACTGTGTTCCAGACCCTAACCCCTGGATTAAACCAGCCTATCCCACTCTCTCAAGCACTGTGTTCCAGACCGTAACCCCTGGTTAAATCTGGCATGTCCCACAATCTCAGGCACTGTGTTCCAGACCCTAATCCCTGGATTCCAGACTCTTACCACAGCATTAAACCAGCCTCCCACACACTCTCTGGCACTGTGTTCCAGACCCGAATCCCTGGAATGACCCGGCCAAGCCGACACTCTCAGAAATGTGTTCCAGACCTTAACCCCTGCATTAAACCGGCCAATCCCACAATCTCAGGCACAGGGTTCCAGAGCTAACCCTGGATTAATCCGGCCTATCCCACACTCTCAGACACTGTGTTCCAGACCCTAACACCTGGATTAATCCGGCCTATCCCACACTCTCAGACACTGTGATCCACACCCTAAGCCCTGGCACAGTCCGTCCTAGCCCACAATCTCAGGCACTGTGTTCCAGAGCTAACCCTGGATTAATCCGGCCTATCCCACACTCTCAGGCACTGTGTTCCACACCCTAAACCCTGGCACAGTCCGTCCTAGCCCACAATCTCAGGCACTGTGTTCCAGACTCTTACCACGGCATTAAACCAGCCTCCCACACACTCTCTGGCACTGTGTTCCAGACCCTAATCCCTAGAATGACCCGGCCTACCCCAAACTTTCAGGCACTGTCTTCCAGACCCTAAGGCCTGGAAAAATCCGGCTTATCCCACACTCACAAGCACTGTCTTCCAGACCCTAACCCCTGGATTAAACCAGCCTATCCCACACTCACAAGCACTGTGTTCCAGACCCTAACCCCTGGATTGACACGGCCTACCGCACACTCTCCGACACTGTGTTCCAGACCCTTTCCCCTAGATTAATCTGGCCTATCACACACTCTCAGAGACTGTATTCCAGACCCTAACCCCTGAATTAATCCGGCCTATCCACACTCTCAGACACTGTGTTCCAGACCCTTACCACTGCATTAAACCAGCCTCCCACACACTCTCTGGCACTGTGTTCCAGACCCTAACCCTGGATTGACCCGGTCTACTCCACACTTTCAGACACTGTGTTCCAGACGCTAACCCCTGAATTAATCCGGCGTCTTGCACACTCTCAGGCACGGTGTTCCAGACCCATCCCACTGCATTAAACCAGCCTCCCACACACTCTCTGACACTGTGTTCCAGACCCTAACACCTGGATAAATCCGGCCTATCCCACACTCTCAGGCACTGTGTTCGAGATCCTAACCCGTGGAATAATCCGGCCTATCCCACACTCTCAAGCACTGTGTTCCAGACCCTAACCCCTGGAGTAATCCGGCCTATCCCACAATCTCAGTCACTGTGTTCCAGAGCTAACCCTGGATTGACCCAGCCTAACCCACACTCTCAGGCACTGTGTTCCAGACCCGAACCCCTGGATTCATCCGGTTAATCCTACAATCTCAGGCACTCTGTTCCAGACCCTAACCCCTGGATTAATCCGGGCTATCTCACACTCTCTAGGCGTGTGTTCCAGACCCTAACCCCTGAACTAATCCGGCCTATCCCATACTCTCAGACACTGTTCCAGACCCTAACCCCTGAAATAAACTGGTTTATCCCACACTCTCAAGCACTGTGTTCCAGACCCTTACCCCTGGATTAAACCAGCCTATCCTACTCTCTCAAGCACTGTGCTCCATACCCTAACCCCTGGAGTAATCCGGCCTATCCCACAATCTCAGTCACTGTGTTCCGGACCCTAACTTCAGCAATAAAACAGACTATCCCACAGTCTCAGACACTGTGTTCCAGACCCTTACCCCTAGATTGGACTTGTTGGGCCGAAGGGCCTGTTTCCACACTGTAAGTAATCTAATCTAAAATTAATCTGGCCTATCACACACTCTCAGACACTGTATTCCAGACCCTAACCCCTGGATTAAACTGGCCTATCCCAAACTTTTAGGCACTTTGTCCCAGACCCTAACCCCTGAATTAATCTGGCCTATCCCACACTCTCAGGCACTGTGTTCCAGACCTTTACCACTGCATTAAACCAGCCTCCCACACACTCTCTGGCACTGTGTTCCAGACCCTAATACCTGGAATGACCGGGCCTACCCCACAATCTCAGACACTGTGTTCCAGACCCTTACCCCTAGATTGGACTTGTTGGGCCGAAGGGCCTGTTTCCACATGTAAGTAATCTAATCTAAAATTAATCTGGCCTATCCCACACTCTCAGACACTGTATTCCAGACCCTAACCCCTGGATTGTCCCGGCCTATCCCAAACTCTCAGACACTGTGTTCCAGACCCTAACTCCTGGATTGACCAGGCCTACCTCACACTCTCAGGCACTGTGTTCCAGAACCTAACCCGTGGATTAAACTTGCCTGTCCCTCATTCTCAGGTACTGTGTTCCAGACACTAACCCGTGCATTAATCTGACCTACCCCACACTCTCTAGCAGTGTGTTCCAGACCCTAACCCCTGGATTAATAGGCCTACCCAACACTCTCAGACACTGTATTACAGACCCTAACTCCTGGATTGATCCAGCCTCCCCACACTCTCAGCTACTGAGTTCCAGATCCTAACCCCTGCACCTTCCCGGCCACCCCCACAGCCTCAGGCACTTTGTTCCAGACCATAGCCGGGGTATTGACCCAGCCTACCCCACACTCTCAGGCACTGTCTTCCAGATCCTAACCCCTGGAGTAATCCGGCCTACCCCACACTCTCAGGCACTGTGTTCCAGACCCTAACCCCTGGATTAATCCGGCCTATCCCATACTCTCAGACACTGTTCCAGACCCTAACCCCTGGAATAAACTGGTTTATCCCACACTCTCAAGCACTGTGTTCCAGACCCTTACCCCTGGATTAAACCAGCCTATCCCACTCTCTCAAGCACTCTGTTCCAGACCCTAACCCCTGGAGTAATCCGGCCTATCCCACACTCTCAGTCACTGTGTTCCAGACCCTAACTTCAGCAATAAAACAGACTCCCCCACACTCTCAGGCACTGTGTTCCAGACCCAAACCCCTGGATTGACCCAGCCTAACCCACACTCTCAGGCACTGTGTTCCAGACGTTAACCCCTGGATTGACCCGGCCTATCTCACACTCTCAGGCACTGTCTTCCTGACCATAACCCCTGGAGTAATCCGGCCTATCCCACACTCTCAGGCACTGTGTTCCAGACCCTAACCCCTGGATTGACACGGCCGACGGCACATTCTCAGACACTGTGTTCCAGACCCTTACCCCAAGATTGGACTTGTTGGGCCGAAGGGCCTGTTTCCACACTGTAAGTAATCTAATCTAAAATTAATCTGGCCTATCATACACTCTCAGACACTGTGTTCCAGACCCTAATCCCTGAATTAAACTTGCCTATCCCACATTCTCAGGCACTGTGTTCCAGACACTAACCCGTGCATTAATCTGACCTACACCACACTCTCTAGCAGTGTGTTCCAGACCCTAACCCCTGGATTAATAGGCCTACCCAACACTCTCAGACACTGTATTACAGACCCTAACTCCTGGATTGATCCAGCCTCCCCACACTCTCAGCTACTGAGTTCCAGATCCTAACCCCTGCACCTTCCCGGCCACCCCCACAGCCTCAGGCACTTTGTTCCAGACCCTAACCCCTGGATTGACCTGGCCTACCCCACACTCTCAGACACTGTGTTTCAGACCCTAACCCCTGGATTCACTCAACCTCCCCCACACTCTGATACATTGTGTTCGGAACCCTAACCCCCAGATTAATCTGGCCTTTCCCACTCTCTCAGGCACTGTGTTGCAGACCCTAACCCCTGCATTAAACTGGCCTATTCCACACTCTCAGGCACTGTGTTCCAGACTCTTACCACTGCATTAAACCAGCCTCCCACACACTCTCAGGCACTGTCTTCCAGACCCTAACCCCTGCCATAATCCGGCCTATCGCAAACTCTCATGCACTGTCCTACAGACCCTAACCCCTGGAGTAATCCTGCCTATCCACACTCTCAGGCACTGTGTTCCATACCCTAACCCCTGGATTAACCTGGCCTACCCCACACTCTCAGGCACTGTCTTCCTGACCCTAACCCCTGGAGTAATCCGGCCTATTCCACACTCTCAGGCACTGTGTTCCAGACCTAACCCCTGGATTGACTCAGCCTCCCCCACACTCTGAGACATTGTGTTCGAAACCCTAACCCCTGGATTAATGCCTGAATAAAACTGGCCTATCCCAAGCTTTCAGGCACTGTGTTCCAGACCCTAACCCCTGGATTAATCAGGCCTATCCCACACTCTCAGGCACTGTGTTCCAGACCCGAACACCTAGATTTACCCGGCCTACACCACGCTCTCAGGCACTTGGTTCCAGACCCTAACCCCTGGATTGACCCGGCCTATCACACACTCTCAGGCACTGTCTTCCAGACGCTAACCTCTGGATTGACCCGGCCTATCCCACACTCTCAGGCACTGTCTTCCTGACCTTAACCCCTGGAGTAATCCGGCCTATTCCACACTTTCAGGCACTGTGTTCCAGAGCTAACCCTGGATTGACCCAGCCTAACCCACACTCTCAGGCGCTGTGTTCCAGACGCTAACCCCTGGATTGACACGGTCTATCCCACACTCTCAGGCACTGTGTTCCAGACCCTAACCCCTGGATTTACCTGGCCTCCCCTACACTCTCTGGCACTGTGTTCCAGATCCTAATCCCTGGATTAAACCTGCCTATCCCAAACTTTCAGGCACTTTCTCCCAGACCCTAACCCCTGAATTAATCGGGCCTATCCCACACTCTCAGGCACTGTGTTCCAGACCTTTACCACTGCATTAAACCAGCCTCCCACACACTCTCTGGCACTGTGTTCCAGACCCTAATCCCTGCATTAAACCGGCCTATCCCTCAATCTCAGGCACATTGTTCCAGGGCTAACCCTGGATTGACCCAGCCTAACCCACACCCTCAGACACTGTGTTCCAGACCCTAACTCCTGAATTAATCCGGCCTATCTCACACTCTCAGGCACTGTGTTCCACACCCTAAACCCTGGCACAATCCGGCCTAGCCCACAATCTCAGGTACTGTGTTCCAGAGCTAACCCAGGATTGACCCAGCCTGATCCACAATCTCAGGCACTGTGTTCCACATCCTAAACCCTGGCACAATCCAGCCTAGCCCACAATCTCAGGCACTGTGTTCCAGAGCTAACCCAGGATTGACCCAGCCTGATCCACAATCTCAGGCACTGTGTTCCAGATCCTAACCCGTGGATTAACCCAGCCTATCCCACACTCTCAGGCACTGTGTTCCAGACCCTAACCCCTGAATTAATCCGGCCTATCCCACACTCTCAGACACTGTCTTCCAGACCTTAACACCTGAATTAATCGGGCCTATCACACACTCTAAGGCACTGTGTTCCACACCCTAACCCCTGAATTAATCCGGCCTAGCCCACAATCTTAGGCACTGTGTTCCAGAGCTAACCCTGGATTGACCCAGCCTAAACCACACTCTCAGGCACTGTGTTCCAGATCCTAACCCCTGGATTAAACTGGCCTATCCCAAGCTTTCAGGCACTTTGTTCCAGACACTAACCCCTGAATTAATCTGGCCTATCCCACACTCTCAGACACTGTGTTCCACACCCTAACCCCTGGCATAATCCGGCCTATCCCACAATCTAAGGCACTGTGTTCCAGAGCTCACCCTGGATTGACCCAGTTTAAAGCACACTCTCAGGCACTGTGTTCCAGACCCAAACCCCTGGATTAAACCGGCCTATCCCAAGCTTTCAGGCACTTTGTTCCAGACGCTAACCCCTGAATTATTCCGGCCTATCGCACATTCTCAGGCACGGTGTTCCAGACCCTTACCACTGCATTAAACCAGCCTCCCACACACTCTCTGGCACTGTATTCCAGACCCTAATCCCTGGAATGACCAGGCCCAGCCCACACTCTCAGGCACTGTCTTCCTGACGTTAACTCCTGGATTGACACAGCCTCCCAACACTTTCAGACAATGTTTTCCAGATCCTAACCCCTGGATTTACCCGGCCACCCCCACACACTCAGGCACTGTGTTCCAGACCCTGACCCCTGGATTGACCCGGCCTACCTCACACTGTCAGACACTGTGATCCAGACCCTGCATTTAAATTGCCTATTCCACACTCTCAGACACTGTATTCCTGACCCTAATCCTTGGATTAACACCTCCTATCGCACAATCTCAGACACTGTGTTCCAGACCTTAACCCCTGAATTAATCCGGCCTTGCCCACAATCTCAGGCACTGTGTTCCAGAGCTAACCCTGGATTGACCCAGCCTAAACCACACACTCAGCCACTGTGTTCTAGATCCTAACCCCTGGATTAAACCGGCCGATCCCAAGCTTTCAGGCTCTTTGTTCCAGACACTAACCCCTGAATTAATCCGGCCTATCCCACACTCTCAGACACTGTGTTCCAGAGCTCACCCTGGATTGACCCCCCTTAAACCACACTCTCAGGCACTGGGTTCCAGACAAAGTCCCCTGGATTAAACGAGCCTATCCCAAGCTTTCAGGCACTTTGTTCCAGACGCTAACCTCTGAATTAATCCGGCCTATCCCACACTCTCGGGCACGGTGTTCCAGACCCTTACCACTGCATCAAACCAGCCTCCCACACACTCTCTGGCACTGTGTTCCAGACCCTAATCCCTGGAATGACCCGGCCCAGCCCACACTCTCAGGCACTGTGTTCCAGACACTAACCCCTGGATTGACCCGGCCTATTCCACACTCTCAGACACTGTGTTCCAGACCCTAACCCTGGATTGACTCAACCTCCCCCACATTCTGATACATTGTGTTCGGAACCCAACCCCCGGAATATTCTGGCCTATCCCACTCTCTCAGGCACTGTGTTGCAGACTCTAACCCCTGCATTAAATGGCCTATTCCACACTCTCAGACACTGTATTCCAGACCCTAAACCCTGAATTAACACCTCCTATCGCACACTCTCAGGCACTGTGTTCCAGACTCTTACCACGTCATTAAACCAGCCTCCCACACACTCTCAGGCACTGTGTTCCAGACTCTTACCACAGCATTAAACCAGCCTCCCACACACTCCCTGGCACTGTGTTCCAGACCCTAAACCCTGGAAAGACCCGGCCTACCCCACACTCTCAGGCACTGTCTTCCTGACCCTAACCCCTGCATTAAACCGGCCTATGCCACAATCTCAGGCACTGTCTTCCAGAGCCTAACCCCTGTATTGACACGGCCTATCCCACCCTCTCAGGCACTGTATTCCAGACCCTAACCCCTAGATTAATCCGGTTTATCCCACAATCTCAGGCACTGTGTTCAAGACCATAACCCCTGGATTAAACCGGCCTATCCCAAGCTTTCAGGAACTTTGTCCCAGACCCTAACCCCTGAATTAATCCGGCCTATCCCACTGTCTCAGGCACTGTGTTCCAGACACTAACTGGGATTAATCTGGCCTACCCCACTCTCTCAGGCACTGTGTTCCAGACTTTAACCCCTGGATTGACACAGCCTCCCAACACTCTCAGACAATGTTTTCCAGATCCTAACCCCTGGATTTACCCGGCCACCCCCACACACTCAGGCACTGTGTTCCAGACCCTAACCCCTGGATTGACCCAGCCTGAACCACACTCTCAGACACTGTGTTCCAGATCCTAACCCCGAGATTAAACCGGCCTATCCCAAGATATCAGGCACTTTGTCCCAGACCCTAACCCCTGCATTAAACCGGCCTATCCCACACTCTCAGGCACTGTGTTCCACACCCTAACTCCTGAATTAATCCGGCCTAGCCCACAATCTCAGGCACTGTGTTCCAGAGCTAACCCTGGATTGACCCAGCCTAAACCACACACTCAGCCACTGTGTTCTAGATCCTAACCCCTGGATTAAACCGGCCTGTCCCAAGCTTTCAGGCTCTTTGTTCCAGACACTAACCCCGGAATTAATCCAGCCTATCCCACACTCTCAGACACTGTGTTCCAGACGCTAACCCCTGGCATAATCCGGCCTACCCCACACACTCAGGCACTGTATTCCAGACCCTAACCCCTGGATTGACCCAGCCTACCTCACACTCTCAGACACTGTGTTCCAGACCCTAACCCCTGGAATAATCCGGCCTATCCCATACTCTCAAGCACTGTGTTCCAGACCCTAACTCCTGGATTAACCCAGCCTATCCTACAGTCTCAGGCACTGTGTTCCAGACCATAACCACTGGATTAATCCGGCCTATCCCACACTCTCAGGCACTGTGTTCCAGACCCTAACCCCTGGATTGACCTGGCCTCCTCCTCACCTTCAGACACTGTGTTTCAGACCGTAACCCCTGCATTAAACCGACCTCCCCCACACTCTCAGACACTGTGTTCCAGAACCTAACGCCTGGATTGACTTCCGCTCCCTCCAGCGCCACTCACCTGCTTTCTGCTGACACGCCCCCCCCACAGACCCCACTGTCACTATCCCCACACCCCAGAACCCCGAGGGGAGCACTACCCCTGCTCATGCCTCCACCCCCATTCCCCCCACCATCACACCCACTCCAGGTACTGGCTCTGACCCCACTCCCAGCTCTACACCCACACCAGCTCCCAGCTCCCAGCCCTGCCGAGTTTTCAACATCCGCCCGGACCTCCCACTCACTGAGGACGAACGATCAGTCCTCAACAAAGGACTCACCTTCATCCCCCTCCGTCCACGCATCAATGAATTTAATACATGCCGTGATATCGAACAATTCTTCCGCCGCCTCCGCCTCCGAGCTTACTTTCACAATCAGGACCCCAGCCCACCTTCCGAGGACCCCTTCGCCCACCTCCAACACACTGCATCCACCTGGACACCCCGCGCTGGCCTATTACCTGCCCTCGACCTCTTCATTTCCAACTGCCGCCGGGACATTAACCGCCTCAACCTGTCGACCCCCCTCCCCCACTCCAACCTCTCACCCTCACAACGCGCAGCCCTACAATCCCTCTGCTCTAATCCCAACCTCACCATCAAGCCAGCGGACAAAGGGGGCGCAGTGGTAGTCTGGCGCACTGACCTCTACCCCGCTGAAGCCAAACGCCAACTCGAGGACACCTCTTCCTACTGCCCACTTGACCATGACCCCACCGCCCATCACCAAACCATCATCTCCCAGACCATACAGAACCTCATCACCTCAGGAGATCTCCCACCCACAGCTTCCAACCTCATAGTCCGGGAACCCCGCACTGCTCGGTTCTACCTCCTTCCCAAGATCCACAAGCCTGACCACCCTGACCGACCCATTGTCTCAGCATGCTCCTGTCCCACTGAACTCATCGTTACCTACCTCGACACTGTCCTATCCCCCCTAGTCCAGGATCTCCCCACATACGTTCGAGACACCACCCACGCCCTCCACCTCCTCCAAGACTTCTGTTTCCCCAGCCCCCATCTTCACCATGGATATCCAATCCCTCTACACCTCCATCCGCCATGACCAGGGCCTCCAAGCCCTCCGTTTTTTCCTCTCCAGACGTCCCCAACAGTACCCTTCCACCGACACTCTCATTTGTTTGGCCGAACTGGTCCTCACCCTTAAAAATTTCTCCTTTGAATCCTCCCACTTCCTCCAGACCAAAGGGGTAGCCATGGGCACACTTATGGGCCCCAGCTATGCCTGTCTCTTTGTTGGCTACGTAGAACAGTTGATCTTCCGTAATTACACCGGCACCACTCCCCACCTCTTCCTCCGTTACATTGATGACTGCATTGGCGCCACCTCGTGCTCCCGCGAGGAGGTTGAGTAATTCATCAACTTCACCAACACATTCCACCCTGACCGTAAATTTACCTGGACCATCTCTGACACCTCCCTCCCCTTCCTGGACCTCTCCATCTCCATTAATGACGACCGACTTGACACTGACATTTTTTACAAACCCACCGACTCCAACAGCTACCTGGATTACACCTCTTTCCACCCTACCTCTTGCAAAAATGCCATCCCGTATTCCCAATTCCTCCGCCTCCGCCGTATCTGCTCCCAGGAAGACCAGTTCCACCATGAAACAAACCAGATGGCCCCCTTCTTTAGAGACCGCAATTTCCCTTCCCACCTGGTTAAAGATGCCCTCCAACGCATATCGTCCACATCCCGCACCTCCGCCCTCAGATCCCACCCCTCCAACTGTAACAAGGACAGAACGCCCCTGGTGCTCACCTTCCACCCTACCAACCTTCGCATAAACCAAATCATCCGCCGACATTTCCACCACCTCCAAACAGACCCCACCTCCAGGGATATATTTCCCTCCCCACCCCTTTCCGCCTTCCGCAAAGACCGTTCCCTCCGTGACTACGTGGTCAGGTCCACGCCCCCCTACAACCCACCCTCCCATTTTCCCCTGCCACCACAGGAATGTAAAACCTGTGCCCACACCTCCTCCCTCACCTCTATCCAAGACCCTAAAGGAGCCTTCCATATCCATCAAAGGTTTACCTGCACATCCACTAATATCATTTCTTGTATCTGTTGCTCCCGATGCGGTCTCCTCTACATTGGGGAGACTGGGCGCCTCCTAGCAGAGCGCTTTAGGGAACATCTCCGAGACACCCACACCAATCAACCACACCGCCCCGTGGCCCAACATTTCAACTCCCCCTCCCACTCTGCCGAGGACATGGAGGTCCTGGGCCTCCTTCACCGCCGCTCCCTCACCACCAGACGCCTGGAGGAAGAACGCCTCATCTTCCGCCTCGGAACACTTCAACCTCAGGGCATCAATGTGGACTTCAACAGTTTCCTCATTTTCCCTTCCCCCACCTCACCCTAGTTCCAAACTTCCAGCTCAGCACTGTCCCCATGACTTGTCTGGACTTGTCCTACCTGCCTATCTCCTTTTCCACCTATCCATTCCACCCTCTCCTCCCTGACCTATCACCTTCATCTCCTCCCGCACTCACCTATTGTACTCTATGCTACTTTCTCCCCACCCCCACCCTCCTCTAGCTTATCTCTCCACGCTTCAGGCTCTCTGCCTTTATTCCTGATGAAGGCATTTGCCTGAAACGTCGATTTCACTGCTCCTTGGATGCTGCCTGAACTGCTGTGCTCTTCCAGCACCACTGATCCAGAACCATTGTGCTTCGGGTTGGCTGCTCAGTCTGCAGCATTGCAGGCCGTGGGAGCAGGGCAGTGGGACAGGTACCTCGTGTGGACTGCAATAGGACTTTCCACACATTGTTCCAGGGCAGTTACAGAGCTCCAGGAATTCTGAATGAGGATCTGAAAAATGCATTGATTGAAGGAGGAGGATCAGGAAAACAGGATAAAGCTGATGAGATCAGCAGCATTTCTCGGTCTAACTCCGTACCATACTTTATTTTCTGCTTCATAAATCTACAATCCGAAACTCAACCCACTCAGAGCAATATAAGCTCAGAAACAAATCATTCAAAGTTTGTGAGAAGATTTGTAGCTCGGGTGCTCGTTGTTGTGGTTCTGTTCGCCGAGCTGAGAATTTGTGTTGCAGACGTTTCGTCCCCTGTCTCGGTGACATCCTCAGTGCTTGGGAGCCTCCTGTGAAGCACTTCTGTGGTGTTTCCTCCGGCATTTATAGTGGTTTGTCTCTGCCGCTTCCGGTTGTCAGTTCCAGCTGTCTGCTGCAGTGGCCGGTATATTGGGTCCAGGTCGATGTGTTTGTTGATAGAATCTGTGGATGAATGCCATGCCTCTAGGAATTCCCTGGCTGTTCTCTGTTTGGCTTGTCCTATAATAGTAGTGTTGTCCCAGTCAAACTCATGTTGCTTGTCATCTGCGTGTGTGGCTACTAAGGATAGCTGGTCATGTCATTTCGTGGCTAGTTGATGTCCATGGATACAGATCGTAAGCTGTCTTCCTGTTTGTCCTGTGTAGTGTTTTGTGCAGTCCTTGCATGGGATTTTGTACACTACGTTGGTTTTGCTCATGCTGGGTATGGGGTCCTTTGCCCTGGTGAGAGTGGCTTTTGGTTTGTGTGCTGTTATGAATCCTAGTGGTCGTAATAGTCTGGCTGTCAGTTCCAAAATGTTCTTGATGTATGGTAGTGTGGCTAGTCCTTTGAGTTATGGCATGTCCTCGTTCTGTTGTCTTTCCCTTAGGCATCTGTTGATGAAATTGCGCGGGTATCCGTTTTTGGCGAATACATTGTAGAGGTGTTCTTCTTCCCCTTTTTGCAGTTCTGGTGTACTGCAGTGTGTTGTGGTCCTTTTGAACAGTGTCTTGATGCAACTTCTTTTGTGTATGTTGGGGTGGTTGCTTTCGTAGTTCAGGACTTGGTCTGTGTACCTGTATACCTTTGTGGTGCATTCTCTGTTCTTCTGCAGCTGTACAGGACCCTGGTGAGACCACACCTGGAGTATTGTGTGCAGTTCTGAGGAAATTTGCGGAAAATTTGAGGAAAGACATTCTGGCTATTGAGGGAGTGCAGCGTAGGTTCACGAGGTCAATTCCTGGATTGGCGGGACTACGTTACGCTGAAAGACTGGAGCAACTGGGGCTTGTATACCCTTGAGTTTAGAAGACTGAGAGGGGATCTGATTGAGGCATATAAGATTATGAAAGGATTGGACACTCTGGCAGCAGGAAACATGTTTCTGCTGATGGGTGAGTGCCGAACCAGAGGACACAGCTTAAAAATACGGGGTAGATCATTTAGGACAGAGATGAGGAGAAACTTCTTCACCCAGAGTGTGGTGGCTGTGTGGAATGCTCTGCCCCAGAGGGCAGTGAAGGCCCAGTCTCTGGATTCATTTAAAAAAGAGTTGGATAGAGCTCTCAAGGATAGTGGAATCAAGAGTTATGGAGATAAGGCAGGAACAGGATACTGATTAGGAATGATCAGCCATGATCATATTGAATGGCAGTGCAAGCTCGAAGGGCAGAATGGCCTACTCCTGCACCTACTGTCTGTTTGGTGTTCTCTGTACCATCACGTCGAGGAATGGGAGTTGGCTGTCCTTTTCTTCCTCTCCAGTGAATCGGATTCCTGTGAGTGTGGCGTTGATGATCCGGTATGTGTTTTCTATTTCTGTGTTTTTAATGATTACAAAGGTATCACCTACATATCTGACCCAGAGTTTGCATTGAATTTGCGGTCAGACTGTTTGTTCTAATCTTTGCATTACAGCTTCTGAGATGAGTCCAGAGATGGGTGATCCCAAGCACTGAGGATGTCACCTAGACAGGGGACGAAACGTCTGCAACACAAATTCCCAGCTCGGCGAACAGAACCACAACAATGAGCACCCGAGCTACAAATCTTCTCCCAAAAATTGGAGAATTCAGGTGCCATGAAATTCGAAGTGGGAGAACTGGGGCAGGATAACACTCAATGGGAGAATTGGTGCAGTTCCAGGATTGGTGCAGGATTGGAAAATGGGAGAAATAGCCATAAATAGAGTAATACAATCATAGAGATTTACAACACACAAACAGATCCTTCGGTCTAACTTGCCCATGCCACAATTTAAGAATTCTGGCAGTGCTCCACTAAATTGGAGAATCATTGCAAGGAACTACTTCATGGGAGAAATGGGCAAGGGCTTATCGAAATGTGAGAAATGTAACAGGGCATCAGTTAATGGGAGAATTTGTGCAGTGTAACACTAAATGGGAGAATTGGGGCAGGACAATACTTGATGGGAGATTTAGAGTAGGGCACCCAAAAAGCTTCCGAGGGCCTCAGTCAATATGAGGATTGGTGTAAGGCAGCACTGTGAGGACAACTGGTTCAGGACTTCAGTAATTGGGGAAAGTGGTGCTAAGCAACACTGAATTGGAGAATTGGTGTGGGGTATCAGTAAATGAAAGACCTGGTGCAGGGTGCTGATAACTTCGAGAATTGGGGCAAATGGGAGAACACGGGCAGTGAATCAGTAAATAGGACAAATATTGCAAAGGATTAGTGGTCAAGATTCAATATAGTGTACCACGAAATGGGGGAGTTGGCGCAGTACATCACTAAAGGGAGGATAACGTGTAGGATCGGTAATTTGGAGATTTGATGCAGGGATCTCCAAAATTAGAGAATTCTGGCAGCAGGCTACTAAATGGGAGAATTGTTGCAGGGAAAGACTGAATGGAAGACCTGGTGCACAGTGGAGCTAAATTCGAGAATGAGTGCATGGCACCAGGAAATGGGAGAATTAGAGTAGAGCACCCTTACATGGTAGAATCGGGCTAGGGCATCAGTAAATGGAAGAATTAGTACAGGGATATGAGTAAATGGGAGATTTGGTGGGAATCAATAAATGGGAGATTCGGTGCACAGTGCCATTACACTGGAAAAGTGGTGTGAGTGTCAATATATTAGAAAATTCAAGCAAAGCATTTCTAAATTGGGGAATAGGGGCTAGGGAATCAATAAAAAGAAGACATATTGCAAGGATCGGTAAATTGGAGATTCAGTTCAGTGCATCACTAAATGAAAACAATTCAGCAGGGCACCCGTACGTGGAAGATGTGTATCAGGGAACAACTAAATGGAAGGAATTGATGCAGGGCAACATTAATTGAAGAATTCATACAGGTGCCTTTAAATTGAGCAGAACAATAATAATAATAATAGGAGAGTTGGTGAAGTTTCAGGATTTATGCAGGATTGGTAAATGGGAGAAATGTTTGCAAACAGTGGACCCATAAGTAAAGTCATACAATCATAGAGATGTACAACATGGAAACAGACACTTCAGTCCAAATTGTCTATGTCTCAATTTTAGAATTCTGGCAGCACTCCACGAACGTGGAGAATCATTCCAATGAACCACTGAATGGAAAAGTTGGGCAAGGGTTTATCGAAACAAGAGAATTTGGAAAAGGACATCTGATAGCTGGAGAATTGATGCAGTGAGCACCAAATGGGAAAATTGGGACAGGACAGTACTTGATGCGGGAATGAGAGTAGGGCACCCCCTAAATTGGGCGAGGGCATCAGTCAGTATGAGGATTGGTGTAAGACAAAACTGAATGGAGAACATATTCAGGACATCAGTAATTGGGGAAAAGGTGCTAAGCAACACTGAATTGGAGAATTGGGGCGGGCCATCAGTAAATGAGAGACCTGGTGCACAGTGGAGCTAAATTAGAGAATTGGTGCATGGCAACAGTAAATGGGAGAATTAGAGTAGCGCACCCTTAAATCGTAGAATCGGGCTCAGGCATCAGTAAATGGAAGAATTAGTACAGGGATATGAGTAAATGGGAGGTTTGGTGGAATCAATAAATGAGAGATCTGCTGCACAGTGCCATTATATTAGAAAATTGGTGGGAGTGCCAATATATTGGAAAATTGGAGCAGAGCATGTCTAAACTGGGGAATAGGGGCAGGGAATCAATAAAAAGAAGAAATGTTGCCAGAATTGGGAAATTGGAGATTCAGTTCAGTGCATCACTAAATGAAAAACGCTTTCAGCAGGGCATCCTACGTGGAAGATGTGTATCAGGGAACAACTAACTGGAAGGAATTGATGCAGGGCAAAAATAATTGGAGAATTCATGCAGATGCCATTAAATTCTAAGTGGGAGGACTGGGGCAGGATAACCTCAATGGGTGAGTTGGTGAAATTCCCGAATTAGTGCAGGATTGGTAAATGGGAGAATTGGTGCAGGGAAGCGGAGCACTAAGTACAGCCTTAGAGATGTACAGCACGGAAACAGACCCTTCAGTCCAAATTGTCCATGCCCAAATTTAAGAATTCTGGCAGTTCTCCACTAAATTCGAGAATCATTGCAAGGAACTACTAAATGGAAAAATTGGGAAAGGGCTTATCTAAATGAGAGTCATTGCAACAGATAATGGGTGAATTAGTGCAGTTCAGTGCTTAATGGGTGAGTTATGCTGTGTTGCATGAAATGGGAGAATTGGGGCAGGGCATTACCTTTTCAGAGGTTTAGAGTAGGGCACCCCTAAATTGGGCAAGCGCATCAGTCAGTATGAGGATTGGTGTAAGGCAGCACTGAGTGGAGAATTGTTCAGGACATCAGTAATTGGGGGCAATCGTGTGAAGCAACACTGAATTGGAGAATTGGTGTGGGGTATCAGTAAATGAGAGACCTGGTGCAGGGTGCTGATAACTTCGAGAATTGGAGCAAATGGGAGAACACGGACAGTGAATCAGTAAATAGGGCAAATGTTGCAAAGGATTAGTGGTCGAGATTGTGTTTGCGAGGATATCAATAAATGGACGAATTAGTACAGGGATATGAGTAACTGGGAGATTTAGTGGGAATCAATAAATGGGAGATTCGGTGCACATTGCCATTACATTGGAAAACTGGTGTGAGTGTCAATATATTAGAAAAATGGAGCAGAGCATGTCTAAATTGGGGAATAGGGGCCAGTAATCTATAGAAAGAAGAAATGCTGCAAGCATCGGTAAATTGAGATTAATTTCAGTGCATCACTAAATGAAAACAATTCAATAGGGCACCAGAATGTGGTAGAAGTGTATCAGGGAACAATTAAATGGACGGAATTGATGCAGGGCATCAATAATTGGAGAATTCATGCAGGTGCCTGTAAATTGGGCAGGATAATACTCAATGGGAGAGTTGGTGCAGTTTCAGGTTTTGTGCAGGATTGGTAAATGGGAGAAATGGTGCAGAGCAGCGGAGCCATAAATAGAGCCATACAATCATAGAGATGTACAACATGGAAACAGACCCTTCAGTCCAACTTGTCTCTGTCTCAATTTTTGCTTTTTGGCAACACTCCGCGAAATTGGAGAATTGTTCCCAGGAACTACTACATCGAAGAAACAAGCAAGGGCTTATCAAAATAAGAGAAATTGGAATGGGGCGTCCGATAATGGCAAATTGGTGCAGTTCGCACCAAATGGGAGAGTTCCAGTTTAGCAGTAAATGGGAGAATTAATGCAGTGTAGGACTAAATGGGAAAATTGGGACAGGACAATACTTGATGCGGGAATGAGAGTAGGGCACCCCCAAAATTGGGCGAGGGCATCAGTCAATATGAGGACTGGTATAAGGCAATACTGAATGGAGAACTTGTTCAGGACGTCAGTAATTTGGGGAAATGGTGCTCAGCAACACTGAATTGGAGAATCATTGCAAGGAACTACTAAATGTAAATAAATTGGGAAAGGGCTTTTCGAAATGTGTGAGAATTGGCAACAGGGCATCAGGTGATGGGTGAATTAATGCAGTTCAGCACTAAATGGGTGAGTTATGCTGTGTTGCACTAAATGGGAGAATTGGGGCAGGACGATACATTTTGGGAGATTAAGATTAGGGCACCTCTAAATTGGGAGAGGACATTAGTCAGTATTGGTTTGATGTCGGGCACCACTGAGTGGAGAACTTGTTCAATAAAAAGAAGAAAATGTTACAAGCATAGGTAAATTGGAGATTCAGTTCAGTGCATCACTAAATGAAAACAATTCAGCAGGGCACCCGTACGTGGAAGATGTGTTTCAGAGAACAACTAAATGGAAGGAAGTGATGCAGGGCAACAATAATTGGAGAATTCATGCAGGTGCCTTTAAATTCTAAGTGGGAGAACTGGGGCGGGATAACATTCAATGGGTGAGTTGGTGAAATTCCAGAATTAGTGCAGGATTGGTGAATGGGAGAATTGGTGCAGGGAAGCGGAGCACTAATTACAGCCTTAGAGATGTACAGCACTGAAACAGACCCTTCAGTCCAACTTGTCCACGCCTAAATTTAAGAATTCTGGCAGCTCTCCACTAAAGTGGAGAATCGTTGCAAGGAACTACTAAATGGAAAAATTGGGAAAGGGCTTATCAAAATGTGAGAATTTCTAACAGGGCATCAGATAATGGGAGAGCTAATGCAGTTCAGCACTAAATGGGAGAATTGGGACAGTACAATTCATTTTGGGAGATTTAGAGTAGGGCACCCCTAAATTGGGCGATAGCATCAGTCAGTATGGGGATTGGGGTAAGGCAACACTGAGTGGAGATCTTGTTCAGGACATCAGTAATTGAGGGAAATGGTGCTAAGCAACACTGAATTGGAGAATTGGTGTGGGGTATCAGTAAATGAGAGACCTGGTGCAGGGTGTTGATAACTTCGAGAATTGGAGCAAATGAGAGAACACGGGCAGTGAATCAGTAAATAGGACAAACGTTGCAAAAGGATTAGTCATGAAGATTCAACACAGTGCACCACAAAATGGGAGCATTGGTGCAGTTCAAGATAAGTGTAGGATCGGTAATTTGGAGATTTGATGCAGGGATCGCAAGATTAGAGAATTCTGGCAGCAGACTACTAAGTGGGAAAATTGTTGCAGGGAAATACTGAATGGAAGAACTGATGCACAGTGAAGCTAAATTAGAGAATGGGTGCATGGCACCAGGAAATGGGAGAATTAGAGTAGCGCACCCTTCAATGGTAGAATCGGGCTCGGGCATCAGTAAGTGGAAGAATTAGTACAGGGATATGAGTAACTGGGAGATTTGGTGGGAATCAGTAAATGGGAGATTCGGTGCACAGTGCCATTACACTGGAAAACTGGTGTGAGTGTCAATAAATTAGAAAATTGAAGCAAAGCATTTCTAAATTGGGGAATAGGGGCCAGGGAATCAATAAAAAGAAGACATATTGCAAGGATCGGTAAATTGGAGATTCAGTTCAGTGCATCACTAAATGAAAACAATTCAGCAGGGCACCCGTACGTGGAAGATGTGTATCAGGGAACAACTAAATGGAAGGAATTGATGCAGGGCAACAATAATTGAAGAATTCATACAGGCGCCTTTAAATTCCAAGTGTGAGGACTGGGGTCGGATAACATTCAATGGGAGAGTTGGTGAAATTCCCGAATTAGTGCAGGATTTGTAAATGGGAGAATTGGTGCAGGGAAGCGGAGCACTAATTACAGCCTTAAAGATGTACAGCACGGAAACAGACTCTTCAGTCCAACGTGTCTACGCCTCAATTTAAGAAATCTGAATTTAGCTCTTCAGTGAATCAGTAAATAGGACAAATGTTGCAAAGGATTAGTCGTCCAGATTCTGCTTCACCGTGTATTATAGAAAATAAAGGAGCCGGAGCAGCGTCACTGCTTCCTCCTGAATTATAGAAAATAAAGGAGCTGGAGCAGCGTCTCTGCTTCCTCCTGTATTATAGAAAATAAAGGAGCTGGAGCAGCATCACTGCTTGCTCCTGTATTATAGAAAATAAAGGAGCTGGTGCAGCGTCACTGCTTCCTCCTGTATTATAGAAAATAAAGGAGCTGGTGCAGCGTCACTGCTTCCCCCTGTATTATAGAAAATAAAGGAGCTGGAGCAGCGTCTCTGCTTCCTCCTGTATTATAGAAAATAAAGGAGTTGGAGCAGCGTCTCTGCTTCCTCCTGTATTATAGAAAATAAAGGAGCTGGAGCAGCATCACTGCTTCCTCCAGTATTATAGAAAATAAAGGAGCTGGAGCAGCGTCTCTGCTTCCTCCTGTATTATAGAAAATAAAGGAGCTGGAGCAGCATCACTGCTTGCTCCTGTATTATAGAAAATAAAGGAGCTGGTGCAGCGTCACTGCTTCCTCCTGTATTATAGAAAATAAAGGAGCTGGTGCAGCGTCACTGCTTCCCCCTGTATTATAGAAAATAAAGGAGCTGGAGCAGCGTCTCTGCTTCCTCCTGTATTATAGAAAATAAAGGAGTTGGAGCAGCGTCTCTGCTTCCTCCTGTATTATAGAAAATAAAGGAGCTGGAGCAGCATCACTGCTTCCTCCTGTATTATAGAAAATAAAGTAGCTGGAGCAGCATCACTGCTTCCTCCTGTATTATAGAAAATAAAGTAGCTGGAGCAGCATCACTGCTTCCTCCTGTATTATAGAAAATAAAGGAGCTGGAGCAGCGTCACTGCTTCCTCCAGTATTATAGAAAATAAAGGAGCTGGAGCAGCGTCACTGCTTCCTCCTGTATTATAGAAAATAAAGGAGCTGGAGCAGCATCACTGCTTCCTCCAGTATTATAGAAAATAAAGGAGCTGGAGCAGCATCACTGCTTCCTCCTGTATTATAGAAAATAAAGTAGCTGGAGCAGCATCACTGCTTCCTCCTGTATTATAGAAAATAAAGGAGCTGGAGCAGCGTCACTGCTTCCTCCTGTATTATAGAAAATAAAGGAGCTGGAGCAGCGTCACTGCTTCCTCCTGTATTATAGAAAATAAAGGAGCTGGAGCAGCGTCACTGCTTCCTCCTGTATTATAGAAAATAAAGGAGCTGGAGCAGCGTCACTGCTTCCTCCTGTATTATAGAAAATAAAGGAGCTGGAGCAGCGTCACTGCTTCCTCCTGTATTATAGAAAATAAAGGAGCTGGTGCAGCGTCACTGCTTCCTCCTGTATTATAGAAAATAAAGGAGCTGGAGCAGCGTTTCTGCTTCCTCCTCTATTATAGAAAATAAAGGAGCTGGTGCAGCGTCACTGCTTCCTCTGTATTATAGAAAATAAAGGAGCTGGAGCAGCGTCTCTGCTTCCTCCTGTATTATCGAAAATAAAGGAGCTGGAGCAGCGTCTCTGCTTTCTCCTGTATTATAGAAAATAAAGGAGCTGGAACAGCGTCACTGCTTCCTCCTGTATTATAGAAAATAAAGGAGCTGGAGCAGCATCACTGCTTCCTCCTGTATTACAGAAAATAAAGGAGCTGGAGCAGCGTCACTGCTTCCTCCTGTATTATAGAAAATAAAGGAGCTGGAGCAGCGTCACTGCTTCCTCCTGTATTACAGAAAATAAAGGAGCTGGAGCAGCGTCACTGCTTCCTCCTGTATTACAGAAAATAAAGGAGCTGGAGCAGCGTCACTGCTTCCTCCTGTATTATAGAAAATAAAGGAGTTGGAGCAGCGTCTCTGCTTCCTCCTGTATTATAGAAAATAAAGGAGCTGGAGCAGCGTCTCTGCTTCCTCCTGTATTATAGAAAATAAAGGAGCTGGAGCAGCGTCTCTGCTTCCTCCTGTATTATAGAAAATAAAGGAGCCGGAGCAGTGTCTCTGCTTCCTCCTGTATTATAGAAAATAAAGGAGCTGGAGCAGCGTCTCTGCTTCCTCCTCTATTATAGAAAATAAAGGAGCTGGAGCAGCGTCACTGCTTCCTCCTGTATTATAGAAAATAAAGGAGCTGGAGCAGCGTCTCTGCTTCCTCCTGTATTATAGAAAATAAAGGAGCTGGAGCAGCGTCTCTGCTTCCTCCTGTATTATAGAAAATAAAGGAGCTGGAGCAGCGTCACTGCTTCCTCCTGTATTATAGAAAATAAAGGAGCTGGAGCAGCGTCACTGCCTCCTCCTGTATTATAGAAAATAAAGGAGCTGGAGCAGCGTCACTGCTTCCTCCTGTATTATAGAAAATAAAGGAACCGGAGCAGTGTCACTGCTTCCTCCTGTATTATAGAAAATAAAGGAGCTGGAGCACCGTCTCTGCTTCCTCCTGTATTATAGAAAGTGAAGGAGCTGGAGCAGCGTCACTGCTTCCTCCTGTATTATAGAAAATAAAGGAGCTGGAGCAGCGTCTCTGCTTCCTCCTGTATTATAGAATAAAATCTGCACCCTAAACTGAGGAGACTGTAAATCTCCTAGTTATATATATTTATTTAACCCACCAGCCCACTGTCTGTGCCCTAAACTGCTGACACTCTAAATTTTCTGCTTACATATATTTAACCAGACAGCACAGAGTCACTGCCCTTCACTGAGGAGACTCTAAAACTCCAGGTTATATATATTTAAACAGACAGAAGAGAGATGGTCCCCTTAATTGAGTAGAATCTAATTATCCTGTTTATAATAATTTTAAACAGCCACCACACAGTCAGTGCCCTAAACTGAGGAGACTCTAAATATCCAGGTTGTATATATATATATATATATATATATGTACTTCTCCATCCAGCACATAATCTGAGCCCTAAACTGAGGAGACTCTCAATCTCATGGTTATATTTATTTAACCAGCCAGCACAGAGTCAGTGCCCAATGATGAGCAGACTCAAAAAGTCCTGGTTATATATATTTATTTAATTAGCCAGCACAGAGTCAGTGCCAAAAACTGAGGAGACTCTCAATCTCCTGTTTATTTAACCAGCCTACACAGAGTCAGTGCCCCATACTGAAGAGACTCTAAACTTTCTGCTTATATATATTTAAAAAGACAGCACAGAGTCAGTGCCCTTCACTGAGGAGACACTAAATCTCCTGGTTGACAGCACAGAGATAGTCCCTTTGCCTGCAGAGAATCTAATTATCCTGGTTATAATAATGTTAACAAGCCACCACACAGTCAGTACCCTAAACTAAGGAGACTCTAAATATTCTGGTTATATCTTCGTATTTAACCAGCCAGCACAGAGTCAGTGCCCTATAATGAGCAGACTCAAGAGCAGCACAGAGTTGTGCCCTAAAGTGAGGAGACCATAAATCTTCTGGGTATATATATTTATTTAACCATAACAGCTCAGATTCAGTGCCCTATAAAGATCAGACACTGAATGTCCTGGTTATATATATTTATTTAACCAGCCAGCGCAGAGTCAGTGTCCTAAACTGAAGAGACCCTAAATCTCCTGGTTATACATATTTAAACAGACAGCACAGAGTGAGTTACCTATAATGATCAGGCTCTAAATGCCCTGGTTACATATATTTATTTAACCAGCCAGCACAGTCAGTGCCCGAAACGGAGGGGATTCTGAATCTCGTGGTTATATATATTTGTTCAAGCACTCAGCACTGAGTCAGTGCGCCAAACTGAGGAGACTCAAAATATCCTGGTAACAAACATTTTACCTACCCACCACACGGTCAATGCCTTAAAATAAGGAGACTCTAAATCTCCTGGTTATATTTATTTAACGAGCCAGCACAGAGACAGTGCCCTAAACTGAGGAGGCTCTATATTTCCTGCTTATATATGTTTATTTCACGAGCCAGCACAGAGTCAGTGTCGTATAATGCGCAGAATCTAAATTTCGTGGTTATATATATTTATTTAATCAGCCAGCATAGAATCAGTGCCTTAAAATTAGGAGACTCTGAATCTCCTGGATATATATATTTATTTAACCAGGCAGCACAGAGTCAGTGCCCTAAACTGAGGAGACTCTAAATATCCTGATTATACATATTTAACCAGCCACCAAACAGTCAGTGCCCTAAACTGAGGAATATCTTAATCTCCTGGTTTTATATATATTTAAACAGACAGCACAGAATCAGTGCCCTTAATTGAGGAGACTCTAAGTCTCCTGGTTTTTTGAATTTAACCATCAAACACAGAGTTAGTGCTCTAGACTGAGGAGAATCTGAATCTCCTGGTTATATTTATTTATTTAACTCACCTGCAGAAATCTAAATCTACTGGTTTTATCAATTTATTTAACCAGCCAGCACAGAGTCTGTGCCCCAACCTGAGGAGACTCTAAATATCCTGGTTATAATTTTTTTTACCAGCTAGCACAGAGTCAGTGCCCTAAACTGAGGAGACTCTAAATCTCCGGGTCATATATATTTAACCAGCCAGCACAGTCTGTGCCCCAACCTGAGGAGACTCTAAATATCCTGGTTATAAAACTTTTTACCAGCCACCACACAGTCAGTGCCCTAAACTGAGGAGACTCTAAATCTCCGGGTAATATATATTTAACCAGCCAGCACAGAGTCAGTGCCCTAAACTGAGGAGACTCTAAATCTCCTGTTTATATATAATTAACCAGCCAGCACAGAGTCAGTGCCTTAACTGAGGAGACTCTAAATTGCCTGGTTATATATATTTAACAGACAGCACACCGTCAGTTCCTTGAAATGAGGAGACTCTAAAACTCCTGGTAATTTATGTGTATTTATCCATCCAGCACATCGTCTGAGCCCTAAACTGAGGACACTCAAAATCTCCTCGTTATATATATTTATTTAACCCACCAGCGCAAGTCAGTGCCCTAAACTAAGGAGACTCTAAATTTCTGGTTATATATATTTAAACAGACAGCACAGAGACAGTGCCCTTTACTGAGGAGAATCTAAACCTCCTGTTTTTTTGAATTTAACCAGCCAGCACAAAGTCAGTGCCCTAAAATGAACATACTCTAAATCTCCTGGTTATATGTATTTATTAAAACATCCAACACAGAGTCAGTGCTCGAGACTGAGGAGAATCTGAATCTCGTGGTTATATATATTTATTTAACCAGCCAGCAAAAAGTCATGCCCGAAACTGAGGCGATTCTAAATCTCCTGGTTATTCCTTTTTTTTAACCAGCCAGCCCAGAGTCAGTGCCCCAAACTAAGGAGACTCTAGATATCCCGGTTATAAAAATTTTAACCAGCCACCACACAGTCAGTGCCGGAAAATGAGGAGTCTCTAAATCTCCTGGTTATAGATAATTAACCTGCTAATACAGAGTCAGTGCCCCAAACTGAGGTGACTCTAAATATCCTGGATATATTTCTGTATTGAACCAGCCAGCTCTGGATCAATGCCCTATAATGAGCAGACTCTAAATGTGCTGGTTATACGTATTTATTTAATCAGCAAGCACAGAGTCAGTGCCCTAAACTGAGGAGACCATAAATCTTCTGGTTATATATATTTATTTAACCAGCCAACAGAAAGTCAGTGTCCTGAACTGAGGAGACTGTAATTCTCCTGCTTATATATATTTAAATAGACAACACCGAGTCAGTGCCCTAAACTGAGGAGAATCTGAATCTAATGGTTATATATATTTATTTAATCAGCCAGCAGAATGTCAATGCCCTAACCTGAGAAGACACTAAATCTCCTGTTTATATGTATTTATTTAACTAGCCAGCACAGTGTCAGTGCCCTATAATGAGCAGACTCTAAATCTTTGGTGATATATATTTAACCAGCCAGCACAGAGTCGGTGCCCTAAACTGGACAGACTCTAAATCCCCTGGTTTTTATATATATTTATTATACCATCCAGCACAGAGTCAGTGCCCTAAACTGAGGAGATTCTGAATCTCCTGGTTATATATATTAATTCAACAAGCCAGCAGTATGTCAGTGCCCGAAACTGAGGAGACTCGAAATCTCCTGGTTATAGCTATTTATTTAACGTGCCTGCCCAGAGTCAGTGCCCCAAACTGAGGAGACTCTAAATACACTGGTTAGATATATTTAAAAAGACAGCACAGATTCAGTGCTCCAAACTGAGGAGATTCTAAATTGCCTGGTGTTTATATATATGTGTGTGTGTATTTATCCATCCAGCACATAATCTGAGCCCGAAACAGAGGTGACTCTAAATCTCCCAGTTATATCTAAATCTCCTGGCTACATATATTTATTTAATCAGTCAGCACAGAGTCAGTGCTCTAAACTGAGGAGACTCTAAATATCCTGGTTTTATATATATTTATTAAACCATCCAGCACAGAGTCAGTGCTTGAGACTGAGGAGAATCTGAATCTCGTGGTTATATATATTTATTTAAGAAGCCAGCAAAACGTCAGTGCCCAAAACAAGGAGACTCTAAATCTCCTGGTTTTACCTATTTTTTTAACCAGCCAGCCCAGAGTCAGTATCCCAAATTAAGGAGACTCTAAATATCCTGGTTATAAAAATTTTAACCAGCCACCACACAGTCAGTGCCGGAAAATGAGACGACTCTAAATCTCCAGGTTATATATAATGAACCTGCTAGCACAGAGTCAGTGCCTGAAACTGAGGCGACTCTAAATATCCTGTTTTTATATATATTTAAACAGACAGCACAGAGAATCAGTGCCCTAAACTGAGGAGACTCTAAATCTCCGGGTAATATATATTTAACCAGCCAGCACAGAGTCAGTGCCCGAAACTGAGGAGACTCTAAATCTCCTAGTTATATATATTTATTTAATCATAGACCTCAGAGTCAGTGCCCAAAACTGGGGAAACCCTAAATAAACCCTGAAGAAGGGCTAATGCCCGAAACGTCGATTCTCCTGTTCCCTAGATGCTGCCTGACCTGCTGCGCTTTTCCAGCAACACATTTCCATCTCTGATCTCCAGCATCTGCAGACCTCACTTTCTCCTCAAAGAAACCCTAAATATCCTGTTTATATATATTTAAACAGAAGGCACAGAGTCAGTACCCTAAACTGAACAGATACTAAATCACCTGGTTATATCTATTTATTTAAGCAGCCAGCCCAGAGCTGGTTATAAAAAAAATTTAACCAGCCACCACACAGTCAGTGCCCTAAACTGAGGAGACTCTAAATCTCCTGGTTATATATATTTATTTAACCCACCAGCCCACATTTAGAGTCTCCTCAGTTTAGGGCACTGATTCTCTGCTGGCTGGTTAAATAAATATATATAAACAGGAGATTTACAGTCTCCTCAGTTTATGGCACTGACTCTGTGCTGGCTGGTTAAATATATATAACCAGGTGATTTAGTGTCTCCTCAGTTTAGAGCACTGACTCTGTGCTTACTGTTTAAATATACATAACCAGGAGATGTACAGTCTACTCAGTTAAGGCACTGACTCTGTGCTGGCTGGTTAAATAAACATGTATATCGAGGAGATTTAAATTCTTCACCTTTGAGGGCACTGACTGAGAACCAGGAGATTTATAGTCTCCTCAGTTTTGGGCAATGACTGTGTGCTGGCTGGTTAAAATTTTTATAACCAGAATATTTAGAGTCTCCTCAGTTTGGGGCACTGACTCTGGGCTGGCTGGTTAAATACGTAGATATAATCAAGAGATTTAGAGTCTCCTCAGTTTAGAGCCCTGACTCTGTGCTGGCTGGTTAAATAAATATATACATCCAGGAGATTTAGAGTCTCGTCAGCTTAGGGCATTGACTCTGTGCCCTAAGTATATATATTTAACCAGCCAGCACAGAGTCAATGCCCTAGTTTAGGGCTCAGAATATGTGCTGGATGGATAAATACACATATATAACCAGGAGTTTTAGGGTCTCCTCAGTTTGGGGCACTTACTCTGGACTGACTGGGTAAATAAATATATAACCAGGAGATGTAGAGTCAGCTCATTTTAGGGTTCAGACGGTGTGCTGGCTGGCTAAATAAATTTTTATAACCAGAATATTTAGAGTCTCCTCAGTTGGGGGCACTGACTCTGGGCTGGCTGGTTAAATACGTAGATATAATCAAGAGATTTAGAGTCTCCTCAGTTTAGAGCCCTGACTCTGTGCTGGCTGGTTAAATAAATATATACATCCAGGAGATTTAGAGTCTCGTCAGCTTAGGGCATTGACTCTGTGCCCTAAGTATATATATTTACCAGCCAGCACAGAGTCAGTGCCCTAAACTGAGGAGAGTGTAAATCTCCTGGTTATATATCTTTAACCAGCCAGCACAGAGTCAGTGCCCTTAGCTGAGGAGACTCTAAATCTCCTAGTTCAATATATTTATTTAACCAGCCAGCCAGAGTCAGTGCCCTTAGCTGTGGAGACTCTACATCTCCTGGATAAATACATTCATTTAACTAGCCAGCACAGAGTCAGTGCTCTAAACTGAACAGACTCTAAATCTCCTGGTTAGATATATTTATTAAACCATCCAGCACAGAGTCAGTGCTGTAGACTGAGGAGACTCTAAATCTCCTGGTTATAAAAATTATAGCCAGCCAACACACAGTCAGTGCCCTAACATGAGGAGACTCGAAATCTCCTGGTTATATATAATTAATCAGACAGCACAGAGTCTGAGGAGACTCTAAATATCTTGGTTATATTTCAGTATTTAAGCAGCCAGCACAGGGTCAATGCCCTATAATGAGCAGAGTCTAAATGTGCTGCTTATATTTATTTATTTAACCAGCCAGCAGAGGGTCAGTGCCCTAAACTGAGGAGACCCTAATCGTCTGGTTATACATATTTATTTAATCAGCCAGCAGAAAGTCAGTGCCCTAAACTGAGGAGACTGTAATTCTCCTGGTTCTATATATTTAGCCAGCCAACAACGAGTCAGTGCCCTAAACTGAGGAGAATCTGAATCTAATGGTTATATATATTTATTTAATTAGCCAGCAGAATGTCAATGCCCTAACCTGAGGAGACTCTAAATCTCCTGTTTATATGTATTTATTTAACTAGCCAGCACAGTCTCAGTGCCCTGTAATGAGCAGACTCCAAATCTTTGGTGATATATATAAAACCATCCAGCACAGAGTCAGTGCCCTAAACTGGACAGACTCTAAATCTCCTGGTTTTACATATATTTATTAAACCATCCAGCACAGAATCAGTCCCTAGACTGAGGAGACTCTAAATATCCTCGTTTTATATATTTAAACGAACAGCATAGAGTCAGTGCACTAAACTGAGGAGACACTAAACCCCCTGGTTGTAAACATGGATTTAACCAGCCACCTCAGAGATAGTGCCCTATAATGAGCAGACTCTACATCTCCTGGTTACATATATTCATTTAATCAGCCAGCCCAGAGTCAGTCACCTAAACATGAGGAGACCGTAAATCTTCTGTGTATATATGTTTATTTAACCACCCATCACAGAGTCATTGCCCTAAACTGAGGGGAATCCGAATCAGCTGGTTTGAAATATATATTTATTCCACCAGCCAGCAGAAACCCAGTCCCCTTCAATAATGAAGCTCTGAATCTCCAGGTTATATGTATTTAACCAGCCAACAGAATCAGTGCCCTAAACTGAGGAGATTCTAAATTTCCTCGTTATATATATTTATTAAAATGTAGAGTTTTGAGTCAGTGCCCAAAACGGGGGAAACCCTAAATATCCTGGTTTTATATATATATTAAAACAGCAGGCACAGAGTCCGTGCCCTTAACTGAGGAGACACTAAATCTCCTGGATATATCTATTTATTTAACCAGCCAGCCCAGGGTCAGTGCCCTAAACTGAGGAGACTCTAAATATATATACCCAGAAGATTTAAACAGACAGCACAGAGTTAATGCCCTTAACTGAGGAGACTCTAAATCTCCTGGTTATATTTCTGTATTTAACCCGCCAGCACCGAGTCAATGTCCTAAACATGCTCTAAATCTCCTGTTTATATTTATTTATTTAACTAGCCAGCACAGTCTCAGTGCCCTGAAATGCACAGACTCTAAATTTTGCTGATATTCATTGAACCATCCAGCACAGAGTCAGTGCCCTAGACTGAGAACATTCGGAATCTCCTAGTTAGATATGCTTATTTAACTAGCCAGCACAGTCTCAGTGCCCTGAAATGCACAGACTCTAAATTTTGCTGATATTCATTGAACCATCCAGCACAGAGTCAGTGCCCTAGACTGAGAACATTCGGAATCTCCGAGTTAGATATGCTTATTTAACTAGCCAGCCAAAAGTCAGTGCCCGAAACTGAGGAGACTCTAAATATACCGGTTATATATATTTAAAAAGACAGCACAGAGTCAGTGCCCCAAACTGAGGAGATTCTAAATTTCCTAGTTATATATATTTAAAAAGACAGCACAGAGTCAGTGCCCCAAACTGAGGAGATTCTAATATATATATATATTATATATATATATATATATATATATATATATCGATCCAGCACATAATCTGAGCCCGAAACTGAGGCGACTCTAAATCTCCTAGTTATATCTATTTATTTAAGCCGCCAGCCCACAATCAGTGCCCCAAAATGAGGATAATCTAAATCGACCTGGTTATATATATTTAACCAGATAGCGCAGAGTCAGTGCATTAACTGAGGAGATTCTAAATCTCCTGGTTACATATATTTATTTAATCAGTCAACACAGAGTCAGTGCGCTGAACTGAGGAGACTCTAAATCTCCTGGTTATATGTATTTAAACAGACAGCACAGAGTTAATGCCCTTAACAGAGGGGACTCTAAATCTCCTTGTCATATTTCTGAATTTAACCAGCCAGCAGAAAGTCAGTGCCCTAAACTGAGGTGACTGTAATTCTCCTCCTTCTATATATTTAACCAGCCAACAATGAGTCAGTGCCCCAAACTGAGGAGAATCTGAATCTAATGGTTATAGATATTTATTTAACCAGCCAGCAGAATGTCAATGCCCTCACCTGAGGAGATTCTCAATCTCCTGTTTATATGTATTTATTTAACTAGCCAGCACAGGGTCAAAGCCCCATAATGAGCAGACTCTAAATCTTTGGTGACATATATTTAACTAGCCAGCACAGAGTCAGTGCTCTAAACAGAACAGATTCTAAATCTCCTGGTTTTATATATATTTATTTAACTAGCCAGCAAAAAGTCAGTGCCCCAAACAGAGGAGACTCTCAAACTCCTGGTTATATATATTTATTTTACCAGCCAGCAGAGAGTCAGTGCCCAAGAATGAGCCAGCTTTAAATCTGCTGGTTATATATATTTATTTTACTAGCCAGCATAGAATCAGTGCCCTAACATGGGCAGACTCCATATCCCCTGGTTATGTATCTTTAACCAGCCAGCACAGAGTCAATGCCCTAAGCTGAAGAGACCCTAAATCTCCTGGATGTATCCATTTATTTAACCAGCCACCACACAGTCAGTGCCCTAAACTGAGGAGACTTTTCTTTCGACTGTGACGTCCAGGAATGGACAACGGAGAACTACAAACCTGTGTATACAGAAAACCGACAAACACTGACCAAATACTTAACTACACCAGAAACCATCCTAACACACACAAACAAAGCTGTATCAGAACACTATTCCAACGAGCCACCTCACACTGCAGCACAGATGAACTTCGGACAACAGAGGAGAACCACCTATACAACGTATTCAAGAAGAACGGATACTCAAATAATACAGTGCGCAGATTCCTCAAGAACAAACCACGACAAGCAGACCAAACACAGCCAGAAACCCTAACCACCTTACCATACATCAAAGAAGTTCCAGAAATGACAGCCAGACTACTAAGACCCCTCGGAATCCTAGTAGCACACAATCCCACCAACACTCTCAAACACAAACTAACAAACTTAAAAGACCCAGTACAACCCATGGACAAAACCAACGTCATCTACAAAATTCCATGCAAGGACGGCCACAAACACTACGTAGGACAAACAGGAAGAAAGTTAGCCACCAGGATACATGAACATCAGCTAGCCACAAAAAGACACGACCCTCTCTGCCTCGTAGCCCTCCACACGGATGTTAAAAATCACCATTTTGACTGGGACAACACATCTATCCTGGGACAGGCTAAGCAAAGACATGCCAGAGAATTTCTAGAGGCCTGGCACTCCAACCACAACGCCATAAACAAACACATAGATCTAGATACCATCCAACAACCCGTCTGAAAACAAACAGGAAATGACATCACCACAAACCCCAGGAACCCCATCCAGGAGAAAGATACAAATAGAAAGCAGGAGACAACAGCTTCTCTTCACTTGGAGGTCGTCACTGATGATGTTACCGAGCCAGGTAATGAAACGTCTGGATATCAAACCTACAGCTCAGCGAGCAAATCTACACCCTAAACCTCAACCTGAGTTACAAACCTTCACAAACCTTGCATATAACAAGCTGATTAATTAAATATAACCAGGAGAGTTAGAGTTTTCTCATTTTCAGGAACTGACTGTGCGGTGGCTGGTTAAAACTTTTATAACCAGAGTATTTCGAGTCTCCTCAGTTCGGGGCACTGACTCTGTGCTGGCTGGTTAAATACGTAGATACCACCAGGTGATTTAGAGTCTCTAGTTTAGGGCACTGACTGTGTGTTGGCTGGTTTAATATATATAACCAGGAGACTTAGAGTCTTCTCAGTTTAGGGCACTGATTCTATGATGGCTGATTAAATAAATATATATAACGAGGGGATTTAGAGTCTGCTCATTCTAGGGCACTGACTCTGTGCTGTGTAGTTAAATATCACATAACCAGGAGATTTTGAGTCTACTCAGTTATGGGCACTGACTCTGTTCTGTCTGTTTAGTTTATATAAAGAGCTGGTTAATTAAATATAACCAGGAGATTTAGAGTCTCCTGGTTAAGGCACTGACTCTGTGCTGTCTGTTTAAATATATATAACCAGGAGATTTAGAGTCTCCTCATTTTCGGGAACTGACTGTGGTGGCGGCTGGTTAAAACTTTTATAACCAGAGTATTTAGAGTCTCCTCAGTTTGGGGCAGTGACTCTGTGCTGGCTGGCTAAAAAACAGATATAACTAGGAGATTTAGAGTCTCCTCGGTTTAGGGCACTGACACTGAGCTGGCTAGTTAAATAAATACGTCAAACCACGAGATTCAGATTCTCCTCATCTAGAGCACTGACTCTGTGCTGGATGGTTAAATAAACATGTATATCCAGGAGATTTAAATTCTTCACAATTTAGGGCACTGACACTGTGCTGGCTGGTTAAATAAATATACACAACCAGGAGATTTAGAGTCTCCTCTGTTTAGGCCACTGACTGTCTTTTGGATGGTTTAATGTATATAACCAGGACATTTAGAGTCTACTCATTTTAGGGCACTGACTCTGTGTTGGCTGGTTATATGTAACTAGGAGATTTAGAGTCTCCTCAGTTAAGGGCACTGATTCTGTGATGTCTGGTTAAATATATATAACCAGGATATTTATAGACTCCTCAGATTAGGGCATTGACTGTGGGCTGGCGGGTTAAATAAAATTATATATCTAGTAGATTTACAGTTTCCTCAGTTTAGGGCACTGACTCTATTGTGTCTGGTTAAATAAATGACAGCCAGACTACTAAGACCCCTTGGAATCCTAGTAGCACACAATCCCACCAACACTCTCAAACAAAAACTAACAAACTTAAAAGACCCAGTACAACCCATGGACAAAACCAACATCGTCTACAAAATCCCATGCAAGGACTGCCACAAACGCTACGTTGGACAAACAGGAAGAAAGTTAGCCACCAGGGTACACGAACACCAGCTAGCCACAAAAAGACACGACCCTCTCTGCCTCGTAGCCCTATACACGGATGAAAAAAACACCATTTCGACTGGGACAACACATCTATCCTGGGACAGGCTAAGCACAGACATGTCAGAGAATTCCTAGAGGCCTGGCACTCCAACCACAACGCCATAAACAAACACATAGATCTATTTCCGCCACCTCCAAACAGACCCCACCACCAAGGATATATTTCCCTCCCCAACCCATCAGCGTTCCGGAAAGACCACTCCCTCCGTGACTCCCTCGTCAGATCCACACACCCCCACCAACCCAACCTCCACTCCTGGCACCTTCCCCTGCAACCACAAGAAATGCAAAACTTGCACCCACACCTCCCCCCTCACTTCCCTCCAAGGACCCAAGGGATCCTTCCATATCCATCACAAATCCACCTGCACCTCCACACACATCACTTACTGCACCCGATGTGGCCTCCTATACATTTTGGAGACAGGCCGTCGACTTGCGGAACATTTCAGGGAACACCTCTGGGACACCCGCACCAACCAACCCAACCGCCCCGTGGCTGAACACTTTAACTCCCTCTCCCACTCCGCCAAGGACATGCAGGTCCTTGGCCTCCTCCATCGCCAGACCATGGCAACATGACTCCTGGAGGAAGAACGCCTCAACCACAAGGGATGAATGCAGATTTCTCCAGCTTTCTCATTTCCCCTCCCCCCACCTTTTCTCAGTCCCAACCCTCGGACTCAGCACCGCCTTCTTGACCTGCAATCTTCTTCCCGACCTCTCCGCGCCCACCCCCTCTCCGGCCTATCACCCTCACCTTAACCTCCTTCCAATTATCGTATTCCCAGCGCCCCTCCCCCAAGTCCCTCCTCCCTACCTTTTATCTTGCCTGCTTGGCACACCCTCCTCATTCCTGAAGAAGGGCTTATGACCGAAACATTGATTCTCCTGTTCCTTTGATGCTGCCTGATCTACTGCGCTTTTCCAGCAACACATTTTTAAGCTCTGATCTCCAGCATATGCAGTCCTCACTTTTTCCACATAGATCTAGATACCTTCTATCAACCCCTCAGAAAACGTACAGGAAATGACATCACCACAAACCCCAGGAACCCATCCAGGACAAACATATAAATAGAAAGCAGGAGACAACAGCTTCACTTCACTTGAAGGTCACCACAAATGATGTTAACCAGCCAGGTAATGAAATGCCTGGATATCAAACCTACAGCTCAGCGAGCAAATCCACACCCTGGTTAAATAAATGTATGTAACCAGGACTTTTAGAGTCTCCTCAGTCAAGGGCACTGACTCTGTTCTGTCTGTTTACATATATATATAACCACGAGATTCAGATTCTCCTCAGTCTATGGCACAGACTCTGTGCTGGATGGTTAAATAAACATGCATATCCAGGAGATTTAAATTCTCCACAATTTAGGGCACTGACTCTGTGCTGTGTATTTAAATATACATAACCAGGGGATTTAGAGTCTGCTCATTCTGGGGCACTGACTCTGTGCTGTGTATTTAAATATACATAACCAGGAGATTTAGACTCTACTTAGTTATAGGCACTGACTTTGTTCTGTCTGTTTAATATATATAATGAGCTGGTTAATGAAATATAACCAGGAGATTTAGTTTCCTCAGCTTAGGGCATTGACTGTGGGCTGGTGGGTTAAATTCATTTATATAACTAGGTGATTTATAGTTTCCTCAGTTTCGGGCTCAGACTATGTGCTGTATAGATAAATGCATATATTGACTCTGTGTTGCTGTTTAAATATATACAACCAGGAGATTCAGTGTCTCCTCAGTTTAGGGCACTGACTCTGCTGCCTGGTTAAATAAATATATAATCAGGAGATTTACTGTCTCTCTAGGTTAGGGCACTGACTGTGTTGGCTGGTTAAATATATACAACCAGGAGATTTAGAGTCTCCTCACTTTGGGGCACTGACTCTGTGCTGGCTGACTAAATAAATATACAGAACCAGGAGATTTAGAGGCTGCTTATTGTAGGGCACTGACTCTGGGCTGGCTGGTTAAGTAAAAACATCCAACCAGGATATTTAGAGTTTCCTTAGTTTCGGGCACTGACTGAGGCTGGCGTGTTAAATAAATATATATATATATATATATATATCCAGGAGATTTAGAGTCACCTCCGTTTAGGGCTCAGACTATGTGATGGATGAATAAATACACATATATAACAAGGAGAAAGTCAGTGCCTGAAACTGAGGAGACTCTAAATCTCCTGGTTATATATAATTAACCAGACAGCACAGAGTCAGTGCCCTAAACTGTGGAGATTCTAAATCACCTGGTTATATGTGTATTTATCCATCCAGAACATAGTCACATCCCTGAACTGTGGAGACTCTAAATCTTCTAGTTATATATATTTATTTAACCAGCCAGCCCACAGTCAATGCCCTAAACTGTGGAGACTCTAAATCTTCTGGTTATATATATATGACCAGCCAGAACAGAGTCAGTACCCTAAACTGAGGAGATTCAAAATCTTCTGGTTATATACATTTGACCAGCCAGCCCACAGTCATTGGTCTAAACTATGGAGACACTGAACCTCCTGATTATATATATTTATTTGACCAGCCAGCGCAGAGTCACTTCCCTAAACTAAGGAGACTCGAAATCTCATGATTATGCATATTTATTTAACCAGCTAGCCCAGAGGCAGTGTCCTCAGCTGAGGAGACTCTAAATCTCCTGGATAAATATATTTATTTAACCAGGCAGAACAGAGTCACTGCCCTAAACTGAGGAGACTCAAAATCTTCTGTTCACATAATTCACCAACCACCCCAGAGGCAGGACCCAAAACTGAGGAGACTATAAATCTCTGGTTTATACATATTTAACCAGCCAGAACAGAGTCACTGCCCTAAACTGAGGAGACTCAAAACCTTCTGTTCACATAATTCACCAACCAGCCCAGAGGCAGGACCCAAAAATGAGGAGACTATAAATCTCCTGGATAAATATAAATATTTAACCAGCCAGAACAGAGACAGTGCCCTAACCTGAGGAGACTCTAAATTTCCTGATTATATGTTTTGATTTAACCAGGCAGTACAGAGTAAGCGCCCTTTCTTGAGCAGACTCTAAATATTCTGGTTATATATATTTCACCTGCCAGCATAGATTCAGTGCCCTTAACTGATGAGACTCTAAATCTGCTGGTTTAGGGCACTGACTGTGGGCTGGAGGATTAAATAAATATATATAACTAGCAGATTTAGAGTCTCCTCAGTTGAGGGCTCAGTCTATGTGCTGGATGGATAAGTACATATTAATAACCAGGAGATTTAGAGTCTCCTCAGTTTGGGGTACTGACTCTGTGCTGGCTGGTTAAATAAATGTATACATCCAGGAGATTTAGGGTCTCTTCAGCTTAGGACATTAATTCTCCTGGTTATATATCTTTAACCAGCCAGAACAGAGTCAGAGTCTCCTCAGTTTAGGGCTCAGACTATGTGCTGGATAGATAAACACAAAGATATAACCAGGAGATTTAGAGTCTCCTCTGTTTAGGGCACTGACTCTGGGCTGGCTGCTTAAATAAATAGATATGACCAGGTGATTTAGTGTCTGTTCAGTTTAGGGCACTGACTCTGTGCCTTCTGTTTAAATATATATGAACTGGATATTTAGGGTTTCCCCATTTTTGGGCACTGACTCTGGACTCTATGATTAAATAAATATATATAACTAGGAGATTTAGAGTCTCCTCAGTTTAGGGCACTGACTCTGTTTTCTGGTTAAATATACATTACTCGGAGATTTAGAGTCTCCTCAGTTTAGGGCACTGACTCTGTGCTGTCTGTTTAAATATATATAACTAGGTTATTTAGAGTTTCCTCAGTTTCATGCACTGACTCTGTCCTAACAGGTTCATTATATACAGCCAGGAGATTTAGAGTTGCCTAGGTTTAAGGCACTGACTCTGTGCTAGCAGGTTCATTATATATAACCAGGAGATTTAGAGACTCCTCATTTTAAGGCCATGAATCGGTGCGAGATGGTTAATTAAATATAACCTGGAGATTTAGAGACTCCTCATTTTAAGGCACTGACTGTGTGGTGGCTGGTTAATTTTTTTATAACCAGGATATTTAGAGTCTCCTTAGTTTGGAGCGCTGACTCTAGGCTGGCTGGTTAAAAAAATAGGTATAACCTGGAGATTTAGAGTCTCCTCATTTTAAGGCACTGACTGTGTGGTGGCTGGTTAAATTTTTTATAACCAGGATATTTAGAGTCTCCTTAGTTTGGAGCACTGACTCTGGGCTGGCTGGTTAAAAAAATAGGTATAACCAGGAGATTTAGAGTCTCCTCATTTCGGGCACTGACGTTTTGCTGGCTAGTTAAATAAATATATATAACCACGAGATTCAGATTCTCCTCAGTCTAGAGCACTGACTCTGTGCTGGATGGTTTAATGAATATATATAACCAGAATCTCCTTATTTAATGCACTGACTCTGCGCTATCTGGTTAAATATATATAACCAGGTCGATGTAGATTATCCTCATTTTGGGGCACTGATTGTTGGCTTGTGGGTTAAACAAATAGATATAACTAGGAGATTTTAGAGTCGCCTCAGTTTCAGGCACTGACTCTGTGCTGGATGGTTAAATATATATCACCAAAGATTTAGAGTCTGCTCCTTATGGGGCACTGAGACTGTGCTGGCTAGTTAAATAAATGTATATAAACAGGAGATTTAGTGTCACCTCAGGTTAGGGCATTGACATTCTGCTGTCTGATTAAATAAATATATATAATAATTAGATTCAGATTCCCCTCAGTTTCGGACACTGACTCGGTGTTGTCTGTTTAAATATATATAAGCAGGAGAATTACAGTCTCCTCAGTTTAGGGCCCTGACTTTCTGCTGGCTGGTTAAATAAATATATATTACCAGAAGATTTAGGGTCACCTCAGTTTAGGGCACTTACTCTGTGCTTGCTGTTTAAATAAATATATATAACCAGGAGATTTAGAGTCTGCTCATTATAGGGCATTGACCCAGAGCTGGCTGGTTCAATACGGAAATATAACCAGGAAATTTAGAGTCTCCTCAGTTTAGGGCACTGACTGTGTGCTGGCGGGTTAAATAAATATATATAGCCAAAAGATTTAGGGTCTCCTCAGTCTAGAGCACTGACTCTGTGCTGGATGGTTTAATAAATATATATAACCAGGAGAGTTAGAGTCTGTTCATTTTAGGGCACTGACTTTGTGCTGGCTGGTTAAATTAAAAAAAAAACAGGAGATTCAGAGTCTCCTCAGTAAAGGGCACTGTCTCTGTGCTGTCTAGGTTACTATAAATCTCCTGGATATTTATATTTATTTCACCAGCCAGCAGAGAATCAGTTTAAATATATAAAACCAGAAATTTAGAGTCTCCTCAGTTTAGGGCACTGACTTGTGCTGGCGGGTTTAATAAATATATATAACTAGGAGATTTGAGTCTCCTCAGTTTAGGGCTCAGACAATGTGCTGGATGGATAAATATACATAAATTACCAGGAGTTTTAGAGTCTCCTCATTTTAAGGCACTGACTCTGTGCGGCTGGTGATTACCAGGAGATTTAGAGTCTCCTCATTTCAAGGAACTGACTCTGTGCTGTCTGTTTAAATATATATAACTAGGAGATTAAGATATTCCTCAGTTTAGGGCACTGGCTGTGTGGTGGCTGGTTAAAAATATATAATCAGGATATTTAGAGTCTCCTCAGTTTGAGGCACTGACTCTGGGCTGGCTGGGTAAATATACATAACCAGGAGTTGTAGAGTCTCTTCAGTTTGGGGCACTGACTGCGTGCTGTCTGATTAAATAAATATATATAACCAGGAGATTCAGATTCCCCTCAGTTTAGGGCACTGACTCTATGTTGGCTGCTTAAATATATATATGTAACCAGGAGATTTAGTATCTCCTCAGTTTAGAGCTCAGACTATGTGCTGGATGGATAAAAACATATATGACCAGGAGGTTTACAGTCTACTCATTTCAAGGAACTGACTCTGTGCTGTCTGTTTAAAACCCCTGGTTATATATGTTCAGAGTCTCCTCAATTAAGGGCACTGAGTCTGTGCTGTCTGTTTAAATATATATAACCGGGGGTTTTAGAGTCTCCTCAGTTAAGGCGGTGACTCTGTGCTGACTGATTAATTAGATAAACCAGGAGATTTAGAGTCTCCTCAGTTTAGGGCACTGACTGTGTGTTGGCTGGCTAAAATTTTTATAACCAGGAGATTTAGAGTCTCCTCAGTCTAGAGCACTGACTCTGTGCTGGATGGTTTAATAAATATATCTAACCAGGAGATTTAGAGTCTGTTCAGTTTAGAGCACTGACTCTGTACTGGCTTGTTAAATAAATATATTAAACGAGGAGATGTAGAGTCTCCTTAGTTTAGAGCACTGCCTCTGCGCTGGCTGGTCAAATACATAGATTTAGAGTCTCCACAGTTTAGGGCACTCACTCTGGGCTGGCTGGGTAAATATACATAACCAGGAAATTTGGACTCTCCTCAGCTTAGGGCACAGACTGTGACCTGGCTTGTTAAATAAATACATATATCCAGGAGCTTTACACTCCCCTCAGTTTAGGGCACTGACTCTGTGCTGGCTGGTTAAATATATATATTTAGGGCACAGAGTCAATGCCCTAAGCTGATGAGATTCTAAATCTTCTGGTTATGTATATTAAACCAGCCAGCACAGAATCAGTGCCATAAACTGAGGAGACTATAAATCTCCTGGATATTTATATTTATTTAACCAGCCAGCAGAGAATCAGTGCCCTAAGCTGAGGAGACTCTAAATGTTCTGATTATATATATTTCACCAGCCGGCAAAGAGACAGTGCCCTAAACTGAGGAGACTCTAAATCTCCTGGATATTTATAGTTATTTAACCAGCCAGCACAGTGTCAGTGCCCTAAACTGAGGAGACTCTAAATCACCTGGTTATATGTGTACTTATCCATCCAGAACATAGTCACATCCCTGAACTGTAGAGACTCTAAATCTCCTGGTTCTATATATTTATTTAACGCGCCAGCCCACAGTCAGTGCCCTAAACTGAGGAGACTCCGAATTTCCTGATAATATATATCTAAACAGACTGCACAGAGTCAGTGCCCTAAATTGAGGAGATTCAAAATCTTCTGGTTATATATATTTGACCAGCCAGCCCACAGTCATTGGCCTAAACTATGGAGACTCGAAATCTCCTGATTATGCATATTTGTTTAACCAGCTAGCCCAGAGGCAGTGTCCTTAGCTGAGGAGACTCTAAATCTCCTGGATAAATATATTTATTTAACCAGCCAGAACAGAGTCACTGCCCTAAACTGAGGAGACTCAAAACCTTCTGCTCACATAATTCACCAACCAGCCCAGAGGCAGGACCCAAACCTGAGGAGACTATAAATCTCCTGGTTATATATATTTAACCAGCCAGAACAGAGACAGTGCCCTAATCTGAGGAGACTCTAAATTTCCTGGTTATATGGAATGGGTTCAGAGGATGTTGCCTGGTATGGTAGGAAGATCGTATGAGGAAAGGCTGAGGCACTTGGGGCTATTTTCATTGGAGAAAAGAAGGTTTCGGGGTGACTTGATAGAGGTATACAAGCTGATTAGGGGTTTAGATAGGGTTCACCATGAGAATCTTTTTCCACGTATGGAGTCAGCTATTACGAGGGGGCATAGCTTTAAATTAAGGGGTGGTAGGTATAGGACAGATGTTAGGGGTAGATTCTTTACTCAGCGAGTCGTGAGTTCATGGAATGCTCTGCCAGTAGCAGTAGTGGACTCTCCCTCTTTATGGGCATTTAAACAGGCCTTGGATAGGCATATGGAGAATAGTGGGCTAGTGTAGGTTAGGTGGGCTTGGATCAGCGCAACATCGAGGGCCAAAGGGCCTGTACTGCGCTGTATTCTCCTATGATCTATGTTCTATGTTTTGATTTAACCAGGCAGCACAGAGTAAGTGCCCTTTCTTGAGCAGACACTAAATATTCTGGTTATATATATTTCACCTGCCAGCACAGAGTCAGTGCCCTTAACTGATAAGACCCTAAATCTGCCTGTTTAGGGCACTGACTGTGGGCTGGCGGGTTAAATAAATATATATTTAGAGTCTCCTCAGTTGAGGGCTCAGTCTATGTGCTGGATGGATAAGGACAAATTAATAATCAGGAGATTTAGAGTCTCCTCAGTTTAACCAGCCACCACACAGTCAGTGCCCTAATTATTTTAGAACCAGAATGTTTAGAGTCTCCTCAGTTTAGAGCACTGACTCTGTGCTGACTGGTTAAATAAATGTATTCATCCAGGAGGTTCAGGGTCTCTTCAGCTTAGGGCATTGACTCTGTGCGGGCTGGTTAAAGATATATAACGAGGAGATTTGGAGTTTCCTCAGTTTAGGGCTCAGACTATGTGCTGGATGGATAAGCACAAAGATATAACCAGGAGATTTAGAGTCTTCTCTGTTTAGGGCACTGACTCTGGGCTGAATGCTTAAATAAATAGATATAACCAGGTGATTTAGTGTCTGTTCAGTTTAGGGTACTGACTCTGTGCCTTCTGTTTAAATATATATAAACAGGATATTTAGGGTTTCCCCAGTTTTGGGCACTGACTCTGGACTCTATGATTAAATAAATATATATAACGAGGAGATTTAGAGTCTCCTCAGTTTAGTGCACTGACTCTGTTGGCTGGTTAAATATATATAACCAGGATATTTAGAGTCACCTCATTTTAAGGCCATGAATCGGTGCGAGATGGTTAATTAAATATAACCTGGAGATTTATAGACTCCTCATTTTAAGGCCATGAATCGATGCGAGATGGTTAATTAAATATAACCTGGAGATTTAGAGACTCCTCATTTTAAGGCACTGACTGTGTGGTGGCTGGTTAAAATTTTTATAACCAGGATATTTAGAGTCTCCTTAGTTTGGAGCACTGACTCTGGGCTGGCTGGTTAAAAAAATGGGTAAAACCAGGAGATTTAGAGTCTCCTCGTTTTGGGCACTGACGTTTTGCTGTCTATTTAAATAAATATATATAACCACGAGATTCAGATTCTCCTCAGTCTCGAGCACTGACTCTGTGCTGACTGATTAAATAAATATATGTAGCCAGCAGATTTAGATATAACTAGGATATTTAGATTCACCTCTGTTTCGGGCTCAGATTATGTGCTGGATGGATAAATACATATTTATATATATATAAACACCAGGCAACTTTAAATCTCCTCAGTTTGGAGCACTGAATCTGTGCTGTCTTTTTAAATATATATAACCAGTATATTTAGAGTCTCCTCAGTTTGGGGCACTGACTCTGGGCAGGCAGGTGAAATAAATAGCTATAACCAGGAGATTTTGAGTCTCCTCAGTTTCGGGCACTGACATTCTGCTGGCTTGTTGAATGAATATATATAACAAGGAGATTCAGAATCTCCTCAGTTTAGGGCACTGACTCTGTGCTGGATGGTATAATAAATATATATAAAAAACAGGGGATTTAGAGTCTGTTCAGTTTAGGGCACTGACTCTGTGCTGGATGATATAATAAATATATATAAAAACCAGGGGATTTAGAGTCTGTTCAGTTTAGGGCGCCGTCTCTGTGCTGGCTGGTTATATATATAGCACCAAAGATTTAGAGTCTGCTCATTATAGGGCACTGACACTGTGCTGGCTAGTTAAATAAATGTATATAAACAGGAGATTTAGAGTCTCCTCAGGTTAGGGCATTGACATTCTGCTGGCTGAATAAATAAATATATATAACAATTAGATTCAAATTCTCCTCAGTTTAGGGCACTGACTCGGTCTTGGCTGGTTAAATATATAGAAGCAGGAGAATTACAGTCTCCTCAGTTTTGGGCACTGACTTTCTGCTGGCTGGTTAAATAAATATATATAACCAGAAGATTTAGGGTCTCCTCAGTTTAGGGCACTGACTCTGTGCTTGCTGATTAAATAAATACGTATAACCAGCACATTTCGAGTCTGCTCATTATAGGGCATTGACCCAGAGCTGGCTGGTTCAATACAGAAATATAACCAGGATATTTAGAGTCTCCTCAGTTTGGGGCACTGACTCTGTGCTAGCAGGTTAATTATATATAACCAGGAGATTTAGAGACTCCTCGTTTTCCGGCACTGACTCTGTGCTGGCTGGTTAATTATATATAACCCGGAGATTTAGAGTCTCCTCAGTTTAGGGCACTGACTCTGTGCTGGCTGGTTAATTATATATAAACAGGAGATTTAGAGTCTCCTCAGTTTAGTGCACTGACTCTGTGCTGGCTGGTTAAATATATATTACAAGGAGATTTAGAGTCTCCTCAGTTTATGGCACTGACTGTGTGGTGGCTGGTAAAAAGTTTTATAACCAGGATATTTAGAGTCTCCTCAGGTTGGGGCACCGACTCTGTGCTGGCTGGTTAAATAAATTGATAAAACCAGTAGATTTAGATTTCTGCAGGTGAGTTACATAAATATATATAACCAGGAGATTCAGATTCTCCTCAGTCTAGAGCACTAACTCTGTAATTGATGGTTAAATTCAAAAAACCAGGAGACTTAGAATCTCCTCAATTAAGGGCACTGACTCTGTGCTGTCTGTTTAAATATGTATAAAACCAGGAGATTGAGATATTCCTCAGTTTCGGGCACTGACTGTTTGGTGGCTGGTTAAATATATATAACCAGGATACTTCGAGTCTCCTCAGTTTGGGGTACTGACTCTGGGCTGGCTGGGTAAATTTACATAACCAGGAGATGTAGAGTCTCCTCAGGTTAGGGCACTGACTCTGTGCTTCTGGATCAGTGGTGCTGGAAGAGCACAGCAATTCAGGCAGAATCCGACGAGCAGCAAAATCAACTTTCGGGCAAATGCCCTTCATCAGGAATAAAAGCTGATGAAGGGCTTTTGCCCGAAACGTCGATTTTGCTGCTCGTCGGATGCTGCCTGAATTGCTGTGCTCTTCCAGCACCACTGATCCAGAATCTGGTTTCCAGCATCTGCAGTCATTGTTTTTACCTCACTGACTCTGTGCTGTCTGATTAAATAAATATATATAACCAGGAGATTCAGATTCCCCTCAGTTTAGGGCACTGACTCTGTGTTGACTGCTTAAATATATATATGTAACCAGGAGATTTAGTATCTCCTCAGTTTAGAGCTCAGACTATGTGCTGGATGGATAAAAACATATATATGACCAGGAGATTTAGACACTCCTCATTTCAAGGAACTGACTCTGTGCTGTCTGTTTAAATATATATAACCAGGAGTTTTAGAGTCTCCTTACTTTAGGGCACTGACTCTGTGCTATCTGTTTAAATATATATAATCGGGAGTTTTACAGTCTCCTCAGTTAAGGCAGTGACTCTATGCTGACTGATTAATTATATATAACCAGGAGATTTAGAGTCTGTTCAGTTTAGAGCACTGACTCTGTGCTGGATTGTTGAATAAATATATCTAACCAGGAGATTGAGAGTCTGTTCAGTTTAGAGCACTGACTCTGTGCTGGCTGGTTAAATGAATGTATATAACCATGACATTTACAGTCTGCACATTATACGGCACTGACTGTGGGCTAGCGTGTTAACTAAATATATATAACTAGGAGATTTGAATTCGCCCCAGTTTAGGGCTCAGAGTATGTGCTGGATGGATAAATACACATATAGAACCAGGATATTTAGAGTCTCCTCAGTTTGGGGCACTTACTCCGGACTGACTGGGTAAATAAATATATAACCAGGAGATGTAGAGTCAGCTCATTTTCGGGTTCAGACGATGTGCTGGCTGGCTAAATAAACAAACATAATCAGGGAATTTAGTGTCTCCTCAGTTTAGGGCACTGATTCTATGCTGGCTGATTAAATAAATATATATAACCACGAAATTTAGATTCTGCACATTATACGACACTGACTCTGTGCTAGCTGGTGAAATAAACATATATAAGCAGGAAATATAGAGTCTCCTCAGTTTAGGGCACTGTCTCTGTGCTGGCTCGTTAAATAAATATAACCAGGACATTTAGAGTCTCCTTATTTTAAGGCATTGTCCGTGTGGTGGGTAGGTAAAATTTTTGTTACCAGGATATTTTGAGTCTCCTCAGTTTGGGGCACTGACTCAGTCATGAGTGCTTGAACAAATATATATAACCACGAGTTTAAGAGTCCCCTCCGTTTTGGGCACTGACTGTGCTGACTGGTTAAATAAATATATGTAACCAGGACATTTAGAGCCTGATCATTATAGGTAACTCACTCTGTGCTGTCTGTTTAAATATGCATAACCAGGAGATTTAGGGTCTCTTCAGTTTAGGACACTGACTCTGCGCTGGCTGGTTAAATAAATATATATAACCAGGACATTCAGTGTCTGATCATTATAGGGCACTGAATCTAAGCTGTTATGGTTAAATAAATATATATACCCAGAAGATTTATGGTCTCCTCACTTTAGGGCACAACTCTGTGCTGCTCTTGAGTCTGCTCATTATAGGGCACTGACTCTGTGCTGGCTGGTTAAATATGAAGATATAACCAGAATATTTAGAGTCTCCTTCGTTTAGGGTACTGGCTTGTTAACATTATTATAACCAGGATAATTAGATTCTCCTCAGTTAAGGGGACTATCTCTGTGCTGTCAAGCAGGAGGTTTAGTGTCTCCTCAGTGAAGGGCACTGACTCTGTACTGTCTTTTTAAATATATATTAGCAGAAAATTTAGAGTCTCTTCAGTATGGGGCACTGACTCTGTGTTGGCTGGTTAAATAAACAGGAGATTGAGAGTCTCCTCAGTTTTTGGCACTGACTCTGTGCTGGCTGATTAAGTAAATATATATAACCAGGACTTTTTGAGTCTGCTCATCATAGGGCACTGACTCTGTGTTGGCTGGTTAAATACAAAGATATAACCAGGAGATTTAGAGTCTCCTCAGTTTAGGGCTCAGACTATGTGCTGGATGGAGAAGTACATAAATTTCCAACCTGGATATTTAGAGTCTCCTCAGTTTAGGGCACTGACTGTGTGGTGGCTGTTTAAAATTATTATAAACAGGATAATTAGATTCTACTCAATTAAGGGGACTATCTCTCTTCTGTCTGTTTAAATATATATAACCTGGAGTTTTAGAGTCTCCTCAGTGAAGAACAGTGACTCTGTGCTGTCTGGTTAAATATATGTAAGCAGAAAATTTAGAGTGTCAGCAGTTTAGGGCACAGACAGTGGGCTGGTGGGTTAAATAAATATATATAACTAGGAGATTTACAGTCTCCTCAGTTTAGGGTTCAGATTTTATTCTATAATACAGGAGGAAGCAGAGACACTGCTCCAGCTCCTTTATTTTCTATAATACAGGAGGAAGCAGTGACGCAGCTCCAGCGCCTGACGCCCTGAACAAGGTCTCCATTAAGTGTTGCCTTACACCAACCCGCATAACTGACTGATGCTCTTGCTCAATTTAGGGATGCGCTACTCTAAATCTCTGAAAAGGTAATGCCCTGCGCCAATTCTCCCATTTCATGCAATACAGCATAACTCACCCATTAAGCACTGAACAGCACTAATTCACCCATTATCTATTGCAATGACTCACATTTCGAGAAGCCCTTTCCCAATTTTTCCATTTAGTAGTTCCTTGCAATAATTCTCCAATTTAGTGGAGAGCTAAATTCAGAATTCTTAAATTTAGGCGTGGACAAGTGGACTGAAGGGTCTGTTTCCGTGCTGTACATCTCTAAGGCTGTAATTAGTGCTCCGCTTTCCTTAGCCAATTCTCCCATTTACCAATCCTGCATTAATTCGGGAATTTCACCAACTCACCCATTGAGGTTATCCTGCCCCAGTCCTCCCACTTAGAATTTAAGTTGGACTGAAGTATTTGTTTCCATGTTGTACATCTCTACGACTGTATGACTCTACTTATGGCTCCACTGTTCCCAAACAATTCTCCCATTTACCAATCCTGCACAAATTCTGAAACTGCACCAACTCTCCCATTGTTATTATTGTTGTTGTTCTGCTCAATGAAAAGGCCCCTGCATGAACTCTCCAATTATTGTTGCCCTGCATCAATTCCTTCCAGTTAGTTGTTCCCTGATACACATCTTTCACGTAGGGTGCACTGCTGAATTTGTTCTTCATTTAGTGATGCACTGAACTTAACCTCCAATTTACCGATTCTTGCAACATTTCTTCTTTTTATTGATTCCCTGCCCCTATTCCCCAATTTAGACATGCTCTGCTCCAATTTTCCAATAGATTGGCATTCCCACAAATTTTCTAATATAACGGCACTGTGCACCAGATCTCCCATTTATTGATTCCAAAAAATCCCCCATTTATTCAGATGCCTGTACTAATTCTCCCATTTACTGTTGCCATGCACCAATTCTCTAATTTAGCTCCTCTGTGCACCAGGTCTCTCGTTTGCTGATGGCCCGCACCAATTCTCCAATTCAGTGTTGCTTAGCACGTTTTCCCCAATTACTGATGTCCTGAACACGTTCTCCATTCAGTTTTGTCTTACACCAATCCTCATAGTGGCTGATGCCCTCACCAAATTTAGGGGTGCCCTACTCTCATTCCCGCATCAAGTATTTTCCTGCCCTAATTTTCCCATTTGGTGCTCACTGCATCAGTTCTCCAGCTATCAGATGTCCTTTTCCAAATTCTCTTATTTCGATAAGCCCTTGCCCAACTCTTCCATTTAGTAGTTCCTTGGTATGATTCACCACTTTCGTGGAGTGCTGCCAAAATTCTAAAATTGAGACATAAATAAGTTGGACTGAAGTGTCTGTTTCCATGTTGTACATCTCTATAACTGTATGACTCTACTTATGGCTCCACTGTTCCCAAACAATTCTCCCATTTACCAATCCTGCACAAATTCTGAAACTGCACCAACTCTCCCATTGTTATTATTGTTGTTGTTCTGCTCAATTAAAAGGCCCCTGTATGAATTCTCCAATTATTGATGCCCTGCATCAATTCCTTCCATTCAATTGTTCCCTGAAACACTTCTTCCACGTACGGGTGCCCTGCTGAATTGTTTTCATTTAGTGATGCACTGAACTGAATCTCCAATTTACTGAACCTTGCAACATTTCTTTTTATTGATTCCCTGGCCCCTATTCGCCAATTTAGACACGCTTTGCTTGAATTTTCTAATATATTGACAATCACACCAGTTTTCCAGTGTAATGGCACTGTGCACCGAATCTCCCATTTATTGATTCCAACCAAATCTCCCTGTACTCATACCCCTGTACTAATTCTTCCACTTACTGATGCTCGAGCGCGATTCTACCATTTAATGGTACCACACTCTAATTCTCCCATTTCCTGGTGCCATGCACCCATTCTCTAATTTAGCTCCACTGTGCACCAGTTCTTCCATTCGGTATTTCCCTGCAACAATTTTCCCACTTAGTAGTCTGCTGCCAGAATTCTCTAATCTTGCGATCCCTGCATGAAATCTCCAAATTACCGATCCTACACATATCTTGAACTGCACCAATGCTCCCATTTCGTGGTGCACTGTGTTGTATCTCCACGACTAATCCTTTTTCAACATTTGCCCTATTTCCTGATTCACTGCCCGTGTTCTCCCATTTGCTCCAATTCTCGGCGTTATCAGCACCCTGCACCAGGTCTCTCATTTACTGATACCCCACACCAATTCTCCATTTCAGTGTTGGTTAGCACCATTTTCCCCAATTACTGATGTCCTGAACAAGTTCGCCACTCAGTGTTGCCTTACACCAGTCCCCATACTGACTGATGCTATCGCCCAATTTAGGGGTGCCCTACTCTAAATCTCACAAAATGAATTGTACTCTCACAATTCTCCCATTTAGTGCAACACAGCATAACTCACCCATTTAGTGCTGAAGTGCATTAATTCTCCCATTATCTGATGCCCTGTTAGAAATTCTCACATTTTGATAAGCCCTGTCCCAATTTTTCCATTTAGTAGTTCCTTGCAACGATTCTCCACTTTAGTGGAGAGCTGCCAGAATTCTTAAATTTAGGTGTGACTAAAGGGTCTGTTTTCATGCTATACATCTCTAAGGCTGTAATTAGTGCTCCGCTTCCCTCCACCAATTCTTCCAGTTACCAATCCTGCACTAATTTGGGAATTTCACCAATTCTCCCATTGAATGTTATCCTGCCCCAGTCCTCCCACTTAGAATTTAACGGCACCTGCATGAATTCTCCAATTATTGTTGCCCTGCATCAATTCCTTCCATTTAATTGTTCCCTGAAACACTTCTTCCACGTATGGGTGCCCTGCTGAATTGTTTTCATTTCGTGATGCACTGAAATGAATTTCCAATTTACCGATGCTTGTAACATTTCTTCTTTTTATTGATTCCCTGGCCCCTATTCCCCAATTTAGACATGCCCTGCTCCAATTTTCTAATATATTGACACTCACACCAGTTTTCAAATGTAATGGCACTCTGCACCGAATCTCCCATTTACAGATTCCCACCAAATCTCCCACTTACTCATATCCCTGTATTAATTCTTCCATTTACTGATGCCCGAGCCCGATTCGACTATTTAAGGGTGCGCTACTCTAATTCTCCCATTTCCTGGTGCCATGCACCCATTCTGTAATTTAGCCCCACTGTGCACCAGGTCTTCCATTCAGTATTTCCCTGCAACAATTCTCCCATTTAGTAGTCTGCTGCCAGAATGCTCTAATCTTGCGATCCCTGCATCAAATCTCCAAATTACCGATCCGACACATATCTTCCCTTTAGTGGTGAACTGCACCAACTCCCCCATTTCGTGGTGCACTTTATTGAATCTCTACCACTAATCCTTTGTAACGTTTGTCCTATTTACTGATTCACTGCCCGTGTCCTCCCATTTTCTCCAATTCTCGAACTTATCAGCGCCCTGCACCAGGTCTCTCATTTACTGATGCCCCACATCAATTCTCCAATTCAGTGTTGCTTAGCACCATTTCCCCACTTGCTGATGTCCTGAACAAGTTCTCCACTCAGTGGTGCCTGACATCAAACCAATCCTGACTAATGCCCTCTCCCAATTTAGAGGTGCCCTAATCTTAATCTCCCAAAATGTATCGTCCTGCCCCAATTCTCCCATTTAGTGCAACACAGTATAACTCACCCATTTAGTGCTGAACTGCATTAATTCACCCATTATCTGATGCCCTGTTGCAAATTCTCACACATTTCGAAAAGCCCTTTCCCAATTTATTTACATTTAGTAGTTCCTTGCAATGATTCTCCAATTTAGTGTTGCTGAGCACCATTTCCCCCAATTACTGACGTCCTGAACAAGTTCTCCACTCAGTTTTGCCTCTCACGAATCCTCATACTGACTGATGCCCTCGCCCAATTTAGGGGTGCCCTACTCTTATTCCCGCATCAAGTAAGTCCCAATTCTCCCATTTAGTTCTACACTGCACCAATTCTCCCATTTACTGCTAAACTGGAACTCTCCCATTTGGTGCTAACTGCACTAATTTGCCGTTATCAGATGCCCCATTCCAAATTCTCTTACTTTGATAAGCCCTTGCCCAATTCTTCGATGTAGTAGTTCCTGGGAACGATTCTCCAATTTCGCGGAGTGTTGCCAGAATGCAAAAATTGAGTCATAGACAAGTTGGAGTGAAGTGTCTGTTTCCATGTTGTACATCTCTATGATTGTTTGACTCTATTTCCGGCTCTGTTGCTCTGCACCATTTCTCCCATTTACCAATCCTGCACAAATCCTGAAACTGCACCAACTCTCCCATTGAGTATTATCCTGCCCAATTTAAAGGCAACTGTATGAAATCTCCAATTATTGATGCCCTGCATCAATTCCTTCCATTTAATTGTTCCCTGATACACTTCTACCACGTTCTGGTGCCCTACTGAATTGTTTTCATTTAGTGGTGCACTGAAATGAATCACAATTGACCGATGCTTGCAACATTTCTTCTTTTTATAGATTACTGGCCCCTATTCCCCAATTTAGAAATGCTCTGCTCCATTTTTCTAATATATTGACACTCACACCAGTTTTCCAATGTAATGGCAATGTGCACCGAATCTCCCATTTATTGATTCCCACCGGATCTCCCATTTAATCATATCCCTGCACTAATTCTTCCATTTACTGATATCCTAGCCGAACAAAATCATTTGAGGGTGCCCTGCTCTAATTCTCCCATTTACTGGTGCCATGCACCCATTCCCTAATTTAGCTCCACTGTGCACCAGTTCTTCCATTCAGTATTTCCCTGCAACAATTCTCCCATTTAGTAGTTCGCTGCCAGAATGCTCTAATCCTGTGATCCCTGCATCACATCTCCAAATTACCGATCCTACACATATCTTCCCTTTCGTGATGAACTGCACCAGCTCCCGCATTGCGTGGAGCCATTTATTGAATCTCGCCCAGTAATCTTTTGCAACATTTGTCCTATTTACTGATTCACTGCCCGTGTTCTCCCATTTGCTCCAATTCTCGAAGTTATCAGCACCCTGCACCAGGTCTTTCATTTACAGATACCCCACACCAATTCTACAATTCAGTGTTGCTTCACACGATTGCCCCCAATTACTGACGCCCTGAACAATTCTCCACTCAGTGCTGCCTTACACCAATCCCCATACTGACTGATGCTCTTGCCCAATTTAGGGGTGCGCTACTCTAAACCTCTGAAAAGGTAATGCCCTGCCCCAATTCTCTCATTTAATAGTTCGCTGCCAGAATGCTCTAATCTCCCATTTTGTGCAACACAGCATACCTCGCCCATTTAGCACTGAACTGCACTAATTCACCCATTATCTGTTGCAATGACTCACATTTAGATAAGCCCTTTCCCAATTTTTCCATTTAGTAGTTCCTTGCAATGATTCTCCAATTTAGTGGAGAACTGCCAGAATTCTTAAATTTAGGCATGGACAAGTTGGACTGAAGGGTCTGTTTCCATGCTGTCCATCTCTCAGGCTGTAATTAGTGCTCCGCTTCCCTGCACCAATTCTCCCATTTACCAATCCTGCACTGATTCTGGAATATCACCAACTCACCCATTGAGGTTATCCTGCCCCAGTCCTCCCACTTAGAATTCAATGGCACCTACATGAATTCTCCAATTATTATTGGTTTGCCTCAATTCCTTCCAGTTAGTTGTTCTTCGAAACACCTCTTCCACGTCCAGATGCCCTGCTGAATGTGTTTTTCATTTAGTGATGCACTGAACTGAATCTCCAATTTCCCAATTCTGGCAACATTTCTTCCTTTTATTGATTCCCTGCCCCTATTCCCCAATTTAGACATGCTCTGCTCCAATTTTCCAATATATTGGCACTCCCAGCAATTTTCTAATGTAATGGCACTGTGCAGCAGATCTCTCATTTATTGATTCCACCAAATCTCCTATTTACTCATATCCCTGCACTAATTCTTCCATTTACTGATGTCCGAGCCTGATTCGACCAGTTAAGGGTGCGCGACTCTAATTCTCCCATTTACTGTTGCCATGCACCAATTCTCTAATTTAGCTTCACTGTGCACCAGGTCTCCCATTTACTGATGGCCCGCACCAATTCTCCAATTCAGTGTTGCTTAGCACCTTTTCCCCAATTACTGATGTCCTGAACATGTTCTTCATTCAGTTTTGTCTTACACCAATCCTCATACTGACTGATGCCCTCACCCAATTTAGGGGTGCCCTACTCTCATTCCAGCATCAAGTATTCTCCTGCCACAATTTTCCCATTTGGTGCTCACTGCATCAATTCTCCAGCTATCAGATGTCCTTTTCCAAATTCTCGTGTTTCGATAAGCCCTTTCCCAACTTTGCCATTCAGTGTTTCATTGGAATAATTCTCCAAATTCGTGGAGTGCTGCCAGAATTCTAAAATTTAGACATCGATAATTTGGACTGAAGTGCCTGTTTCCATGTTGTACATCTCTATGACTGTATGACTTTACTTATGGCTCCACTGTTTGCAAACATTTCTCCCATTTACCAATCCTGCACAAATTCTGAAACTTTACCAACTCTCCCATCATTATTATTATTGTTCTGCTCAATTTAAAGACACCTGCATGAATTCTCCAATTATTCATGCCCTGCATCAATTCCTTCCATTTAATTGTTCCCTGAAACCCTTCTTCCACGTACGGGTGCCCTGCTGAACTGTTTTCATTTAGTGATGCACTGAACTGAATCTCCAATTTACCGATGCTTGTAACATTTCTTCTTTTTATTGATTCCCTGCCCCTATTTCCCAATTTCGTAATGCTTTGCTTGAATTTTCTAATATATTGACACTCACACCAGTTTTCCAATGTAATGGCACTGTGCATCGAATCTCGCATTTATTGATTCCCACCAAATCTCCCATTTACTCATACCCCTGTACTAATTCTTCTATTTACTGTAGCCCGAGCCCGATTCTACCTCTAACTCTCCCATTTGCTGGTGCCATGCACCCATTCTCAAATTGAGCTCCACTGTGCACCAGGTCTTCCATTCCATATTTCCCTGCAACAATTCTCCCATTTAGTAACCTGCGGCCGGAATTCTCTAATTTTGGAGATCCCTACATCAAATTTCCAAATTACCAATCCTACACATTATCCTCCCTTTAGTGGTGAACTGCACCATCTCTCCCATTTCGTGGTACTCTGTACTGAATCTGGACCACTAATCCTTTACAACATTTGTCCTATTTACTGATTCACATCCCGTGTTCTCTCAATTGCTCCAAGTCTCGAAGTTATCAGCACCCTGCACCAGGTCTTTCATTTACTGATACCCCACACCAATTCTCCAATTCAGTGTTGCTGAGCACCACTTTTCCCAATTACTGAAGCCCTGAACCAGTTCTCCTCACAGTGCTGCCTTACACCAATCCTCATATTGACTGAGGCCCTCGAACGCTTTTTGGGTGCCCTACTCTAAATCTCCCATCAAGTATTGTCCTGCCCGACTTCTCCCATTTAGTGTTACACTACACCAAATCTCCCATTATCTGATGCCCTGTTACATTTTTCACATTTCAATAAGCCCTTGCCCATTTCTCCCTTTAAGTAGTTCCCTGCAATGATTCTCCAATTTAGTGGAGCGCTGCCAGAATTCTTAAATTGTGGCATGGGCAAGTTGGACCGAAGGATCTGTTTGTGTGTTGTAAATCTCTCTGATTGTATTACTCTATTTATAGCTATTTCTCCCATTTTCCAATCCTGCACAAATCCTGGAAATGCACCAATTCTCCCATTGTTATCCTGCCCCAGTTCTCCCACTTCGAATTTAATGGCACCTGCATGAATTCTCCAATTTTTGGGAGAAGATTTGTAGCTCGAGTGCTCGTTGTTGTGATTCTATTCGCCGAGCTGGGAATTTGTGTTGCAGACGTTTCGTCCCCTGTCTAGGTGACATCCTCAGTGCTTGGGATCCTCCTTTGAAGTGCTTCTGTGATGTTTCCTCCGGCATTTATAGTGATTTGTATCTGCCGCTTCCGGTTGTCAGTTCCAGCTGTCCGCTGCAGTGGCCGGTATATTGGGTCCAGGTCGATGTGTTTGTTGATAGAATCTGTGGAGGGGGCATAGCTTCAAATTAAGGGGTGGTAGGTATAGGACAGATGTTAGGGGTAGGTTCTTTACTCAGCGAGTCGTGAATTCATGGAATGCCCTGCCAGTAGCAGTGGTGTACTCTCCCTCTTTATGGGCATTTAAGCGGACATTGGATAGGCATATGGAGGATAGTGGGCTAGTGTAGGTAGGTGGGCTTGGATCAGCGCAACATCGAGGGCCAAAGGGCCTGTACTGCGCTGTATTCTCCTATGTTCTATGTTCTATGTAATTCTTAAATTTAGGCGTGGACAAGTTGGACTGAAGGATCTGTTTCCATGCTGTACATCTCTAAGGCTGTAATTAGTGTTCCGCTTCCCTGCACCAATTCTCCCATTTACCAATCCTGCGCTAAGTCGGGAATTTCACCAACTCACCCATTGAGGTTATCCTGCCCCAGTCCTCCCACGTGGAATTTAATGGCACCTGCATGAATTCTCCACTTATTGCTGCCCTGCATCAATTCCTTTCAGTTAGTTGTTCCCTGAAACACTTCTTCCACGTACGGGTGTCCTGCTGGGTTTGTTCTTCTTTTAGTGATGCACTGAACTGAATCTCCAATTTACCGATGCTTGCAACATTTCTTCCTTTTATTGTTTCCCTGGCCCCTTTTCCCCAATTTAGACAGGCTCTGCTCCAATTTTCCAATAGATTGGCACTCCCACCAATTTTCTAATATAACGGCACTGTGCACCAGATCTCCCATTTATTGATTCCACCAAATCCCCCATTTATTCAGATGCCTGTACTAATTCTCCCATTTACTGTTGCCATGTACCAATTCTCTAATTTAGCTCCTCTGTGCACCAGATTTCTCGTTTGCTGATGGCCCGCACCAATTCTCCAATTCAGTGTTGCTTAGCACCTTTTCCCCAATTACTGATGTCCTGAATACGTTCTCCATTCAGTTTTGTCTTACACCAATTCTCATAGTGACTGATGCCCTCACCCAATTTAGGGGTGTCCTACTCTCATTCCCGCATCAAGTATTCTCCTGCCCCAATATTCCCATGTGGTGCTCACTGCATCAGTTCTCCAGCTATCAGATGTCCTTTTCCAAATTCTCTTATTTCGATAAGCCCTTTCCCAACTCTTCCATTTAGTAGTTCCTTGGAATGATTCACCACTTTCATGGAGTGCTGACAGAATTCTAAAATTGAGACATAAATAAGTTGGACTGAAGTGTCTGTTTCCATGTTGTACATCTCTATGACTGTATGACTCTACTTATGGCTCCACTGTTCCCAAACAATTCTCCCATTTACCAATCCTGCACAAATTCTGAAACTGCACCAACTCTCCCATTGTTATTATTGTTGTTGTTCTGCTCAATTAAAAGGCCCCTGTATGAATTCTTCAATTATTCATGCCCTGCATAAATTCCTTCCATTTAATTGTTCCCTGAAACACTTCCACGATGGATGCCCTGCTGAACTGTTTTCACTTAGTGGTGCACTGAAGTGAATCTCCAATTTACCGATGCTTGCAACATTTCTTTTTATTGATTCCCTGACACTATTCCCCAATTTAGAGATGCTTTGCTTGAATTTTCTAATTTATTGACACTCACACCAGTTTTCCAGTGTAATGGCACTGTGCACCGAATCTCCCATTTATTGATTCCAACCAAATCTCCCTGTACTCATACCCCTGTACTAATTCTTCCACTTACTGATGCCCGAGCTGATTCTATCATTGAAGGGTGCCCTACTCTAATTCTCCCATTTCCTGGTGCCTTGCACCCATTCTCTAATTTAGCTCCACTGTGCACCAGGTCTTCCATTCAGTCTTTCCCTGCAACAATTCTCCCACTTAGTAGTCTGCTGCCAGAATTCTCTAATATTGCGATCCCTGCATGAAATCTCCAAATTACCGATCCGACACATATCTTGAACTGCACCAATGCTCCCATTTCGTGGTGCACGTTGTTGTATCTCCACGACTAATCCTTTGCAACATTTGCCCTGTTTACTGATTCACTGCCCGTGTTCTCCCATTTGCTCCAATTCTCGAAGTTATCAGCACCCTGCACCAGGTCTCTCATTTACTGATACCCCACACCAATTCTCCAATTCAGTGTTGCTTAGCACCACTTTCCCCAATTACTGATGTCCTGAACAAGTACTCCACTCAGTGTTGCCTTACACCAATCCTCATAGTGAATGATGCCCTCGCCCAATTTAGGGGTGCCCTACTCTAAATCTCCCAAAATGAATTGTCCTGTCCCAATTCTCGCATTTAGTGCAACACAGCATAACTCACCCATTTAGTGCTGAACTGCATTAGTTCTCCCATTATCTGATGCCCTGTTAGAAATTCTCACATTTTGATAAGCCCTGTCCCAATTTTTCCATTTAGTAGTTCCTTGCAACGATTCTCCACTTTAGTGGAGAGCTGCCAGAATTCTTAAATTTAGGTGTGACTAAAGGATCTGTTCCATGCTGTGCATCTCTAAGGCTGTAATTAGTGCTTCGCTTCCCTCCACCAATTCTCCCATTTACCAAACCTGCACTAATTCGGGAATTTCACCAACTCTCCCATTGAATGTTATCCTGCCCCAGTCCTCCCACTTGGAATTTAATGGCACCTGCATGAATTCTCCAATTATTGTTGCCCTGCATCAATTCCTTCTATTTAGTTGTTCCCTGAAACGCCTCTTCCACGTACGGGTGCCCTGCTGAATTGTTTTCATTTAGTGATGCACTGAACTGAATCTCCAATTTACCAATGCTTATAACATTTCTTCTTTTTATTGATTCCCTGCCCCTATTCCCCAATTTAGACATGCTCTGCTCCAATTTCTAATATATTGACACTCACACCAGTTTTCAAATGTAATGGCACTGTGCACCGAATCTCCCATTTACGGATTCCCACCAAATCTCCCACTTACTCATACCCCTGTACTAATTCTTCCAATTACTGCTGCCCTGGCTGATTCTACCCTTTAAGGGTGCCCTACTCTAATTCCCCCATTGTTCCCCCCGGCACTAGTTCTTCCATTCAGTATTTCCCTGCAACAATTCTCCCATTTAGTAGTTCGCTGCCAGAATTTTCTAATCTTGCGATCGCTGCATCAAATCTCCAAATTACCGATCCAACACATATCTTCCCTTTAGTGGTGAACTGCACCAACTCCCCCATTTCGTGGTACACTGTATTGAATCTCTACCACTAATCCTTTGCAACGTTTGTCCTATTTACTGATTCACTGCCCGTGTTCTCCCATTTGCTCCAATTCTCGAAGTTATCAGCACCCTGCACCAGGTCTCTCATTTACTGATGCCCCACACCAATTCTCCAATTCAGTGTTGCTTAGCACCATTTCCCCAGTTGCTGATGTCCTGAACAAGTTCTCCACTCAGTGGTGCCCTACATCAAACCAATCCTGACTAATGCCCTCTCCCAATTTAGGGGTGCCCTAATCTTAATCTCCCAAAATGTATCGTCCTGCCCCAATTCTCCCATTTAGTGCAACACAGTATAACTCACCCATTTAGTGCTGAAATGCACTAATCTGATGCCCTGTTGCCAATTCTCACACATATCGAAAAACCCTTTCCCAATTTATTAACATTTAGTAGTTCCTTGCAATGATTCTCCAATTCAGTGTTGCTGAGCAGCATTTCCCCCAATTCCTGACGTCCGGAAAAAGTTCTCCATTCAGTGTTGCCTTACACCAATCCTCATACTGACTGATGCCCTCGCCCAATTTCGGGGGTGCCCTACTCTCATTCCTGCATCAAGTACTGTCCAGTCCCAATTCTCCCATTTAGTGCTACACTGCACCAATTCTCCCATTTACTGCTAAACTGAAACTCTCCCATTTGTTGTTAACTGCACCAATTTGCCATTATCAGATGCCCCGTTCCAATTTCTCTTATTTTGGTCAGCCCTTGCCCAATTCTTCGATGTGGTAGATCCTTGGGAACGATTCTCCAATTTCGCGGAGTGCTGCCAGAATTCTAAAATTGAGACACAGACAAGTTGGTCTGAAGTGTCTGTTTCCATGTTGTACATCTCTATGATTGTATGACTCTATTTACGACTCCGTTGCTCTGCACCATTTCTCCCATTTACCAATCCTGCACCAATCCTGAAACTGCACCAACTCTCCCATTGAGTATTATCCTGCTCAAAGTTTGTGCGAAGATTTGTAGCTCGGGTGCTCGTTGTTGTGGTTCTGTTCGCCGAGCTGGAAGTTTTTGTTGCAAACGTTTCGTCCCCTGGCTAGGCGACATCATCAGTGCTTGGGAGCCTCCTGCGAAGCGCTTCTTTGATGTTTCCTCCGGTGTTTATAGTGGTCTGTCCCTGCCGCTTCCGGTTGTCACAATTATCCTGCACAATTTAAAGGCACCTGCATGAATTCTCCAATTATTGATGCCCTGCATCAATTCCGTCCATTTAATTGTTCCCTGATACACTTCTACCACATTCTGGTGCCCTACTGAATTGTTTTCATTTAGTGGTGCACTGAAATGAATCTCAATTTACCGATGCTTGCAACATTTCTACTTTTTATAGATTGCTGGCCCCTATTCCCCAATTTAGACAGGCTCTGCTCCATTTTTCTAATATATTGACACTCACACCAGTTTTCCAATGTAATGGCAATGTGCACCGAATCTCCCATTTATTGATTCCCACAAAATCTCCCATTTACTCATATCCCTGTACTAATTCGTCCATTTAATGATATCCTAGCCGACACAATCATTTGAGGGTGCCCTGCTCTAATTCCCCCATTTGCTGGTGCCATGCACCCATTCCCTAATTTAGCTCCACTGTGCACCAGTTCTTCCATTCAGTATTTCCCCGCAACAATTCTCCCATTTAATAGTCCGCTGCCAGAATGCTCTAATCTTGTGATCCCTGCATCACATCTCCAAATCACCGATCCTACACATATCTTCCCTTTCGTGGTGAACTGCACCAACTCCCCCATTTCATGGTACACTGTATTGAATCTGGACCACTAATCCTTTGCAACGTTTGTCCTATTTACTGATTCACTGCCCGTGTTCTCCCATTTGCTCCAATTCTCGAAGTTATCAACACCCTGCACCAGGTCTTTCATTTACTGATACCCCACACCAATTCTCCAATTCAGTGTTGCTTTGCACCACTTTCCCCAATTACTGAAGCCCTGAACCAGTTCTCCTCACAGTGCTGCCTTACACCAATCCTCATATTGACTGAGGCCCTCGAACGCTTTTTGGGTGCCCTACTCTAAATCTCCCATCAAGTATTGTCCTGCCCGAATTCTCCCATTTAGTGTTACACTGCACCAATTCTCCCATTAACTGATGCCCTGTTACATTTTTCACATTTCGATAAGCCCTTGCCCAATTCTCCCATTAAGTAGTTCCTTGCAATGAATGTTTAATTTAGTGGAGCGCTGTCAGAATTCTTAAATTGTGGCATAGACAAGTTAGACCGAAGGATCTGTTTGTGTGTTGTAAATCTCTATGATTGTATGACTCTGTTTATGGCTATTTCTCCCATTTTCCAATCTTGCACAAATCCTGGAACTGCATCAAGTCTCCCATTGAGTGTTATCCTGCCCCAGTTCTCCCACTTCGAATTTAATGGTACCTGCATGAATTCTCCAATTTTTGGGAGAAGATTTGTAGCTCGGGTGATCGTTGTTGTGGTTCTGTTCGCCGAGCTGGGAATTTGTGTTGCAGACATTCGTCCCCTGTCTAGGTGACATCCTCAGTGCTTGGGATCACCCATCTCTGGACTCATCGCAGAAGCTGTAATGCAAAGATTAGAACAAACAGACGTACCACAAATTCAACCCAAACTCTGGGTGAGATATGTAGATGATACCTTTGTAATCATTAAGAACACAGAAATAGAAAACACACACCGGATCACCAATGCCACACTCACAGGAATCCGATTCACTGGAGAGGAAGAAAAAGACAACCAACTCTCATTCCTGGACATGATGGTACAGAGAACACCAAACAGACAGCAGGTGCAGGAGTAGGCCATTCTGCCCTTCGAGCCTGCACCGCCATTCAATATGATCATGGCTGATCATTCCTAATCAGTATCCTGCTCCTGCCTTATCTCCATAACCCTTGATTCCACTATCCTTGAGAGCTCTATCCAACTCTTTCTTAAATGAATCCAGAGACTGGGCCTCCACTGCCCTCTGGGGCAGAGTATTCCACACAGCCTCCTCTCTCTGGGTGAAGAAGTTTCTCCTCATCTCTGTCCTAAATGGTCTACCCCGTATTTTTAAGCTGTGTCCTCTGGTTCGGCACTCACCCATCAGCGGAAACATGTTTCCTGCCACCAGAGTGTCCAATCCTTTAATAATCTTATATGTCTCAATCAGATCCCCTCTCAGTCTTCTAAACTCAAGGGTACACAAGCCCAGTCGGTCCAGTCTTTCAGCGTAATCCAGGAATTGACCTCGTGAACCTATGCTGCACTCCCTCAATAGCCAGAATGTCTTTCCTCAAATTTTCCGCAAATTTCCTCAGAACTGCACACAATACTCCAGGTGTGGTCTCACCAGGGCCCTGTACAGCTGCAGAAGAACAGAGAATGCACCACAAAGGGATACAGGTACACAGACCAAGTCCTGAACTACGAAAGCAACCACCCCAACATACACAAAAGAAGTTGCATCAAGACACTGTTCAAAAGGGCCACAACACACTGCAGTACACCAGAACTGCAAAAAGAGGAAGAAGAACACCTCTACAATGTATTCGCCAAAAACGGATACCCCCGCAATTTCATCAACAGATGCCTAAGGGAAAGACAACGGAATGAGGACATGCCACAACCCAAAGAACTAGCCACACTACCATACATCAAGAACATTTTGGAACTGACAGCCAGACTATTACGAGCACTAGGATTCATAACAGCAAACAAACCAACAGCCACACTCAGACAACAACTCACCAGGGCAAAGGACCCCATACCCAGCATGAGCAAAACTAACGTAGTGTACAAAATCCCATGCAAGGACTGCACAAAACACTATATAGGACAAACAGGAAGATAGCTTACGATCTGTATCGATGAACACCAAATATCCACGAAATGACATGAGCAGCTATCCTTAGTAGCCACACACGCAGATGACAAGCAACACGAGTTTGACTGGGACAACACTACTATTATTGGACAAGCCAAACAGAGAACATCCAGGGAATTCCTAGAGGCATGGCACTCATCCACCTGGACCATCTCTGACACCTCCCTCCCCTTCCTGGACCTCTCCATCTCCATTAGTGACGACCGACTTGACACTGACATTTTTTACAAACCCACTGACTCCCACAGCTACCTGGATTACAACTCTTTCCACCCTATTTCTTGCAAAAATCCCATCCCGTATTCCCAATTCCTCCGCCTCTGCTGGATCTGCTCCCAGGAGGACCAGTTCCACCACAGAACACACCAGATGGCCTCCTTCTTTAGAGACCGCAATTTCCCTTCCCACCTGGTTAAAGATGCTCTCCAACGCATCTCGTCCACATCCCACACCTCCGCCCTCAGACCCCACCCCTCCAACCGCAACAAGGACAGAACGCCCCTGGTGCTCAACCTTCCACCCTACCAACCTTCGCATAAACCAAATCATCCACCGACATTTCCGCCACCTCCAAAAAGACCCCACCACCAGGGATATATTTCCCTCCCCACCCCTTTCCGCCTTCCGCAAAGACCGTTCTCTCCGTGACTACCTGGTCAGGTCCATGCCCCACGACAACCCACCCTCCCATCCTGGCACTTTCCCCTGCCACCGCAGGAACTGTAAAACCTGCACCCACACATCCTCCCTCACCTCCATCCAAGGCCCTAAAGGAGCCTTCCACATCCATCAAAGTTTTACTTGCACATCCACTAATATCATTTATTGTATCCGTTGCTCCCCATGCGATCTCCTCTACATTGGGGAGACTGGGCACCTCCCAGCAGAGCGCTTTAGGGAACATCTCCGAGACACCTGCACCAATCAACCAAACCGCCCCGTGGCCCAGCATTTCAACTCCCCCTCCCACTCTGCCGAGGACATGGAGGTCCTGGGCCTCCTTCACCGCCGCTTCCTCACCACCAGACGCCTGGAGGAAGAATGCCTCATCTTCCGCCTCGGAACACTTCAACCCCAGGGCATCAATGTGGACTTCAACAGTTTCCTCATTTTCCCTTCCCCCACCTCACCCTAGTTCCAAACTTCCAGCTCAGCACTGTCCCCATGACTTGTCCAGACTTGTCCTACCTGCCTATCTCCTTTTCCACCTATCCACTCCACCCTCTCCTCCCTGACCTATCACCTTCATCCCTTCCCCCACTCACCCATTGTACTCTATGCTACTTTCTCCCCACCCTCACCCTCCCATAGCTTATCTCTCCACACTTCAGGCTCTCTGCCTTTATTCCTGATGAAGGGCTTTTGCCCGAAACGTCGATTTCGCTGCTCCTTGGATGCTGCCTGAATTGCTGTGCTCTTCCAGCACCACTGATCTAGAACCATTGTGCTTCGGGTTGTCTGCTCAGTCGGCAGCATTGCAGGCCGTGGGAGCAGGGCAGTGGGAAAGGTACCTCGTGTGGACTGCAATAGGACTTTCCACACATTGTTCCAGGCCAGTCACAGAGCTCCAGGATTTCTGAATGAGGGTCTGAAAAATGCATTGATTGAAGGAGCAGGATCAGGAAAACAGGATAAAGCTGATAAGATCAGCAGGATTTATCGGTCTAACTCTGTAGCATACTTTATTTTCTGCTTCATAAATCTACAATCCGAAACTCAACCCACTCAGAGCAATATAAGCTCAGAAACAAATCATTCAAAGTTTGTGAGAAGATTTGTAGCTCGGGTGCTCGTTGTTGTGGTTCTGTTCGCCGAGCTGAGAATTTGTGTTACAGACGTTTCATTCCCTGACGTTTCGTCCTCAGTGCTTGGGAGCCTCCTGTGAAGCGCTTCTGTGATCTTTCCTCCGGCATTTATAGTGGTTTGTCTCAGCCGCTTCCGGTTGTCAGTTCCAGCTCTCTGCTGCAGTGGCCGGTATATTGGGTCCAGGTCGGTGTGTTTGTTGGATGAGTGCCATGCCTCTCGGAATTCCTTGGCTGTTCTCTGTTTGGCTTGTCCAATAATAGTAGTGTTGTCCCAGTCAAACTCGTGTTGCTTGTCATCTGCGTGTGTGGCTACTAAGGATAGCTGCTCATGTCATTTCGTGGATATTTGGTGTTCATCGATACAGATCGTAAGCTATCTTCCTGTTTGTCCTATATAGTGTTTTGTGCAGTCCTTGCATGGGATTTTGTACACTACGTTAGTTTTGCTCATGCTGGGTATGGGGTCCTTTGCCCTGGTGAGTTGTTGTCTGAGTGTGGCTGTTGGTTTGTTTGCTGTTATGAATCCTAGTGCTCGTAATAGTCTGGCTGTCAGTTCCAAAATGTTCTTGATGTATGGTAGTGTGGCTAGTCCTTTGGGTTGTGGCATGTCCTCATTACGTTGTTTTTCCCTTAGGCATCTGTTGATGAAATTGCGGGGGTATCCGTTTTTGGCGAATACATTGTAGAGGTGTTCTTCTTCCTCTTTTTGCAGTTCTGGTGTACTGCAGTGTGTTGTGGCCCTTTTGAACAGTGTCTTGATGCAACTTCTTTTGTGTATGTTGGGGTGGTTGCTTTCGTAGTTCAGGACTTGGTCTGTGTACCTGTATACCTTTGTGGTGTATTCTCTGTTCTTCTGCAGCTGCACAGGGCCCTGGTGAGACCACACCTGGAGTATTGTGTGCAGTTCTGAGGAAATATGCGGAAAATTTGAGGAAAGACATTCTGGCTATTGAGGGAGTGCAGCGTAGGTTCACGAGGTCAATTCCTGGATTACGCTGAAAGACTGGACCGACTGGGCTTGTATACCCTTGGGTTTAGAAGACTGAGAGGGGATCTGATTGAGGCATATAAGATCATTAAAGGATTGGACACTCTGGTGGCAGGAAACATGTTTCCGCTGATGGGTGAGTGCCGAACCAGAGGACACAGCTTAAAAATACGGGGTAGACCATTTAGGACAGAGATGAGGAGAAACCTCTTCACCCAGAGAGTGGTGGCAGTGTGGAATACTCTGCCCCAGAGGGCAGTGGAGGCCCAGTCTCTGGATTCATTTAAGAAAGAGTTGGATAGAGCTCTCAAGGATAGTGGAATCAAGGGTTATGGAGATAAGGCAGGAGCAGGATACTGATTAGGAATGATCAGCCATGATCATATTGAATGGCGGTGCAGGCTCAAAGGGCTGAATGGCCTACTCCTGCACCTACTGTCTGTTTGGTGTTCTCTGTACCATCATGTCCAGGAATGGGAGTTGGTTGTCCTTTTCTTCCTCTCCAGTGAATCGGATTCCTGTGAGTGTGGCGTTGATGATCCGGTGTGTGTTTTCTATTTCTGTGTTTTTAATAATTACAAAGGTATCATCTACATATCTGACCCAGAGTTTGGGTTGAATTTGTGGTAGGTCTGTTTGTTCTGATCTTTGCATTACAGCTTCTGCGATGAGTCCAGAGATGGGTGATCCCAAGCACTGAGGATGTCACCTAGACAGGGGACGAAACGTCTGCAACACAAATTCCCAGCTCGGCGAATAGAATCACAACAACGAGCACTCGAGCTACAAATCTTCTCCCAAAAATTGGAGAATTCATGCAGGTGCCATTAAATTCGAAGTGGGAGAACTGGGGCAGGATAACAATGGGAGAATTGGTGCATTTCCAGGATTTGTGCAGGATTGGAAAATGGGAGAAATAGCTATAAATAGAGTAATACAATCAGAGAGATTTACAACACACAAACAGATCCTTCGGTCCAACTTGCCCATGCCACAATTTAAGAATTCTGGCAGCGCTCCACTAAATTGGAGAATCATTGCAGGGAACTACTTAATGGGAGAAATGGGCAAGGGCTTATTGAAATGTGAAAAATGTAACAGGGCATCAGTTAATGGGAGAATTGGTGCAGTGTAACACTAAATGGGAGAATTGGGGCAGGACAATACTTGATGGGAGATTTAGAGTAGGGCACCCAAAAAGCGTTCGAGGGCCTCAGTCAATATGAGGATTGGTGTAAGGCAGCACTGTGAGGAGAACTGGTTCAGGACTGCAGTAATTGGGAAAAGTGGTGCTAAGCAACACTGAATTGGAGAATTGGTGTGGGGTATCAGTAAATGAAAGACCTGGTGCAGGGTGTTGATAACTTCGAGACTTGGAGCAATTGAGAGAACACGGGATGTGAATCAGTAAATAGGACAAATGTTGTAAAGGATTAGTGGTCCAGATTCAGTACAGAGTACCACGAAATGGGAGAGATGGTGCAGTTCACCACTAAAGGGAGGATAATGTGTAGGATTGGTAATTTGGAAATTTGATGTAGGGATCTCCAAAATTAGAGAATTCCGGCAGCAGGTTACTAAATGGGAGAATTGTTGCAGGGAAATATGGAATGGAAGACCTGTTGCACAGTGGAGCTCAATTTGAGAATGGGTGCATGGCACCAGCAAATGGGAGAATTAGAGGTAGAATCGGGCTCCGGCTACAGTAAATAGAAGAATTAGTACAGAGGTATGAGTAAATGGGAGATTTGGTGGGAATCAATAAATGCGAGATTCGATGCACAGTGCCATTACATTGGAAAACTGGTGTGAGTGTCAATATATTAGAAAATTCAAGCAAAGCATTTCGAAATTGGGAAATAGGGGCAGGGAATCAATAAAAGGAAGAAATGTTGCAAGCATCGGTAAATTGGAGATTCAGTTCAGTGCATCACTAAATGAAAACAGTTCAGCAGGGCACCCGTACGTGGAAGAAGGGTTTCAGGGAACAATTAAATGGAAGGAATTGATGCAGGGCATGAATAATTGGAGAATTCATGCAGGTGTCTTTAAATTGAGCAGAACAATAATAATAATGATGGGAGAGTTGGTAAAGTTTCAGAATTTGTGCAGGATTGGTAAATGGGAGAAATGTTTGCAAACAGTGGAGCCATAAGTAAAGTCATACAGTCATAGAGATGTACAACATGGAAACAGGCACTTCAGTCCAAATTATCGATGTCTAAATTTTAGAATTCTGGCAGCACTCCATGAATTTGGAGAATTATTCCAATGAAACACTGAATGGCAAAGTTGGGAAAGGGCTTATCGAAACACGAGAATTTGGAAAAGGACATCTGATAGCTGGAGAATTGATGCAGTGAGCACCAAATGGGAAAATTGTGGCAGGAGAATACTTGATGCTGGAATGAGAGTAGGGCACCCCTAAATTGGGTGAGGGCATCAGCCACTATGAGGATTGGTGTAAGACAAAACTGAATGAAGAACATGTTCAGGACATCAGTAATTGGGGAAAAGGTGCTAAGCAACACTGAATTGGAGAATTGGTGTGGACCATCAGTAAATGAGAGACCTGGTGCACAGTGGAGCTAAATTAGAGAATTGGTGCATGGCAACAGTAAATGGGAGAATTAGAGTCGCGCACCCTTAAATGGTAGAATCAGGCTCGGACATCAGTAAATGGAAGAATTAGTGCAGGGATATGAGTAAATAGGAGATTTGGTGGAATCAATAAATGAGAGATCTGCTGCACAGTGCCGTTACATTAGAAAATTGGTGGGAGTGCCAATATATTGGAAAATTGGAGCAGAGCATGTCTAAATTGGGGAATAGGGGCAGGGAATCAATAAAGAGAAGAAATGTTGCCAGAATTGGGAAATTGGAGATTCAGTTCAGTGCATCACTAAATGAAAAACACATTCAGCAGGGCATCTGGATGTGGAAGAGGTGTTTTGAAGAACAACTAACTGGAAGGAATTGAGGCAAACCAATAATAATTGGAGAATTCATGTAGGTGCCATTGAATTCTAAGTGGGAGGACTGGGGCAGGATAACCTCAATGGGTGAGTTGGTGATATTCCAGAATCAGTGCAGGATTGGTAAATGGGAGAATTGGTGCAGGGAAGCGGAGCACTAATTACAGCCTGAGAGATGGACAGCATGGAAACAGACCCTTCAGTCCAACTTGTCCATGCCTAAATTTAAGAATTCGGCAGCTCTCCACTAAATTGGAGAATCATTGCAAGGAACTACTAAATGGAAAAATTGGGAAAGGGCTTATCTAAATGTGAGTCATTGCAACAGATAATGGGTGAATTAGTGCAGTTCAGTGCTAAATGGGTGAGGTATGCTGTGTTGCACGAAATGGGAGATTAGAGCATTCTGGCAGCGAACTATTAAATGAGAGAATTGGGGCAGGGCATTACCTTTTCAGAGGTTTAGAGTAGCGCACCCCTAAATTGGGCAAGAGCATCAGTCAGTATGGGGATTGGTGTAAGGCAGCACTGAGTGGAGAATTGTTCAGGGCGTCAGTAATTAGGGGCAATCATGTGAAGCAACACTGAATTGTAGAATTGGTGTGGGGTATCTGTAAATGAAAGACCTGGTGCAGGGTGCTGATAACTTCGAGAATTGCAGCAAATGGGAGAACACGGGCAGTGAATCAGTAAATAGGACAAATGTTGCAAAAGATTACTGGACGAGATTCAATAAAGGGCTCCACGCAATGCGGGAGTTGGTGCAGTTCACCACGAAAGGGAAGATATGTGTAGGATCGGTAATTTGGAGATGTGATGCAGGGATCACAGGATTAGAGCATTCTGGCAGCGAACTACTAAATGGGAGAATTGTTGCAGGGAAATACTGAATGGAAGAACTGGTACACAGTGGAGCTAAATTAGGGAATGGGTGCATGGCACCAGTAAATGGGAGAATTAGAGCAGGGCACCCTCAAATGATTGTGTCGGCTAGGATATCAGTAAATGGAAGAATTAGTGCAGGGATATGAGTAAATGGGAGATCCGGTGGGAATCAATAAATGGGAGATTCGGTGCACATTGCCATTACATTGGAAAACTGGTGTGAGTGTCAATATATTAGAAAAATGGAGCAGAGCATGTCTAAATTGGGGAATAGGGGCCAGTAATCTATAAAAAGAAGAAATGTTGCAAGCATCGGTCAATTGAGATTCATTTCAGTGCACCACTAAATGAAAACAATTCAGTAGGGCACCAGAACATGGTAGAAGTGTATCAGGGAACAATTAAATGGAAGGAATTGATGCAGGGCATCAATAATTGGAGATTTCATACAGTTGCCTTTAAATTGGGCAGGATAATACTCAATGGGAGAGTTGGTGCAGCTTCAGGATTTGTGCAGGATTGGTAAATGGGAGAAATAGTGCAGAGCAACAGAGCCGGAAATAGAGTCAAACAATCATAGAGATGTACAACATGGAAACAGACACTTCACTCCAACTTGTCTATGACTCAATTTTTGCATTCTGGCAACACTCCGCGAAATTGGAGAATCGTTCCCAGGAACTACTACATCGAAGAATTGGGCAAGGGCTTATCAAATTAAGAGAATTTGGAATGGGGCATCTGATAACGGCAAATTAGTGCAGTTAGCACCAAATGGGAGAGTTCCAGTTTAGCAGTAAATGGGAGAATTGGTGCAGTGTAGCACTAAATGGGAGAATTGGGACTTACTTGATGCGGGAATTAGAGTAGGGCACCCCTAAATTGGGCGAGGGCATCAGTCAGTATGAGGATTGGTGAGAGGCAAAACTGAGTGGAGAACTTGTTCAGGACGTCAGTAATTGGGGGAAATGGTGCTAAGCAACACTGAATTGGAGAATCATTGCAAGGAACTACTAAATGTAAATAAATTGGGAAAGGGCTTTTCGAAATGTGTGAGAATTTGCAACAGGGTATCAGATAATGGGTGAATTAATGCAGTTCAGCACTAAATGGGTGAGTTATACTGTGTTGCACTAAATGGGAGAATTGGGGCAGGACGATACATTTTGGGAGATTAAGATTAGGGCACCTCTAAATTGGGAGAGGGCATTAATCAGTATTCGTTTGATGTCGGGCACCACTGAGTGGAGAACTTGTTGGGGACATCAGCAAGTGGGGAAATGGTGCTGAGTAACACTGAATTGGAGAATTGGTGTGGGGCATCAGTAAATGAGAGACCTGGTGCAGGGTGCTGGTAACTTCGAGAATTGGAGAAAATGGGAGGACACGGGCAGTGAATCAGTAAATAGGACAAACGTTACAAAGGATTAGTGGTAGAGATTCAATAAAGTGCACCACGAAATGGGGGAGTTGGTGCAGTTCACCACTAAAGGGAAGATATGTGTCGGATCGGTAATTTGGAGATTTGATGCAGGGATCGCAAGATTAGAGCATTCTGGCAGCGAACTACTAAATGGGAGAATTGTTGCGGGGAAATACTGAATGGAAGACCTGGTGCACAGTGGGGCTAAATTACAGAATGGGTGCATGGCACCAGGAAATGGGAGAATTAGAGTAGCGCACCCTTAAATAGTCGAATCGGGCTCGGGCATCAGTAAATGGAAGAATTAATACAGGGATATGAGTAAGTGGGAGATTTGGTGGGAATCTGTAAATGGGAGATTCGGTGCACAGTGCCATTACATTTGAAAACTGGTGGGAGTGTCAATATATTAGAAAATTGGAGCAGAGCATGTCTAAATTGGGGAATGGGGCCAGGGAATCAATAAAAAGAAGAAATGTTACAAGCATCGGTAAATTGGAGATTCATTTCAGCGCATCACGAAATTAAAAAAATTCAGCAGGGCACCCGTACGTGGAAGAAGTGTTTCAGGGAACAATTAAATGGAAGGAATTGATGCAGGGCAACAATAATTGGAGAGTTCATGCAGGTGCCGTTAAATTCTAAGTGGGAGGACTGGGGCAGGATAACATTCAATGGGAGAATTGGTGAAATTCCCGAATTAGTGCAGGATTGGTAACTGGAAGAATTGGTGGAGGGAAGCGGAGCACTAATTACAGCCTTAGAGATGTATAGCATGAAAACAGACCCTTTAGTCACACCTAAATTTAAGAATTCTGGCAGCTCTCCACTAAAGTGGAGAATCGTTGCAAGGAACTACTAAATGGAAAAATTGGGACAGGGCTTATCAAAATGTGAGAATTTCTGACAGGGCATCAGATAATGGGAGAATTAATGCACTTCAGCACTAAATGGGTGGGTTATGCTGTGTTGCACTAAATGGGAGAATTGGGAGAGTACAATTCATTTTGGGAGATTTAGAGTAGGGCACCCCTAAATTGGGCGATAGCATCAGTCAGTATGGGGACTGGTGGGGCATGGTGGAGACAGGTGGGGACCGGTGGAGACAGGTGGGGACCGGTGGCGACAGGTGGCGACAGGTGGTTCGTGGTGCCGACAAATAGGGCCTGGTTGGGCCTGGTGGCGGCAGATGGGGCCCGGTGGAGTCAGGTGGGGCCCAGTGGTGACAGGTGGAGACCGGTGGTGATAGTTGGGACTGATGGGGACTGTTGGCGACAGATGGGGTCCGGTGGCGACAGGCGGGGACCGGGGCAGATGGGGACCGGTGGCGACAGATGGGGACTGGATGTGATAGTAGGCGACTGGTGGCGACAGGTGGGGCCTGGTGGTGATAGTTGGGGACTGATGGGGACTGGTAGCAACAGATGGGGACCGGTGGGACCCGGTGGAGACAGGTGGGTACTGGTGGCGACAGGTGGGTCCTGGTGGCGACAGGTGGGTCCTGGTGGCGACAGGTGGGTCCTGGTGGCGACAGGTGGGTCCTGGTGGCGACAGGTGGGGTGTGGTTGGGCCTGGTGGCGACAGATGGGACCCAGTGGTGACAGATGGAGCCCGGTGGCGACAGATGGGGACCGGTGGCGACAGATGGGGACCGGTGGCGACAAATGGGGACCGGTGGCGACAGATGGGGATCATTGGCGACAGATGGGGATCATTGGCGACAGATGGGGATCATTGGCGACAGATGGGGATCATTGGCGACAGATGGGGATCATTGGCGACAGATGGGGATCATTGGCGACAGATGGGGATCATTGGCGACAGATGGGGATCATTGGCGACAGATGGGGATCATTGGCGACAGATGGGGATCATTGGCGACAGATGGGGATCGTTGGCGACAGATGGGGATCGTTGGCGACAGATGGGGATCGTTGGCGACAGATGGGGATCGTTGGCGACAGATGGGGATCGTTGGTGACAGATGGGGACCGGTGGTGATAGTTGGGGACCGATGGGGACTGATGGGGAGCGCTGGCGTCTGATGGGGCCAGATGGCGATGGATGGGGCCAGGTGGCGACCAACGGGGCATAGTGGCGATGGACGGGGCCTGGTGGCGACAGGAGACGACTGGTGTTGACAGGTCTGGCCTGGTTGGAACTGGTCGTGACAGATGGGGCTTGGTGGTGACACGTGGGGCCCGGTAGGGACTGGAGACAGAGGGGACTTCTGGCAACAGATGGGGACCGGTGGCGATGGATGGGGACCGGTGGCGATAGTTGGGGATTGGTGGAGACAGGTGGTGACAGGTGGGTCCTGGTTGGGCCTGGTGGCGACTGATGGGGCCTGGTGCCGATGGATGGGGCCCGGTGGGGACTGGCGGAGACAGGTGGGGCCTGGTGGCGACAGATGGGGACCGGTGGAGATAGATGGGTACCGGTGGTGATAGTTGGGGACTGATGGGGACTGGTGGTGACAGATGTGGCCTAGTGGCGACAGATGGGGCATGGTTGGGCCTGGTGGTGCCAGATGGGGTCCGGTGGCGACGGATGGGGCTTGGTGGCGACAGATGGTGCATGGTTGGATCTGGTGGCGACAGATGGGGACTGGTGGAGACAGATGGAGACCCGATGGCGACTGATGGGGACCGGTGCCGACGGATGGGGCCAGGTGGCGACGGACGGGGGCTGGTGGCGACGGACGGGGCCTAGTGGGGACAGATGGGGCCTGGTGGGGACAGGAGACGACTGGTAGAGACAGGTGGGGCCTGGTGGCGACAGATGGGGCCTGGTTGGACTTGGTCGTGACAGATGGGGCCTGGTGGCGACAGATGGTGCCCGGAGGGGACTGGTGGAGACAGATGGGGACTGCTGGCAACAGATGGGGCCCGTTGCCGACGGACGTGGCCTGGTGGCGACGGACAGGGCCTGGTGGCGATGGACGGGGCCAGGTGGGGACAGATGGGGCCTGGTGGGGACAGGAGACGACTGGTTGAGACAGGTGGGGCCTGGTGGCGACAGATGGGGCCTGGCTGGACTTGGTCGTGACAGATGGGGTCTGGTGGCAACAGATGGTGCCCGGTGGGGACTGGTGGAGACAGATGGGGACTGCTGGCAACAGATGGGGACCGTTGGCAACGGATGGGGACCGGTGACGAAGGATGGGGACCGGTGACGAAGGATGGGGCCAGATGGCGATGGATGGGGCCAGATGGCGACAGGAGACGACTGGTGTTGACAGGTCGGGCCTGGTTGGAACTGGTCGTGACAGATGGTGCTTGGTGGTGACACGTGGGGCCTGGTAGGGACTGGAGACAGATGGGGACTGCTGGCAACAGATGGGGACCAGTGGCGACGGATGGGGACCGGTGGCGATAGTTGGGGATTGGTGGAGACAGGTGGTGACAGGTGGGTCCTGATGGCGACAGGTGGGTCCTGGTTGGGCTTGGTGGCGACTGATGGGACCTGCTGGCGATGGATGGGGCCCGGTGGGGACTGGCGGAGACAGGTGGGGCCTGGTGGCGACAGATGGGGACCGGTGGAGACAGATGGGTACCGGTGGTGATAGTTGGGGACTGATGGGGACTGGTGGTGACAGGCAGGGACCGGTGGCAGATGGGGACCGGTGTGCGACAGATGGGGACCGGTGGTGACAGATGGGGACCGGTGGTGACAGATGGGGACCGGTGGCGACAGATGGGGCGTGGTTGGGCCTGGTGGCGCCCGATGGGGTCCGGTGGCGACTGATGGGGTCCAGTGGCGACGGATGGGGCCTGGTGGCGACAGATGGTGCATAGTTGGATCTGGTGGCGACAGATGGGGACTGGTGGAGACAGATGGGGACTGGTGGAGACAGATGGGGAACCGATGGCGACTGATGGGGACCGGTGCCGATGGATGGGGCCAGGTGGCGACGGACGGGGCCTGGTGGCGACGGACGGGGCCTGGTGGCGACGGACGGGGCCTGGTGGCGACAGGAGACGACTGGTAGAGACAGGTGGGGCCTGGTGGCGACAGATGGGGCCTGGTTGGACTTGGTCGTGACAGATGGGGCCTGGTGACGACAGATGGTGCCCGGTGGGGACTGGTGGAGACAGATGGGGACTACTGGCAACAGATGGGGACCGGTGGCAACGGATGGGGCCCGGTGCCGACGGATGGGGCCAGGTGGCGACGGACGGGGCCTGGTGGCGACGGACGGGGCCTGGTGGCGACGGACGGGGCCTGGTGGCGACAGGAGACGACTGGTGGAGACAGGTGGGGCCTGGTGGCGACAGATGGGGCCTGGTTGGACTTGGTCGTGACAGATGGGGCCTGGTGGCGACAGATGGTGCCCGGAGGGGACTGGTGGAGACAGATGGGGACTGCTGGCAACAGATGGGGACCGGTGGCGACGGATGGGGACCGGTGGCGATAGTTGGGGATTGGTGGAGACAGGTGGTGACAGGTGGGTCCTGATGGCGACAGGTGGGTCCTGGTTGGGCTTGGTGGCGACTGATGGTACCTGCTGGCGATGGATGGGGCCCGGTGGGGACTGGTGGAGACAGGTGGGGCCTGGTGGCGACAGATGGGGACCGGTGGAGACAGATGGGTACCGATGGTGACAGATGGGGACCGGTGGTGACAGATGTGGCCAAGTGGCGACAGATGGGGCGTGGTTGGGCTGGTGGCGCCAGATGGGGTCCGGTGGCGACTGATGGGGTCCAGTGGCGACGGATGGGGCCTGGTGGCGACAGATGGTGCATAGTTGGATCTGGTGGCAACAGATGGGGACTGGTGGAGACAGATGGGGACTGGTGGAGACAGATGGGGACTGGTGGAGACAGATGGGGACCCGATGGCGACTGATGGGGACCGGTGCCGACGGATGGGGCCAGGTGGCGACGGACGGGGCCTGGTGGCGACGTACGGGGCCTGGTGGCGACAGGAGACGACTGGTAGAGACAGGTGGGGCCTGGTGGCGACAGATGGGGCCTGGTTGGACTTGGTCGTGACAGATGGGGCCTGGTGACGACAGATGGTGCCCGGAGGGGACTGGTGGAGACAGATGGGGACTGCTGGCAACAGATGGGGACCGGTGGCAACGGATGGGGACCGGTGACGAAGGATGGGGACCGGTGACGAAGGATGGGGACCGGTGACGAAGGATGGGGACCGGTGACGAAGGATGGGGACCGGTGGGGACTGGTGGAGACAGGTGGGGCATGGTGGCGACAAATGGGGACCGGTGGCGACAAATGAGGACCAGTGGCGACAAATGAGGACCAGTGGCGACAAATGAGGACCAGTGGCGACAAATGAGGACCAGTGGCGACAAATGGGGATTGTTGGAGATAGATGGGGACCAGTGGCGACAGATGGGGACCGGTGGCGACAGGTGGTTTGTGGTGGCGAACAATAGGGCCTGGTGGCGACAGATGGGGCCCGGTGGAGACAGGTGGGGCCCAGTGGTGACAGGTGGAGACCGGTGGTGATAGTTGGGACTGATGGGGACTGTTGGCGACAGATGGGGACCGGTGGCGACAGGCGGGGACCGGGGCAGATAGGGACCGGTGGCGACAGATGGGTACTGGATGTGATAATAGGCGACTGGTGGCGACAGATGGGGACTGGTGGAGACAGATGGGGACCCAATGGCGACTGATGGGGACCGGTGCCGACGGATGGGGCCAGGTGGCAACGTACGGGGCCTGGTGGGGACAGATGCGGCCTGCTGGCGACAGGAGACGACTGTTGGAGACAGGTAGGGCCTGCTGGCGACAGATGGGGCCTGGTTGGACTTGGTCGTGACAGATGGGGCCTGGTGGCGACAGATGGTGCCCGGTGGGGCCTGGTGGCGACAGGTGGGGCCTGGTGGCGACAGGTGGGGCCTGGTGGGTCCTGGTGGCGACAGATGGGACCTGGTTGGGCCTGGTGGCGACAGATGGGGACCGGTGTCGACAGGTGGAGTCCGGTGGTGATAGTTGGGGACTGATGGTGATGGATGGGACCCGATGGCAACAGGCGGGGACCGGGGCAGATGGGGACCGGTGGCGACAGATGGGGACTGGATGTGATAGTTGGCGACTGGTGGCGACAGGTGGGGCCTGGTGGTGATAGATGGGGACTGGTGGGACCCGGTAGAGACAGTTGGGTCCTGGTGACGACAGATGGGGATCGGGGCAGATGGGGACTGGTGGCGACAGATGGGGACTGGATGTGATAGTTGGCGACTGGTGGCGACAGGTGGGGCCTGGTCGTGATAGTTGGGGACTGGTGTGACCCGGTGGAGACACGTGGGTCCTGGTGGCGACAGATGGGGCCCGGTGGCGACAGATGGGGCCCGGTGGCGACAGATGGGGCGTAGTTGGGCCTGGTGGAGACAGATGGGGACTGGTGGTGACAGATGGGGCATGCTGGTGACAGATGGGGCATGCTGGTGACAGATGAGGCCTGGTGGGACCCGGTGGAGACAGGTGGGTCCTGGTGGCGACAGATGGGGCCCGGTGGAGACAGATGGGGCCCGGTGGAGACAGATGGGGCCTGGTGGCGACAGATGGAGCCCGGTGGCGACATTAGGGGCCTGGTGACGACAGATGGGGACCGGTGGCGACAGATGGGGACCGGTGGCGACAGATGGGGACCGGTGGCGACAGATGGGGACTGGTGGTGACAGATAGGGCGTGGTTGGGCCTAGTGGCGACAGATGGGTCCGGTGGCGACTGATGGGGACCGGTGGTGACAGATGGAGTCTGGTGGCGACGGATGGGGTCTGGTGGGATCTGGTGGAGACAGGTGAGTCCTGGTGGCGATAGATGGGTCCTGGTGGTGACAGATGGGGTCTTGTTGGGCCTGGTTGCGACAGATGGGGCCTGGTGGCGACAGATGGGGCCCGGTGGCGACAGATGGGGCCCGGTGGGGATAGATGGGTACCGGTGGTGATTCTTGAGGTCTGTTGGGGCCTGGTGGCGACAGACGGGGCCTGGTGGCGACGGATGGGGACCGGTGGCGACGGATGGGGACCGGTGGCGACGGATGGGGACCGGTGGCGACGGATGGGGATCGGTGGCGACGGATGGGGACCGGTGGAGACAGGTGGGGACTGGTGGGACCCGGTGGCGACAGGTGGGTCCTGGTGGTGATTCTTGAGGACTGATGGGGCCTGGTGGCGACGGACGGGGCCTGGTGGTGACAGGTGGGGCCTGGTTGGGCCTGGTGGCGACAGATGGGGACCGGTGGCGACGGATGTGGACCGGTGGCGATAGTTGGGGATTGGTGGAGACAGGTGGTGACAGGTGGGTCCTGGTGGCGACAGGTGGGTCCTGGTTGCGACTGATGGGGCCTGGTGGCGACGGATGGGGACTGCTGGTGACGGATGGGGCCTGGTGGGACCCGGTGGAGACAGGTGGGTCCTGGTGGGACTCGGTGGAGACAGGTGGGTCCTGGTGGCGACAGATCGAGCCTGGTTGGGCCTGGTGGCGACAGATGGGGACCGGTGGCGACGGATGTGGACCGGTGGCGATAGTTGGGGATTGGTGGAGACAGGTGGTGACAGGTGGGTCCTGGTGGCGACAGGTGGGTCCTGGTTGCGACTGATGGGGCCTGGTGGGGACTGGCGGAGACAGGTGGTGACAGGTGGGTCTTGGTGGCGACAGGTGGGTCCTGGTTGTGACTGATGGGGCCTGGTGGCGACGGATGGGGCCTGGTGGGGACTGGCGGAGACAGGTGGGACATGGTGGCGACAAATGGTGACCTGTGGCGACAGATCGGGCCCGGTGGCGACAGATGGGACCCGGTGGCGACAGATGGGGCCCGGTGGCGACAGATGGGGCCCGGTGGCGACGGATGGGGACTGCTGGCGACGGATGGGGACCGGTGGAGACAGTGGCGACAGGTGGGGACTGGTGGAGACAGGTGGGGCCTGGTGACGGCAGGTGTGACCTGGTGGGACCCGGTGGAGACAGGTGGGTCCTGGTGGTGACAGATGGGTCCTGGTGGTGACAGATGGGGCCTGGTTGGGCCTGGTGGCGACAGATGGAGACCGGTGGAGACAGATGGGTAATGGTGGTGATAGTTGAGGACTGATGGGGCCTGGTGGCGACAGGTGGGGACCGGTGGCAGATGGGGACCGGTGGCGACAGATGGGGACTGGTGGTGACAGATGGGGCGTGGTTGGGCCTAGTGGCGACAGATGGGTCCGGTGGCGACTGATGGGGACCGGTGGTGACAGATGGAGTCTGGTGGCGACGGATGGGGTCTGGTGGGATCTGGTGGAGACAGGTGAGTCCTGGTGGCGATAGATGGGTCCTGGTGGTGACAGATGGGGTCTTGTTGGGCCTGGTTGCGATAGATGGGTCCTGGTTGCGACAGATGGGGCCTGGTGGCGACAGATGGGGCCCGGTGGCGACAGATGGGGCCCGGTGGCGACAGATGGGGCCCGGTGGCGACAGATGGGGCCCGGTGGCGACAGATGGGGCCCGGTGGTGACAGATGGGGCCTGGTAGCGACAGCTGGGGCCCGGTGGGGATAGATGGGTACCGGTGGTGATTCTTGAGGTCTGTTGGGGCCTGGTGGCGACAGACGGGGCCTGGTGGCGACGGATGGGGACCGGTGGCGACGGATGGGGACCGGTGGCGACGGATGGGGACCGGTGGCGACGGATGGGGACCGGTGGCGACAGGTGGAGACAGGTGGGGCCTGGTGGGACCCGGTGGCGACAGGTGGGTCCTGGTGGTGATTCTTGAGGACTGATGGGGCCTGGTGGCGACGGACGGGGCCTGGTGGCGACAGATGGGGCCTGGTGGTGACAGATGGGGCCTAGTGGCGACAGATGGGGCCTGGTGGCGACAGATGGGGCCTGGTGGCGACAGATGGGGCCTGGTGGCGACGGATGGGGCCTGGTGGCGACGGATGGGGCCTGCTGGTGAAGGATGGGGCCTGGTGGGACCCGGTGGCGACAGATGGGGCCTGGTGGTGACAGATGGGTCCTGTTGGCGACAGGTGGGGACCGGTGGGGATAGATGGGTACCGGTGGTGATTCTTGAGGTCTGTTGGGGCCTGGTGGCGACAGACGGGGCCTGGTGGCGACAGATGGGGACCGGTGGCGACAGATGGGGCCTGGTGGCGACAGATGGGGCCTGGTGGGACCCGGTGGAGACAGGTGGGTCCTGGTGGGACCCGGTGGAGACAGGTGGGTCCTGGTGGCGACAGATCGAGCCTGGTTGGGCCTGGTGGCGACAGATGGGGACCGGTGGAGACAGATGAGTACCGGTGGTGATAGTTGGGGACTGATGGGGACCGTTAGCGACAGATGGGGACCATTGGCGACAGATGGGGATCGGTGGCGACAGATTGGGACTGGTGGCGACAGGCGAGGACCGGTGGCAGATGGGTCCTGGTGGCGACAGGTGGGGACCGGTGGGGATAGATGGGTACCGGTGGTGATTCTTGAGGTCTGTTGGGGCCTGGTGGCGACAGACGGGGCCTGGTGGCGACAGATGGGGACCGGTGGCGACGGATGGGGACCGGTGGCGACGGATGGGGACCGGTGGCGACGGATGGGGACCGGTGGCGACAGGTGGGGACTGGTGGAGACAGGTGGGGACTGGTGGGACCCGGTGGCGACAGGTGGGTCCTGGTGGTGATTCTTGAGGACTGATGGGGCCTGGTGGCGACGGACGGGGCCTGGTGGCGACAGATGGGGCCTGGTGGCGACAGATGGGGCCTGGTGGCGACAGATGGGGACCGGTGGAGACAGTGGCGACAGGTGGGGACTGGTGGAGACAGGTGGGGACTGGTGGAGACAGGTGGGGCCTGGTGGGACCCGGTGGAGACAGGTGGGTCCTGGTGGCGACAGATGGGGCCTGGTTGGGCCTGGTGGCGACAGATGGAGACCGGTGGAGACAGATGGGTAACGGTGGTGATAGTTGTGGACTGATGGGGCCTGGTGGCGACAGGTGGGGACCGGTGGCAGATGGGGACCGGTGGCGACAGATGGGGACTGGTGGTGACAGATGGGGCATGGTTGGGCCTAGTGGCGACAGATGGGTCCGGTGGCGACTGATGGGGACCGGTGGTGACAGATGGAGTCTGGTGGCGACGGATGGGGTCTGGTGGCGACTGATGGTGACAGATGGGGCCTGGTAGCGACAGCTGGGGCCCGGTGGGGATAGATGGGTACCGGTGGTGATTCTTGAGGTCTGTTGGGGCCTGGTGGCGACGGATGGGGACCGGTGGCGACGGATGGGGACCGGTGGCGACGGATGGGGCCTGGTGGGACCCGGTGGCGACAGGTGGGTCCTGGTGGTGATTCTTGAGGACTGATGGGGCCTGCTGGCGACGGACGGGGCCTGGTGGCGACAGATGGGGCCTGGTGGTGACAGATGGGGCCTGGTGGCGACAGATGGGGCCTGGTGGCGACAGATGGGGCCTGGTGGCGACGGATGGGGCCTGCTGGTGACGGATGGGGCCTGGTGGGACCCGGTGGAGACAGGTGGGTCCTGGTGGGACCCGGTGGATACAGGTGGGTCCTGGTGGCGACAGATCGAGCCTGGTTGGGCCTGGTGGCGACAGATGGGGACCGGTGGAGACAGATGAGTACCGGTGGTGATAGTTGGGGACTGATGGGGACCGTTAGCGACAGATGGGGACCATTGGCGACAGATGGGGACCGGTGGCGACAGATGGGGACCGGTGGCGACAGATGGGGACCGGTGGCGACAGATGGGGACCGGTGGCGACAGGCGAGGACTGGTGGCAGATGGGTCCTGGTGGCGACAGGTGGGGACCGGTGGCGACGGATGGGGCCCGGTGGCGACGGATGGGGCCCGGTGGCGTCAGACGGGTCCTAGTGGCGGCAGATGGCTCTTGGTGGCGACTGGTGGAGACAGATGGGGCCTGGTGGCGACAGATGGGGCCAGGTTGGGCCTGGGCGTGACAGATGGGGCCTGGTGACGATAGATGGGGACCGGTGGGGACTGGTGGACATAGATGGGGACTGGTGGCAACAGTGGGGGACCGGTGGCGACGGATTGGGTCGGCGGCGACAGATGGGGTCCGGTGGAGACAGGTGGGGCCGGGTTGCAATTGGTGGGGACCGGTGGCGACAGGTGGGGACAGGTGGGTCCTGGTGGCGACAGGTGGGTCCTGGTAGCGACAGGTGGGTCCTGGTAGCGACAGGTGGGTCCTGGTGGCGACAGGTGGGACGTGGTTGGACCTGGTGGCGACAGATGGGGCCTGGTGGCGACAGATGGGGCCCGGTAGCGACAGATGGGAACCCGATGGCGACTGATTGGGACCTGTGCCGACAGATGAGGCCAGGTGGCAACGGACGGGGCCTGGTGGCGACGGACGGGGCCTGGTGGCGACAGACGGGGCCTGGTGGCGACGGACGGGGCCTGGTGGCGACGGACGGGGCCTGGTGGCGACGGACAGGGCCTGGTGGCGACGGACAGGGCCTGGTGGCGACGGACAGGGCCTGGTGGCGACAGTAGACGACTGTTGGAGACAGGTGGGGCCTGGTGGCGACAGATGGGGCCTGGTTGGACTTGGTCGTGACAGATGGGGCCTGGTGGCGACAGATGGTGCCCGGTGGGGACTGGTGGAGACGGATGGGGACCCGATGACGACTGATGGGGCCAGGTGGCGACCGACGGGGCCTGGTGGTGACAGGAGACAACTGGTGGGGTCTGGTGGCGACAGTTGGGGACCGGTGGAGACAGGTGGGTCCTGGTGGCGACAAATGGGGCCCGGTGGGGATAGGTGGGGACCGGTGGGGCCCGGTGGCGACAGATGGGGACTGGTGGTGAAAGTTGGGGACTGATGGGGACTGGTGGCGACAGCTGGGGTCTGGTGGTGACAGATGGGGTCTGTTGGTGACAGATGGGGCCTGGTCGTGACAGATGGGGCCTGGTCGTGACAGATGGGGCCTGGTCGTGACAGATGGGGCCTGGTCGTGACAGATGGGGACCGGTGGTGACAGATGGGGACCGGTGGTGACAGATGGGGACCGGTGGTGACAGATGGGGACCGGTGGTGACAGATGGGGCGTGGTTGGGCCTGGTGGCGACAGATGGGGACCGGTGGTGACAGATGAGGCCTGGTGGTGACAGATGGGGCCTGCTGGCGGCGGATGGGGCGCGGTGGCGACAGATGGGGCGCGGTGGCGACAGATGGGCACCGGTGGTGATAGTTGGGGACTGATGGGGCCTGGTGGCGACGGCCGGGGCCTGGTGGCGGCGGATGGGGCCTGGTGGGACCCGGTGCAGACAGGTGGGTCCTGGTGGCGACAGATGGGTCCTGGTGGTGACAGATGGGGCGCGGTGGCGACAGATGTGTATCGGTGGTGATAGTTAGGAACTGATGGGGCCCGGTGGAGAGAGATGGGTACCGGTGGTGATAGTTGGGTACTGATGGGGCCTGGTGGCGACAGCCGGGGCCTGGTGGCGACAGATGGGGCGCAGTGGCGACAGATGGGGCGCGGTGGCGACAGATGTGTATCGGTGGTGATAGTTAGGAACTGATGGGGCCTGGTGGTGACAAATGGGGCCCGGTGGAGAGAGATGGGTACCGGTGGTGATAGTTGGGGACTGATGGGGCCTGGTGGCGACGGCCGGGGCCTGGTGGCGACAGATGGGGACCGGTGGTGACAGATGGGGCCTGGTAGTGACGTTTGGGGACTGCTGGCGACGGATGGGGACCGGTGGAGACAGTGGCGACAGGTGGGGACTGGTGGAGACAGGTTGGGCCTGGTGGCGACAGGTGGGGCCTGGTGGGACTCAGTGGAGACAGATGGGTCCTGGTAGCGACAGATCGGTCCTGGTGGTGACAGATGGGGCCTGGTTGGGCCTGGGGGCGACAGATGGGGCCTGGTGGCGACAGATGGGCACCGGCGGTGATAGTTGGGGACTGATGGGGCCTGGTGGCGACAGATGGGGCCTGGTAGCGACAGATGGGGCACGGTGGAGACAGATGGGTAGCGGTGGTGATAGTTCGGGACTGATGGGGCCCTGGTGGCGATGGACGGGGCCTGGTGGCGACAGACAGGGCCTGGTGGCAGCTGAAGGCAACTGGTGGCGACAGATGGGGACCGGTGGCGACAGATGGGGCCTGGGTGGCAAAAGGTGGGGACCGGTGGAGTCAGGTGGGGACCGGTGGCGACAGATGGGAACTGCTGGCGACAGATGGGGACCGGTGGTGACAGATGGGGACCGGTGGCGACGGACGGGGCCTGGTGGCGATGGACGGGGCCTGGTGGCGACGGATGGGGCCTGGTGGCGACGGATGGCGTTTGGTGGCGACAGGAGGTGACTGGTGGAGACAGATGGGGCCTGGTGGCGACAGGTGGGTCCTGGTTGGGCCTGGCCGTGACAGATGGGGCCTGGTGGCGACCGATGTGGACCGGTGGGGACTGGTGGAGACAGATGGGGACTGCTGGCAAAAGATGGGGTCCGGTGGAGACAGGTGGGGACCGGTGGAGACAAGTGGGGCTTGGTGGCGACAGGTGGGGACCGGTGGCGACAGGTGGGGACCGGTGGCGACAGGTGGGTCCCGGTGGCGACAGGTGGGTCCCGGTGGCGACAGGTGGGGCCCGGTGGCGACAGGTGGGGCCTGGTTGGGCCTGGGGGTGACAGATGGGGCCCGGTGCCGACAGGTGGAGCCTGGTGGTGACAGATGTGGACCAGTGGGGACTGGTGGAGACAGATAGGGACTGCTGGCAACAGATGGGGTCCTGTGGCGACGGATGGGATCCAGTGGCGATGGATGGGGACTGGTGGAGACAGGTGGGGACTGAGGGAGACAGGTGGGGCCTGGTGGCGACAGACGGGGCCTGGTGGCGACAGACGGGGCCTGGTGGCGACAGACGGGGCCTGGTGGCGACAGACGGGGCCTGATGGCGACAGACGGGGCCTGGTGGCGACAGACGGGGCCTGGTGGCGACAGACGGGGCCTGGTGGCGACAGGAGGGGCCTGGTGGCGACAGGAGGGGCCTGGTGGGACCTGGTGGCAACAGGTGGGGCCTGGTTGCGACAGGTGGGGCCTGGTGGAGGCAGGTCAGGCCTAATGGGGACTGGTGGAGACAGGTTTGGACTGGTGGCGACAGAAGGGAGGGGGGGGGGAACAAAGAGGGATTGGTGGTGACTGACGGGGACAGAGGGGGACTGATGGGGATAGAATGGGAATGATGGGGACTGGTGGGGACAGAGGGAGACTGCGGGGACAGACGGGGAGAGAAGGGGACACAGGGAGACAGAGGGAGACGGATGGTTCTTGTGGTGACTGATGGAGATGGGTGGGGACAGAGGGCGACTGGCGGTGACTGATAGGGAGAGAAGGAGACAGGAGGGGGACAAATGGTTCAGATGGGGACTGGTGGGGGCACATGGAGTCTGGTGGGGGATTGGAGGGGACACATGTGGACTGGTGGGGGACTGGTGGGGGCACGGAGGCTGGTGGGACTGATGATTCTAATGGGGACAGATGCGGACTGGTGGGGACGCACAGGGACATGGGACAGAGGGGAACAGTTGGGGACACATGGGAACAGGCGGGGACCAGGGGAAACTGGTGGGGACTAGTGTGGAAAATGGGCTCTGATGGGGACGGACGGGACCGGGTGGGGACTGAATTGAACAGGTGAGGTCTGCTGGGGACAGCTGGGGACTGATGGGGACGGGTGGGGACAGAAGGGGCCAGAAGAGGACGGATGAGGGGCGGGGGGTTTCGATGAGGGGCGGGGGGGTTCGATGAGGGGCGGGGGGGTTCGATGAGGGGCGGGGGGGTTCGATGAGGGGCGGGGGGCTCGATGAGGGGAGGGGGGTTCAATGAGGGGCGGGGGGGCTCAATGAGGGGCGGGGGGGCTCAATGAGGGGCGGGGGGGCTCAATGAGGGAGAGCGGGACGATGGGGGGACGATGGGGAGAGGGGCGATGATGGGGAGAGGGGGGCGATGATGGGGGGCAATGGGGTCGGGGGAACGGCGACGGGGGAACGGCGACGGGGGGCGAAGGCGACGGGGGGGAGGGCGACGGGGGGGGAGGGCGACGGGGGGGGAGGGCGACGGGGGGGGAGGGCGACGGGGGGGGGAGGGCGACGGGGGGGGGAGGGCGACGGGGGGGGGAGGGCGACGGGGGGGGGAGGGCGACGGGGGGGGAGGGCGATGGGGGGCGAAGGCGACGGGGGGGAGGGCGACGGGGGGGGGAGGGGGGGGAGGGCGACGGGGGGGGAGGGCGACAGGGGGGGAAGGAGACGGGGGGAAGGAGACGGGGGGGAAGGAGACGGGGGGGAAGGAGACGGGGGGGAAGGAGACGGGGGGGAAGGAGACGGGGGGGAAGGAGACGGGGGGGAAGGAGACGGGGGGGAAGGAGACGGGGGGGAAGGAGACGGGGGGGAAGGAGACGGGGGGGAAGGAGACGGGGGGAGCGATTAGGGTGGGAGGGGGCGGTTTGGAATCACTGAACAAAGTTCAGTGAGAGGCAGTTTTAGGAGAGAAGGTTTAGAGTGACTGGAGAAGGTGACAGCGATAGGGAGGGATGGAGTGTTTGGAGGAGGTGACAGTGATAGGGAGGGTTGGTCTGTTTGGAGGAGGTGACAGTGATAGGGAGGGTTGGTCTGTTTGGAGGAGGTGACAGTGATAGGGAGGGTTGGTCTGTTTGGAGGAGGTGACAGTGATAGGGAGTGTTGGTCTGTTTGGAGGAGGTGACAGTGATAGGGAGGGTTGGTCTGTTTGGAGAAGGTGACAGTGATAGGAAGGGTTGGAGTGTCCGGAGGAGGTGACAGTGATAGGGAGGGTTGGAGTGTGTGGAGGAGGTGACAGTGATAGGGAGGGTTGGAGTGTCCGGAGGAGGTGACAGTGATAGGGAGGGTTGGCATGTTTGGAGGATAGGGATAGGGAGGGTTGGAGTGACTGGGGGAGGTGACAGCGATAGGGAGGGTTGGTCTGTTTGGAGGATAGGGATAGGGAGGGTTGGAGTGACTGGGGGAGGTGACAGCGATAGGGAGGGTTGGAGTGTTTGGAGGACGTGACAGTGATAGGAAGGGTTGGAGTGACTGGAGGAGGTGACAGTGATAGGGAGGGTTGGAGTGTTTGGAGGTGGTGACAGTGATAGGGAGGGTTGGAGTGTTTGGAGGAGGTGACAGTGATAGGGAGAGTTGGAGTGTGCGGAGGAGGTGACAGTGATAGAGAGGGTTGGAGTGTTTGGAGGAGGTGACAGTGATAGGGAGTGTTGGAGTAGGTGACAGTGATAGGGAGAAATGGAGTGTGTGGAGTAGGTGACAGTGATAGGGAGGGTTGGAGTGTTTGGAGGAGGTGACAGTGATAGGGAGAGTTGGAGTGTGCGGAGGAGGTGACAGTGATAGAGAGGGTTGGAGTGTTTGGAGGAGGTGACAGTGATAGGGAGTGTTGGAGTAGGTGACAGTGATAGGGAGAAATGGAGTGTGTGGAGTAGGTGACAGTGATAGGGAGGGTTGGAGTGTTTGGAGGAGGTGACAGTGATAGGGAGAGTTGGAGTGGCTGGAGGAGTTTAAACAGATCGGGACGGCTTTGATGTTCACCCAAGGTGAAATACATAGGGAGGGCTGTACAGACAGAAGAATTTGAAAGCCTGTGGAGGAGGCTGGGTGTTACGAGCAGGGAAAGGAATAGTGTGTGTCAGAGGGAGCATAAAGTGAGTCTAAGTGATGTTTGTGAGGGAGGCCACACATATGAGTGGAATAAATTGACAGCACATACCTCAGGCACCTGCAATGATGAAACCCTCATTTGAATATGACTGGAAGAAATAACAGTATACTGTCACAGAAATTTCAAATACTCATTATCAAAGGTAGCGCAGATTGGACAATGACAAAGAGATTGTCATGGAGGACAGGGATTCAGATCCACAGTAAAGGGATCATACCAGGGCCGAACCAATGAACCACAGCAAAACAAGTTAACTATTGAATTATAGATGAATGCTCAAAAATATTCACCTCTGAATCAATGTCATTGTAGACAATAGACAATAGGTGCAGGAGTAGGCCATTCAGCCCTTCGAGCCTGCACCGCCATTCAATATGATCATGGCTGATCATTCCGAATCAGTATCCTGTTCCTGCCTTATCTCCATAACCCTTGATTCCACTGTCTTTGAGAGCTCTATCCAACTCCTTAAATGAATCCAGAGACTGGGCCTCCACTGCCCCCTGTCGCAGAGCATTCCACACAGCCACCACTTTCTGGGTGAAGAAGTTTCTCCTGAGCTCTGTCCTAAATGGTCTACCCCGTATTTTTAAGCTGTGTCCTCTGGTTCGGCACTCACCCATCAGTGGAAATATGTTTCCTACTGCCAGAGTGTCCAATCCTTTCATAATCTTATACGTCTCAATCAGATCCCCTCTCAGTGTACTTCAATATAAACTCTATGGCTGGAGCCTGTAGCTGAGAAGTTCGCACAGAACTGGCATCAGAGAAATGCTTCAGTTTTCATTAATTCCACTACTCTGTAAAATGAGATGACAAAAGAAACATGTTGAGAGACATTCAGAATAAACAAATGTATCTCTTGGCTTGAGTGTTAAACATCCACCTGTTAAAGGAGTTTCCAAAATCTAACACCATCTGTTCAGGACGGGAATTAACCAAATGATTTGAAAGATCTAGTATTTTAGATTACATTAGATTAGATTAGATTACATTACAGTGTGAAAACAGGCCCTTCGGCCCAACAAGTCCACACCGACCCGCCGAAGCGAAACCCACCCATACCCCTACATTTACCCCTTACCTAACACTACGGGCAATTTAGCATGGCCAATTCACCTGACCCTGCACATCTTTTGGACTGTGGGAGGAAACCGGAGCACCCGGAGGAAACCCACGCAGACACGGGGAGAACGTGCAAACTCCACACAGTCAGTCGCCTGAGGCAGGAATTGAACCCGGGTCTCAGGCGCTGTGAGGCAGCAGTGCTAACCACTGTGCCACCGTGCCGCCCACAAATGACAAGGTTATGTTGTAGAGATAATTTGAGAGATTTGTTAGATACATCCAATTTAAAATGTTTTTCCAAACGCTAATTTTGTTCTTCCAAAGATTATCTGGATAGCAGAAGAATAGAATACAGGCAAGAGAAAATTATTAATGAACAGAATTAACCTTCTGTGTTAATCTCCCAATGGCGGAGTACCTACCCAGCATTCCCCGCGGTGGTGAATACCCTCTATACTCACTACAGCCGAGGGCGGTGCAGCCGCAGTGCCGGGTTTGTCTCCGTGGGAAATGGGAAGAGACGCGCTTTTCCAGACGTTAAGGCTGCAGGAGCTGCACAGAGGGATTCAGACCGAGAATAAACCCTTCCAGAGAGAAGCGAGCACCTTGAAAAATAACTTGTGGGTAAATGGTTTGCATTTCCGAGGTGAACAGCCGCCATCTTGGCCGGGAATGTGGACGCATGCGCAGAGGAATGCGTGACGTCACGGGGCGGGGCCTGGGGGTGATTCATGCAGATGCTGAAAACCTGAGACTAGAATCATAGAGATGTACAGCCTGGATACAGAGCCTTCGGTCCAACCCGTCCATACCGACCAGATATCCCAACCCAATCCAGTCCCACCCGCCAGCGCCCGGCCCATATCTCTCCAAACCCTTCCTATTCATATACCCATCCAAATGTCTTTTAAATGTTGTAATTGTACCAGTCTCCACCACATCCACTGGCAGCTCATTCCATACATGTACCACTCTGTGCGTGAAAAAATTGCCCCTTAGGTCTTTTTCGTATCTTTCCCCTCTCACCCTAAACCTATGCCCTCTGGTTCTTGACTCCCCCACCCTAGGGAAAAGATTTTGTCTATTTATCCTTTCCATACCCCTAATGATTTTGTAAACCTCTATAAGGTCACCCCTCAACCTCCGTCACTCCAGGGAAAACAGCCCCAGCCTGTTCAGCTTCTCCCGATAGCTCAAATCCTCCAATCCTGGCAACATCCTTGTACATCTTTTCTGAACCTTTTTCAAGTTTCACAACATCTTTCCAATAGGAAGGAGACCAGAATTGCAGACAATATTCCAACAGTGGCCTAACTGACGTCATGTACAGCCGCAACATGTGCTCCCAACTCCTGTGCTCAATACTCTGACCAATAAAGGAAAGCATACCAAACGCCTTCATCACTATCCTATCTACCTGCGACTCCACTTTCAAGGAGCTATGAACCTGCACTCCAAGGTCTCTTTCTTCATCAACACTCCCTTGGACCTTACCATTAAGTGCATAAGTCCTGCTAAGATTTGCTTTCCCAAAATCCAGAACCTAGCATTTATCTGAATTAAACTCCATCTGCCATTTCTCAGCCCATTGGCCCATCTGGTCCAGATCCTGTTGTAATCTGAGGTAACCTTCTTCGCTGTCCACTACACCTCCAATTTTGGTGTCATCTGCAATCTTACTAACTGTACCTCTTATGCTCTCATCCAAATCAAATCAGAAAGTGCTGGAGGAAGTCAGCAGGTCTGGCAGGAGATGTGGACAGAGAAACAGAGTGAACCATTCCAGTCCTGTGTGCATCTTCTTCAGAACCCATTGCCCGGGTGGTACAGTGTCCTGGGTGATAGCTTTATAACAGCTTCACCCCCAGGTGATCTTTGAAACAAACAGCAGTCGACTTGAATCCCTGGATTTTTCTGCAGGTGACATTTTTAACCAACCTGTCCAGACGTGTCATGTCCCACTTGTGAAGTAGGTGGGCCTTGAGAAGCCAGGCCTTGTTAGTTCGAGGGGAGTTCCTCAGGGTGGAGTCTCAGGGTCAACCATCTTCAGTTGCTTTGTCAATCACTTTCCCTTCAGAAGCGGGGATGTTGGTTGATGATTGGACAATATTCAGCATCATTTTCAACTGCTCCGAGACTGATGTAGCGCATATCCATATGTTCAGGTTGTAAGTTTGCTCGCTGAGCTGGTAGGCTTTTTCTCATTGAGAACAATCTCACAACCTGAACCTCAACCTGAGCTAAAAAAAAATTCTCAAAAACTACATATCCATATGTAGCAAGACCTGGCCTGGATCTAAAATCTGCACAAATGACAAGTAACAGCTGTATCACATCCGTGCCTGGCAAAGACCATCTTCAACAAGAGAATATCCGAGTATCCCTTGTTGAAAATCCACAGCAACATCATTGTTGAATCCTCCATGAGCAGCATTCCAGGGATGTAATATTGACCAGAAACTGAACAGAACTAACCATATAACGACAGATGATACAAGATGCAAAAAGTCTTGCAGCGCTCAACTCCCCTCCTGCCTGCCCACCTTCCAAGACGTAAGTCAGGTGTGATACGGAATCCTCTCCACTTGCCTGGTTGAATGCTGCTTCAACAACAAGAAGCTCATCAACATGTGGGACAAAACAGCTCTCTTGATTGCCAACGACCTTCCCCATTCCCTTTCTTCCCCATTGATGTACAGCAGCAGCAAAGGGGATCATCTCTTGTGTAACATCCTTCTGGATAGGGGGCTGTGCTGTCCACCAGTTGGCGAGGAACATCCCACAACAGGTTTGCACCTCAGGACACACAATGTCTCAGAGATGTTGGAACAACAACCTGATTTATTCAGGAACATTCCTTTTTGCTTTTGATGGTGCTTTTTGCATCTTTTGATGTGATTGGATCATTTGTTTGGGAGGAGGTGTAGAATAGGGGGAGGATGTCTTTATGAAATTGGATTTATTTGTTCTGAGATTTTACCCTGTATGCACAATGATAATATTTGAAAATCTTTTCACAGAGAAATAGATTGAAAGAATTGAAGATGAGTGAGTCAAATCAGACATGATATAAAGATCCAACAGAGTCACTAAATTCATTTGGACATAAAGGGAACATGTTTATCTGGTATGTCTGTAAGCAAAGATTTCAAAAAAACATTGTGAGTGGTAAAGTGCCAGCACAGACACACACGCGCACACACACGCGCACACACACAGACACAGACGCACACTCAGACACACACATACAAGAGTGTGAGTGTTCCACTGAACTGACTGCAGAAATTATTTAACATTATCGAGTTAACATTCTTTAAAAATCTACAGACAGAGAAGCCATAAATATGTTGTGTTTATGGGAAAGGATTCAACAGATTATCCAACTTGGAGATATGTGAGGAGATCAGCACCATGGAAATGTCTGGATTGTGAGAAGGATTGCAAATCCCCAGACCAGCTGGAGACTCACCGACACAGACATTCTGGGGAGAGACTGTTCCCCTGCTCTATGTGTGGGAAGGGATTTACTCTGTCATCCAGCTTCATGTAACACCAGTGGGTTCACACTGACAAGAGACCTTTCCCCTGACTGTGGGGGGATAAAACTTGAAGATGTGTAAAGGTATTAAATTCAATGGTCATAATTTAACACCTTAACCTCCCAACGCCCCTCCCCTCCTATTGCATTCCCAACGCCCCTCCCCTCCTCCCTACCTTTTATCTTAGCCTGCTTGGCACAGCCTCCTCATTCCTGAAGAAGGGCTTATGCCCGAAACATCGATTCTCCTGTTCCTTTGATGCTGCCTGACCTGCTGCGCTTTTCCAGCAACACATGGTTCAGCTCTGATCTCCAGGCTCTGCAGTCCTCACTTTCTGCTAGTTGATTTTAACCTACTGTGAATCCTCCTGCAAGGATGCCTTCCTTGAAGAAGCTCTCCTCCTCCCTCTACAATGATCTCAGTGAGTCCCTCTCTAACTGCACCCCCCCAGGTCATCTCCTCTGCCCTGAAGCTCTTCAGCCACGTCCTCAAACAGCAACACGACGCCTGGAGGAAGAGTGCTTCATCTTCCGCCTAGGAACCCTCCAACCACAAGGGATGAATGCAGATTTCTCCTGCTTCCTCATTTCCCCTCCCCCCACCTTATCTCAGTCCCAACCCTCAGACTCAGCACCACCTTCTTGACCTGCAATCTTCTTCCCGACCCCTCCACTCCCACACCCTCTCTGGCCTATCACCATCACCTTAACCTCCTTGCACCTATCACATTCCCAAAGCCCCTCCCCCAAGTCCCTCCTCCCTACCTTTTATCTTAGCCTGCTTGGCACACCCTCCTCATTCCTGAAGAAGGGCTTATGCCCGAAACGTCTATTCTCCTGTTCCTTAGATGCTGCCTGTCCTGCTGCGCTTTTCCAGCAACACATTTTTCAGCCATAATTTAACATCAACCCGTTCCCATGGGGGAGAAGGTATTCAGCTGTTCCATGAGTGGGAAGGTATTTACTTGGGGATCCAGCCTAATGTCAGACAAACGTCTTCATCATCGGGAGAGAAGCGTTGTCTGCTCTGTTTGGGAAGGAATAAACTTCCCAGTTCAGCCTAATGTCAACCGTTGAGTTGACACTGGAGAGAGACCAATCATCTGCTCTGTGTGTGAGAAGGGATTTATTAATCAGCAAAGCTTCAAATACACGAGCGTGGCCATACTAGAGAGAGAGAGAGAGAGAGAGACTGTCCGCCTGCGCTGAGTGTAGGAAGGGACTCACTTAGTCATCTGTACTCAGTGAGCACCAGCACATTCACACCTTTTACCTGTGAGAAGGGGTTCACTCGCTTCTCCAACCTCAGCAGCTATGGCTTTGTTCACATCAATGAGAGAACACGTCAATGCTCTGACTGTGAGAAGAGCTTTATGAGTAGCAATGATTTGATGAAACATCAACAAACACATTGTGGGGAGAGGCCGTCCACCTGCACTGTGTGTAGCAAGGGATTCAATTATTCATCCCCACATGTGAAGCTCCAGTTAAGGGGAATCAGTTTAGCTGAGTTGGCTGTATTGTTGGTTTACAGAGCAGTGTGATGTGGACAGCGTGGGTTCAGTTCCCATTACCAGTTTGAGGTTACCATGAAGGACTCTCGTTCTCAAAATTCTCCCCTTGCCTGAGGTCTGGGCCCTCTGGTCAAATCACCATGAGTCGCTTCTCTCTGTAATGAAGAGAGCAGCCCCTGTGTCTGGGAAGGCTATGGTGACACACACATTCCTGTGGGGTAACGTGATTGTATTCTGCTGTTATTGCATCTAGAACTGAACTGTGTTTATTCGGTCAGCAATAGTTTACTTCATTGGATGTGAATTATCTCTTTAATTGAATTGGTGTTTAATTGTTCAGGTGTTAATTACATCAAAAACACAGTTTTTACCCACTGATTTCTCTCCTGTGAGATGAGACCGATAGATTACCATTTCCTGCCCTGTTCTTGGGTCTTTTATTCATTGCAAAGACTTGATTTGTATTTATAAATGTATTTGCACACATTCAGGATTTCTGAATGTGCTTCATAGCAACTGAAGTCCTTGTGAGGTGTAGTCACTGTTGTGGGAGATATAGCAGCTGTACATCTCTAAGGCTTGACTTAGGGCTCCGCTTCCCTGCACCAACTCTCCCATTTACCAATCCCACACAAATCCAGGAACTGCATCAACTCTCCCATTGAGTGTTATCCTGCCCCAGGTCTCCCAGATAGAATTTAAAGGCACCTGCATAGATTCTCCAGTTATTGTTGCACAGCATCAATTCCTTCCATTTAGTTGTTCCCTGATTTTTTTTTCATTTAGTGATGCAGTGTACTGAAGCTCCAATTTCCCGATGCTTGCAACATTTCTTCTTTTTATTGATTCCCTGGCCCCTATTCCCCAATTTAGACATGCTCTGCTCCAATTTTCCAATATATTGGCACTCCCACCAATTTTCTAATGCAACTCCGCTGTGCAACAGTGCATCATTTAATGATGCCTTAACCCGATTCTACCATTTAAAGGTGCGCTACTCTAATTCTCCCATTTACTGTTGCCATGCACCAATTCTGTAATTTAGCTCCACTGTGCACCAGGTCTCTCATTTACCGATAGCCCGCACCAATTCCCCAATTCCGTGCTGCTTAGTAACATTTCCTCCAATTACTGACGCCCTGAACAAGTTATACACTCAGTGTTGCCTTACACCAATCCTCATATTGACTGATGCCCTCGCCCAAATTCCACCAAATCTCCCATTTACTCATATCCCTGTATTAAATCATCCATTTACTGATTCTACCATTTAGGGGTGCGCAACCCTAATTCTCCCATTTACTGTTGTCAATCATCAATTTAGCTCCACTGTGCACCAGGTCTCTCATTTACGGATACCCCACACCAATTCTCCAATTCAGTGTTGCTTGGCACCATTTCCCCCAATTACTGATGTCCTGAATACGTTCTCCATTCAGTGTTGCCTTACCCCAATCCTAACACTGACTGATGCCCTGTCCCAGTTTAGAGGTGCCCTACTCTAAATCTCCAAAAAGGTATGGCCCTGCCCCAATTTTCCAATTTAGTTGCAACACCGCAGAACTCACCCAGTTAGTGCTGAACTGCACTAATTCACACATTATCTGATGCTCTGTTGCAAATATTCACATTTTGATAAGCCCTCTCCCAATTTTGGCACTTAGCAGTTCCTTGCAATGATTCTCCAATTTAGTGGAGAGCTGCCAGAATTCTTAAATTTGGGCGTGGACAAGTTGGACTGAAGGGTCTGTTTCCGTGCTGTACATCTCTAAGGCTGTAATTAGTACTCCGCTTCCCTGCACCAATTCTCCCATTTACCAATCCTGCACTAAGTCGGGAATTTCACCAACTCACCCATTGAGCTTACCCTGCCCCAGTCCTCCCACTTAGAATTTAACGGCACCTGCATGAATTCTCCAATTATTGTTGCCCTGCATCAGTTCCTTCCATTTAGTATGATTCATATCTTCCACGTACGGAACCCCTGATGATTTTTTTTTCATTTAGTGATGCACTGCACTGAATCTCCAATTTCCCGATGCTTGTGACATTTTTTCTTTTTATTGTTTCACTGGCCCCTAATCCCCAATTTAGACATGCTCTGCTCCAATTTTCCAATATAGTGGCACTGCCACCAATTTTCTAATGTAATGGCACTGTGCAACAAATCTACCATTTATTGTTTCCAATAAATCTCCCATTTACTCATATCCCTGTACTAATTCTTCCATTTACTGATGCCCGAGCCCGATTCTACCATTTAAGTGTGTGTTACTCTAATTCTCCCATTTCCTGTTACCATGCACCAATTCTCTAATTTAGCTCCACTGTGCACCAGGTCTCTCATTTACTGATGTCACGCATCAATTCTCTAATTCAGTGTTGCTGAGCACCATTTCCCCCAATTACTGACGTCCTGAACAAGTTCTCCATTCAGTTTGGGCTTACACCGATCGTTATATTGAATGATGCCCTCGCCCAATTTAAGGGTGCTCTACTGTAATTCCCACATCAAGTATTTTTACAAGGATGTTGCCAGGGCTGGGGTTTTGAGCTACAGGGAGAGGCTGAACGGGCTGGGGCTGTTTTCCTTGGAGCGTCGGAGGCTGAGGGGTGACCTTCTAGTGGTTTACAAAATTATGAGGGGCATGGATAGGATAAATAGACAAAGTGTTTTCCCTGGGGTCCGGGAGTCCAAAACTAGAGGGCATAGGTTTAGGGTGAGAGGGGAAAGATATAAAAGAGACCTAAGGGGCAACTTTATCACGCAGAGGGTGGTACGTGTATGGAATGAGCTGCCAGAGGATGTGGTGGAGGCTGGTACAATTGCAACATTTAAGAGTCATTTGGATGGGTATATGAATCAGAAGGGTTTGGAGGGATATAGGCCGGGTGCTGACAGGTGGGACGAGATTGGGTTGGGATATCTGGTCGGCATGGACAGGTTGGACTGAAGGATCTGTTTCAATGCTGTACATCTCTATGAGTCTATTGTCCTGTCCAATTTTCCCATTTAGTGCTAACTGCATCAATTCTCCCATTTCCTGAAAAACTGAAACTCTCCCATTTGGTGCTAACTGCACCAATTTGCCATTGTCGGATGCCCCGTTCCAAATCCTCTTATTTCGATAAGCCCTTGCCCAATTCTTCCATTTAGCAGTTCCTTGGAATGATTCTCCAATTTCGTGGAGCGCTGCCAGAATTCTAAGATTGAGTCATACACAAGTTGGACTGAAGTGTCTGTTTCCATGTTGTACATCTCTATGATTGTATGAATCTATTTATGGCTCCGCTGCTCTGCACCATTTCTCCCATTTACCAATCCTGCACAAATCCTGAAACTGCACCAACTCTCCCATTGAGTATTATCCTGCCCTATTTAAAGGCACCTGCATGAATTCTCCAATTATTGATGCCTTGCATCAATTACTTCCATTTAATTGTTCCCTGATACACTTCTACCACGTACGGGTGTCCTGCTGAATTGTTTTCATTTCGTGTTGCACTGAACTGAATCTCCAATTTACCAATGCTTGTAATATTTCTTTTTATTGATTCCTTGCCCCTCACCGCCAATTTAGACATGTTCTGCTCCAATTTTCTAATATATTGACATTCACACCAGTTTTCCAATGAAATGGCACTGTGCACCGAATCTCCCACTTACTCATATCCCTGTACTAATTCTTCCATTTACTGATGCTCTAGCAGATTTAAGGGTGCGCTCCTCTAATTCCCCCATTTGCCACGCACCCATTCACTAATTTAGCTCCACTGTGCACCAGGTCTTCCATTCAGTATTTCCCTGCAACAATTCTCCCATTTAGTAGTCCGCTGACAGAATTTGCTAATTTGCGATCCCTGCATCATATCTCCAAATTACCGATCCTACACATATCTTCCCTTTCGTGGTGAACAGCACCAACTCCCCCATTTCGTGGTGCACTGTATTGAATCTGGATCACTAATCCTTTGCAACATTTGTCCTATTTACTGATTCACTGCCCGTGTTCTCCCATTTGCTCCAATTCGCGAAGTTATCAGAATCCTGCACCAGGTCTTTCATTTACTGATACCCCACACCAATTCCCCAATTCAGTGTTGGTTAGCACCATTCCCCCCAATTACTGATGTCCTGAACAAGTTCTCCACTCAGTGTTACATAGTGACTGATGCCCTCGCCCAATTTAGCGATGCCCTACTCTGTATCTCCCAAATAGTAATGTCCTGCCCCAATTCTCCCATTTAGTGCAACACAGCATAACTCATTCATTCTGTGCTGAACTGCACTAATTCGCCCATTATCTGATGCTCTGTTGCAAGTTCTCACATTTCGATAAGCCCTTTCGGAACTTTGCCATTTAATAGTTTCTTGCAATTCAGTGGAGAGCTGCCAGAATTCTTAAATTTAGGTGTGGACAAGTTGGACTGAAGGGTCTATTTCTGTGCTGTACATCTCTAAGGCTGTAATTAGTGCTCCGCTTCCCTGCACCAATTCTCCCATTCACCAATCCTGCACTAATTCAGGAATTTCACCAACTCCCCCATTGAGGTTATCCTGCCCCAGTCGTCCCACTAATAATTTAATAGCACCTGCATGAATTGTCCAATTAATGTTGCTCTGCATCAATTCCTTTCATTAATTGTTCCCTGATAAACATCTTCAATGTACGGAAGCCCTGCTGATCTTATTTTTTCATTTAGTGATGCACTGAACTGAATTTCCAATTTACCAATGCTTGCAACATTTCTATTTTTGTTGATTCCCTGGCACCTATTCCCCAATCTGGACATGCTCTGCTCCAATTTTCCAGAATATTGGCACACCCTCCAATTTTCTAATGGAACGGCACTGTGCACCAGATCTCCCATTTATTGTTTCCACCGAATCTCCCAGTTACTCATATCCCTGTACTAATTCTTCCATTTACTGATGCCCGAGCTTGATTCTGCCATTTAAGGGTGCGCTACTCTAATTCTCCCATTTACTGTTGCCATATACCAATTCCCCAATTTAGCCCCACTTTGCACCAGGTCTTCCATTCAGTATTTCCCTGCAACAATTCTCCCATTTAGTAGTCCGCTGACAGAACTTTCTAATCTTGCGATCCCTGCATCAAATCTCCAAATTACCGATCCTGCACATATCTTCTCTTTCGTGGTGAACTGCACCAACTTCCCCATTTCATGGTACACCGTATTGAATCTGGACCACTAATCCTTTGCAACATTTGTCCTAGTTACTGATTCACTGCCCATATTCACCCATTTGCTCCCATTCTCAAAGTTATCAGCACCCTGCACCAGGTCTCTCATTTACTGATAATTTACCCTGCACCAATTCTCCAATTCAGTGTTGCTGAGCACCATTTCACCCAATTACTGACATCCTGAACAAGTTCTCCATTCAGTTTTGCCTTACACCAATCCTCATACTGACTGATGCACTCGCCAATTTATGGGTGCCCTACTCTCATTCCCGCATCAAGTATTGTCTTGTCCCAATTCTCCCATTTAGTGCTACACTGGACCAATTCTCCCATTCACTGCTAAACTGAAACTCTCCCATTTGGTGCTAACTGCACCAATTTGCCATTCCTGGGTGCCCCGTTCCAATTTATCTTATTTCGATAAGCCCTTGCCCAATTCTTCCTTTAGTAGTTCCTTGGAATGATTCTCTAATTTCGTGGAGCGCTGCCAGAATTCTAAAATTGAGTCATAGACAAGTTGGACTGAAGTGTCTGTTTCCATGTTATACATCTCTATGATTGTATGACTCTATTTATGGCTCCGCTGCTCTGCACCATTTCTCCCATTTACCAATCCTGCACAAATCCTGAAACTGCACAAACTCTCCCATTGAGTATTATCCTGCCCAATTTAAAGGTACTTGCATGAATTCTCCAATTATTAATGTCCTCCATCAATTCCTTCGATTCAAGTTTTCCCTGAAACACTTCTTCCACGTTCGGGTGCCCTGGTGAATTGTTTTCATTTAGTGATGCACTGAATTGAATCTCCAATTTACCAATGCTTGCAACATTTCTTTTCATTGATTCGCTGGCCCCTATTCCCCAATTTAAATATGCTCTGCTCCAATTTTCCATTATATCGGCATTCCCACCAATTTTCTCATGTAACGGCATTGTGCACCAGATCTCCCATTTACTCATACCCCTGTACTAATTCTTCTATTGACATTTCTCACATTTTGATAAGCCCTTGCCCAATTCTCCCATTAAGTAGTCCCTTGCAATGATTGTCCAATTTAGTGGAGCGCTGTCAGAATTCTTAAATAGACACGTGGACAACTTAGACCGAAGGATCTGTTTTTGTGTTGTAAATCTCGACGATTGCATGACTCTGTTTATGGCTATTTCTCCCATTTTCCAATCCTGCGCAAATCCTGGAACTGCACAAATTGTCCCATTGAGTGTTATCCTGCCTGAGTGCTCCCACTTCGAATTTAATGGCACCTTCATGAATACTCCAATTATTAATGTCCTGCATTTTTTCATTTAGTGATGCACTGAAATGAATCTCCAATTAACTGATGCTTGCAACATTTTTTTATTGGTTTCCTGCCCCTATTCCCGAATTTAGACATGCTCTGCTCTAATTTCCTAATATATTGACACACACCAGTTTTCCAATGTAATGGTGATGTGCACCGAATCTCCCATTTATTGATTCCCACCAAGTCTCCCATTTAGTCATACCCCTGTACTAATTCTTCAATTTAATGATGCCCTAGCCAGATTCTACCATTTAGCAGGAGCCTCGGCTTTGGGAAGTGTGACTAGACCATGAAACCAGAAGGGACAGAAAGCCGATTAAGTGAGAGAAACTAAAAGCAATGGAGTTGTCAGAGGGAGATCACAGGAAGTGACACCTTTTCCTACAGCAAAGAACCTAAGACCAGGAGGCAGTGTTTTCTCCCCATGCTGGGTTTCAGGGAATATGGTCAGAGCTGAAGCTGAGTTTGCAATGGGACGGGCAGGATACCATGTTACTGACCATGTAGGTGTGAACAACATACAAGGGTCTGCCTCGTTACTCTCAGGAACTCGCTGTTTAACTAAGAAGCTGACCCACTGGATTAATATCTGTGTGCAGTGTTAATTAGCACAGAGCCAATCAGATCAGGGAGCTCCCTTGGTGCCTTGCAGACTGCTGTGGGAGAAATGGGTTCTGGTTCCCTTCTCACAGATGCTGCCTGACCTGCTGAGGTTAGATTTCAGATCCCCAGGGACAGCAGAGTTTTCTCTATATGCATTTTCTTTCTCCTTATTCAATGGGTCATTTGTGATGCTTAAGATCCCACATGTTTTCTATTTCCCCCTTCAGCAGATCTTGTCACAGTAAAAGACCTGTGCACATGAACACCAAGGCAACTCTATCCATGTTCACATTTCAAACTCTGTAGTTCGGTCGAGTTTGTCTCTCTTTAGCCTTTTATGCCAAACTCCATCACAGCGGGCTTCAGTCTGTTCATTTCCCTCCACAACCTTCTGCTATTTCCTGGTGACATTATTATTCACCTGTCTGTGCGACCTATTCTGTTGGTCGTTATCATCCACAGTATCTTCTCCAAATCCAAGTTAGATGGAAAAGAAAATATTGATTGTCTTTTTCTTTCTCAATAATAAATGACCATCTGTATCATTCGTATATAGAGAACAACATGATTAAAATATTCATCCTTGCCGTAAAAAAGCAAATTGGATTTTAATCCTGCTGTTTGCAAGTTGCAGTAATTTATAACAACTTAGCATGTTTCCGTCCGAGCACATTAATTCTCCATGGTGAGCTTGAGCCATTTACTACAATAGCTTCAGTTTTTATCCAGCCTCGAATGCAATAATTTGTGAAACAGATTGGAGGGCCTTACCTTCATTAACCTTTTATTTTATTCCATCACGTATGTTGAATTTTAACTCCACACTGACTCTCCTTATACAGAGCCACCCTCTCCAGTTGGGTTTGTGTTGCTCTGCTCCAGGTATATTCCAAGTGTAAACAGCACCGGTGGCAAACTGACCCGCCTGTTGTCATCAGGAATAGATTCTTGTTGTACTTTTGAGACACGCGTCATATTGTCAAATCGGTATGTTGGGGCAGTAGGATTACCCTTTGGGTAGAGAACTGGCTCGAAGGTAGAAGACAGAGGGTGGTGGGGGAGGGTTGCTTTTCAGATTGGAGGCCTGTGACCAGCGGTGTGCCACAAGGATCGGTGTTGGTACACTGTTGTTTTGTCATTTATATAAATGATTTGGATGTGATCATAGGACGAATGGTTCGTAAGTTTGCAGAGGACAGTAAAATTGGAGGGGTGAAGGTCAGTGAAGATGGTTCCCTCAGAGGACAACGGGATCTTGATCAGATGAGCCAATGGGCTGAGGAGTGGCAGATGGAGATTAGTTTAGATAAATGTGAGGTGCTGCAATTTGGAAAGGCAAAAGAAAGCAGGACATATACACTTAATGGAAAAGTATTAGAAATATTGCTGAACAAGTAGACCTAAAGTGCAGCTTTATAGATCGTTGAAGGTGGACTAGCATTTCAATAGGATAGTGAAGAAGGTACCTTTGTCTTTATTGCTCAGTTAATTGTGTAAAGGAGTTGGGAGGTCATGTTCAGCCATTTTTGGTATATCATATGCAATTCTGGACTCCCTCCTATAAGAAGGGTTTGGGAAACTTGAAACTGTTTAGAAAAGATTTACAAGGATGTGGCCAGGGTTGGAGGGTTTGTGCTAGAGTTTTAGACTGTATAGTTTGTGGTTATTATCCCTAGAGTGTCAGTGGCTGAGGGGGTAACCTTATAGAACATAGAACATAGAAGAATACAGCGCAGTACAGGCCCTTTGGCCCTCGATGTTGCGCCGATCCATGCCCACCTGACCTACACTAGCCCACTATCCTCCATATGCCTATCCAATGCCGGTTTAAATGCCCATAAAGAGGGAGAGTCCACCACTGCTACTGGCAGGGCATTCCATGAACTCACGACTCGCTGAGAAAAGAATCTACCCCTAACATCTGTCCTATACCTACCACCCCTTAATTTAAAGCTATGCCTCCTCATAATAGCTGACTCCATACGTGGAAAAAGGTTCTCATGGTCAACCCTATCTAAACCCCTAATCATCTTGTACACCTCTATCAAGTCACCCCTAAACCTTCTTTTCTCCAATGAAAACAGTCCCAAATGCCTCAGCCTTTCCTCATACGATCTTTCTACCATACCAGGCAACATCCTGGTAAACCTCCTCTGCACGCCTTCCAGTGCCTCCACATCCTCCCTATAGTATGGTGACCAAAACTGCACACAATACTCCAGATGCGGCCGCACCAGAGTGTTATACAACTGCAACATGACCTCAGGGCTCCAGAACTCAATTCCTCTACCAATAAAAGCCAGTACGCCATATGCCTTCATTACCGCACTATTTACCTGGGTGGCAACTTTCAGAGATCTGTGTACATGGACACCAAGATCCCTCTGCTCATCCACACCACCAAGTATCCGACCATTAGCCCAGTACCCCATCTTTTTATTACTCTTACCAAAGTGAATCACCTCACACTTACCTACATTGAACTCCATTTGCCACCTTTCTGCCCAGCTCTGCAACTTATCTATATCCCGCTGTAACCTGACACATCCTTCCTCACTGTCAACAACTCCACCGACTTTCGTATCATCCGCAAACTTGCTCACCCAACCTTCTAGCCCCTCCTCCAGGTCATTTATAAAAATGACAAACAGCAATGTTCCCAAAACAGATCCTTGGGGAACACCGCTAGTAACTGCACTCCAAGATGAACCTTTACCATCAACTACTACCCTCTGTCTTCTTCCAGCCAGCCAATTCCTAATCCAAACCTCCAACTCACCCTCAATGCGATACCTCCGTATTATTTGCAGTAGCCTACCATGGGGAACCTTATCAAACGCCTTACTAAAATCCATATACACTACATCTACCGCTTTACCCTTGTCTACCTCCTTAGTCACCTTCTCACAGAATTCAATAAGGTTTGTGAGGCACGACCTGCCCTTCACAAAACCATGCTGACTATCCTTGATCACATTATTCCTATCCAGATGTTCATAAATCCTATCCCTTACAATTCTCTCTAAGACTTTGCCCACAACAGAAGTGAGACTCACCGGCCTATAGTTACTAGGGTTATCCCTACTCCCCTTCTGGAACAAGGGAACCACATTTGCTCGCCTCCAGTCTTCTGGCACTATTCCTGTAGACAACGAGGACATAAAAATCAAGGCCAATGGCTCTGCAATCTCCTCCCTTGCTTCCCAGAGAATCCTAGGATAAATGTTATCAGGCCCAGGGGACTTATCTATTTTCACCCTTTCCAGAATTTCCAACACCTCTTCCCTACATACCTCAAAGCCGTCCATTCTAATTAATTGTGACTCAGTATTCACATCGGCGACAATGTCCTGTTCCTGAGTGAATACTGACGAAAAGTATTCATTCAGTGTCTCCCCAATCTCTTCAGCCTCCACACGCAACTTCCCACTACTATCCTTGACTGGACCTATTCCTACCTTCGTCATTCTTTTATTCCTGACATACCTATAGAAAGCCTTAGGGTTTTCCCTAATCCTACCAACTAAGGACTTTTCATGTCCCCTCCTTGCTGCTCTTAGTTCTCTCTTCAGGTCCTTCCTGGCTACCTTATAACTCTACCTTATAGAGGTTCACAAAATTATGAAGGTCCTCAATAGGGTAAAAAGACAAGGTGATTTCCCTGTCGTGGGGGAGTCCAGAAGCAGATGGCATATTAAGAGGGGAAACATATAAAGGACCTAAGGGGAACATTTTTCACGCAGAGGGCACTTGCATGAGCTGACAGAGGAAGTAGTACAGGCTGGTACAATTGCAACATTTAAGGGTGGGTGTAGGAATTAAAAAGGGTTCAGAGGAACATGGGCCAAATTCTGACAAATAGGATCAGATTTACATCGAATATCAGTTCAGCATGGATGTGTTGGTCTGAATGATTTGTTTCTAAGCTTATATTGCTCTGAGTGGGTTGAGCTCCGATTGTAGACTTATGAAGCAGAAAATAAAGTATGGCAGTTTTCCTGATCCTCTTCCTTCAATCAATGCATTTTTCAGATCCTCATTCAGAATTCCTGGAGCTCTGTAACTGGCCTGGAACAATGTGTGGAAAGTCTTATTGAGTCCACACGAGGTACCTTTCCCACTGCCCTGCTCCCACGGCCTGCAATGCTGCAGACTGAGCAGCCAACCCGAAGCACAATGATGAGCTACTTCCGGCCCACGGCCCTCCTTCTCACTGAATGAAGACAATCACCAGAAGCAGAATCCAGCTCTTGTTGGAGCCTTGAATACCTGACTCTGTCTCACTGAGTGAAGATTGGACTCAGAAACAGAAATGAAATCAACTTCCTATCTGCATTGTGTCACTCTAAGATCTCTGTGTGTCTGAGTTCAGGTCATTTGATTGGAGACTGCGGATAGTGGGTCCCCAGTGAAATGGAAAGAATGGTGGAGGAGCTCACTGAGGGACATCTCTCAAAGTGAGAATCAGAAAGATGCTATTCTGCATTGGAAGGGTTTAAGGTGAATTGATGGTTCAGAAAAATGTTATACGCATGTGTGTAAAACTTAGGAACTCTGTTTTGAGGCTGGAGTTTATTTTATCCTTATATAGATTTGACACATTAATCCTCCCTCCCCAACACTACAGAAGTTGTTGGAAATGTTCAGTGTTTCCAGTGGCTTCTGTAATTATTTCAGATTCCTGCGCTATCAGTCTCTCACTTTTCGAACAAAAAACCATCCTTGTGCTGCAAGCAATATTTCATTGAGAAATGGAAGTAGCAGAGGGGATTGGAGAATGTATTCTCGCACAGGAACAGGGAGATGTCATTCCCTCTGAAATAAACACAGGCCATGCTGAGAAATCTGATAAGGTTAGGCAGCATCTATAGGGAGAAGGGAAAGGTTAACCTGTGTGTTATGAGGGTGGAGGGATTCAGCAGAGCGGAAGGAAGTTAGAAAAGTAATGATTTGTGAGCGATTGGAATGGGGATAACGCTGAAGAATGAGATGGTTTATAATAGGGTGGAGGCTGCAGAGATTTAATGATAAACGGTTTCATGGAACCGAATCCAAAAGGGATTGGGAATAAGTTCAGTAAACATCTAAGAGCTCAGGAAATGTGAGCAGGAGGAGACTATACAGCCTGTTTAAACTGTTCAGTCTGTTCTGGCAGTCAATCCAATCAGAGCTGGTTTGAGATTTCAAATCCGGTTTCCTACCCACTCCCCATATCCCGTGACTCCCTGAGACCCCGGCATTCTGTCTATCCCAATCTGAAATGTACTCAGTGAGGGAGCATCCACAATCCTCAGGGAGAGAGAATATTAAAGACTCAGAGGCCTTAGAGTGAAGCGCTGTCTCCTCATCTCAGTCCCAAATAACCTGCCCCTTACCCTGAGAGGGTGTCAGTCAAACCCGAATGAACTGCAGATGCTGTAACATTAACGCTGATTTCACTGCACAGATGCTGCCTGACCTGCTGAGCTTTTCCAGCAACTCCTGAGACTGTGTTGTTGTGTTTCAGATTCCCAGACCCACAGGATTAATTTCTCAGCATCTACCCTCTCAAGCCTCTTCACAATCTTAGATATCCAATGAAATTGCCTTTTAATTTTCTACAATATCAACCCAATTTATTCAGAAGCTCAGCACTGGAGCGCACGGGCCCCAAATACTGAGCTTTATTTTGTGATTCATTAATGTGTTTGGGTCATTGCCGCTGGGTCACCACGGGTTGCTCAGATATAATTGCTCTGGTGAAGGTGACGATGAGTTATTGCCTTGAACTGCTGCCATTTATTTGGGGCAGATAAACCCACAATGATGTAAGGGAGGGAGTTCCAGGATTTCCAATCAATGGCACTTGTGGGACTGAGATTTTTTCCAAGCCAGGGTGGGGAGTGGCTTGATGTGGAATTGTCAACTGGTGGTGTTCCCGTGTATCTGCTGTGTTCAGCATTCCACATGGTAGTGCCGTGGGTCTGGAAGCTGCTCTGGAAGGAACCTTGGGGAATGTCTCCAGTCCATCTTGTCTATGGTACACACTGCTGCTACTGAGTGTCGGTGGTGGAGACAGGGGCTGTTTGTGGCTGTGGTGCTGAGCAAGCTGCACTGCAAGTTTATTCCACCTAATTATGGAGAACACAACTCCTCTCCATCATCATCAATCCATTTCCCAGACGGACACCCAGTGATTACACGGATCTGTTAATTGTCCCAATGACCATGAGATTGTAACCAGATTGCCCTGTTCCCTGACAATGGGCTGAGGGCCATCCCGCGACAGTTGCACTGTCTCCTGGCCATTCCATGTGTAAAAGCTGGGACTGAGCTGATGGGACACAGACTGTGTTACAGATGGTTACACTCAGGGCACTCTCACTCACTCACTGCGTCACAATCACCGGAGTGACGCAAAGGCGCAAGGGGCTGCGCGGTGACGTCACCCCAGGATGGCCGCCAACACAGGGGAAGGATTGACAAGGAGGAAGCGGGAGGAGGCAAGAGGTGACTCAGACCAGGGCCGTGAGGAGAGGCAGAGCGGCTCCCTCTGGCGGCCGGGAGGAAGAATCAGCAGCCACAGGAGGGTGGAGCGGATTGGTGGGAAGGAAGATTGACAGGTGGGACAGGTCATGGGGGCGGGGCTGAGCTGGAAGGTTGGAGCTGGGGTAAGGGGGGGGGGAGGGGGAATGGGGAAACTGGGGAATTCCACACCCCCCTCCCTCCCTGTCCTCCTGTCCCTGAGGGAGATTTGGACTCAGTACCATGTGGTGGGGCTGCACATGTCATTAACACAGTGGGATCTTGCTGTGCCCTGGGTCTCCTATTGTTGTCCAAACTGTGGGGTGATGGGAAATAAAGCCCCTTTCTCAGTGAGGGGTGGGGTGGGGCAGGGGGAAGCCTGGGGACTGGGATCTTCCTGTGCATGAAGACACTCAGTCGAATGGCCGGTCAGTCTCTGCACACACACCCCGTGCCCCCCCACCCCCTCCAGCCCAGGACCTGGGACACAGCGAGGGGTGGGGGTAGGGGTAGGGGAAGGGGTGGTGAGGGAGGGTGGGGGGATTGTACACAATGGAGTCACAGTGGGGGCTTTTATACAGAGATGGGGGAGTATGGATAGAGGGGATAGAGTATGGATAGAGTATGGATAGTTCGAGGTAGGGGGGTAAATGAAGGTGCACAGGGGGAGAAGGGCAATTAGATTGAGGAAAGGGGGGAAAGTGGGTGGGGCTGTAATATTCCAGGAGGGGTGGGAAATTGTGGGTGGGGTCACAAATTAGCCAAAGGTAGGGGAGTTGCAGGGGAATGAGGCAGTAAATGTAGGGGGGAAGAGAAAATTGGGGACGGGCCAATATCTGGTGGGGGTGTGGATTGGAAAGGTAAATAAATGGGGATGGGCTGGAAATCAACTCCGCCCCAAAGTGGGGGTGGGGGGAGAGACTGATCATGGGGGTATTGGGAATTGTGGTTAGGAATATAATGGGGGGGCAACAACATTCAGGGGGTTTAAACTTGATAGGGGGGAGGTTTACCTAAATCCTTGTCTAGGAGGGTGGGAGGGGTATTGGTGCCTGGGATCTTGCTGTGCAGTGAGACAGTCCCTGAAAAGGTCAGTGAGTGTTTGCACGTGCTCAGTGTGTCCCCCCACCATAAATGGGTGGGTGGGGAGGCAGGAACAAGGGGGGAGGGAGGACAGAGGGAGGACGGAAGGGCGTTTTTATGTCTCTCTCACTCTTTTCTACCCCCCTTCTCTCCCTCTCTTCTTTCTCACCTGCCCCTCCTCCTCTCCTCCCCACTCCTTCCTCCCACTCTTCTCTGTTTTCTCCTCCATCACCCTTGCCTTCCCCCCTCCTTCCCTACCCCCTCTCCTTCCCTAGCACTCGCCTTCCCCTCTACTTGCCCCTTCCCCCTCTCCTTCCCCCATTCCTCCCTCTCGTCCCCCCCATTCCCCCCTCTCCTTCCCCACCCCTCATTCCCCCTCTCCTTCCCCACCTCTGCCCCTCCACCCTCTCCTTCCCCTCTCCTCCTTCCCCTTCCTCACCTTCCGCCCTCTCCTTCCCCACTTCATTTCCCTCCCCTCCTACCAGCCTCTCCGTCACCTCTTCCATCCCTCTCCTTCCAAACCTCTCCTCTCCTCCCCCCTCCATCCCCCACTCTTCTCTCTCTCTGCTTCTCCCCTCCATCTCCCTTACTTTTTCCCCTCTCCTTCCCTGTCAATCGCTTCCCCCCACACTCTGCCCTCTCCTCCCACCCTCTCCTCCCCCTCTCAAACCCCCCTCTCCTTCACCCCCTTCCCCCCTCATTCACCCCCTTCCCTCTCTCCTTCAACCCCAATTCTTTCCCCCCTTACCCCCACTGCTCCCCCTCATTCCTCTCCCTGCCTCTTCACCCCTTCCTTCCCCTCTCCTCCGCCCCCTCCTCCCATCCTCTCCTCCGGCCCCTCCTCCCACCCTCCTCTCCCAACTCTCCTTCAACCTTCTCTTCCGCCATCTCGTTCCGCCATCTCCTCCCACCCTCTCCTTCCCACTCTTCTTCGTCCCTCTCTCCTCCCCCCTCCTTCAAACCCCCCTCTCCTTCTCCCTTCCTTTTCCCCCTCCCCTTTTCCCTACTCTCCTTCCCCCACCTCGCCTTCTCCCTTCACCCTCTTCTTCCCCCTCCCCATCTCCTCCTCTCCTTCCCCAATCTCTCCTTCACCCCGCGTACTCCCCCTCCTCTACTTCCTCCCCTCCCTCATTTCCCCCTCTCCTCCACCACTCCTCCTCCCTCCTTCCCCCTCCTACCACCTTCTCCTTCCACCCCTCACCTTTCTCTCCCCTACATTCCCACATCTCCTTTCCGTTCCCCAATTCTCCACGTCACCTTCCCCCCACCTCCCCTCATTCCCCCTCTCCTTCAATCCTCTCCTTTCCCTCTCCCCTCTCCTCCCCTTTGCCTCCCCCTCATTCCCCCGCTCATTCACCCCACTCCTCCCCCTCTCCTTCACCCCCCTCCTCCCCCCTCCTTCACCTCTCTCCTCCCCCACCACGCTTTCCTTCCTCCCTCCCTCCCCCACGTCTCCTTCCCCCACTCCCTCCCCCTCCCTCATTCCCCCACTCCTCCACCCCTCCTTCCTCTCTCCTACCCCTTCTCCTTCCATCCCTCTCCCTCCCCTCCCTTCCCTTCCCACATCTCCTTCCCGTCCCCTCCTTCCCCCCTCCATTCCCCCATACCACTCCCCCACCCTCCTTTCCTCCCCTCTCCTGTTGCGGGACTGGTGTTTGGGAGAAGTGTTCACATTTTTGGATCATTGGGATCTCCTTCGGGGTAGAAGTGACCTGTACAAGAAGGATGGATTACACCTAAATTGGAAGGGGTCTAATGTACTGGCAGGGAGATTTGCTAGAGCTGCTCGGGAGGATCTAAACTAGTAAGGGGGTGGGACCCAGGGAGATAGTGAGGAAAGATATCAATCTGAGACTGGGACAGTTACGTACAGAAGCGAGTCAAACAGTCAGGGCAGGCAGGGACAAGGTAGGACTAATAAATTAAACTGCATTTATTCCAATGCAAGGGGCCTAACATGGAAGACAGATGAACTCAGCGTACGGTTAGGAACATGGGACTGTGAAAAAAAAAACAATGTACAGCTCAGGAACAGGCCCTCCTGCCCTCCAAGCCTGAGCTGATCCAAATCTACTGTCTAAATCTGTCGCCCAATTCCTGAGTATCTGTGTCCCTCTGCTCCCCACCTCCTCATGCATCTGTCCAGACACATCTTAAATGAATCTACCGTGCCTGCCTCTACCACCTCTGCTGGCAACACGTTCCAAACGCCCACCACCCTCCGTGTGAAGTACTTGCCGTGTGTATCCCCCTTAAACTTTCCACCTCTCACCTTGAAAGCATGACCTCTCCTTATTGAATCCTTCACCTCTGGGAAAAAGCTTATCTCTATCCACCCTGTCTATACCCTTCCTGATTTCATAAACCTCAATCACGGCCCCCCTTAAACTTCCTTTTTCTAATGAAAACAATCCTAACCTACTCAACCTCTCTTCATAGCCAGCACCTTCCATACCAGGCAACATCCTCGTAAACCTTCTCTGCACCCTCTCCAAAGCGTCCACACCCTTTTGGGAATGTGGTGACCAGAACTGTACACAGGATTCTAAATATGGCCGAACCAATGTCTTGGACAATTTTAGCATGACTTGCCAGCTCTTATACTCAATACCCCGCCCAATGAAGGCAAGCAGACGATATGCCTTCTTGACCACTCTAACCACCTGTGCAACAACCTTCAGGGTACAATGGACCTGCACTCCCAGATTTCTCTGCCCATCAACTTTTCCCAAGGGTCCTCTGTTCATTATATAATTCGCTCTCGAATTAGTCTTGCCAAAATGCATCACCTCACTTTTGTGAGATATCATAGCAATTATAGAAACATGGCTCAGAGATGGGCAGGACTGGCAGCTTAATGTTGCAGGATACAAATGCTACAGGAAGGATAGAAAGGGAGGCAATAGAGATGGGGGAGTGGTGTTTCTGATAAGGGATAGCATTACAGCTGTGCTGAGGGAGGATTTTCCTGGAAATACATCCAGGGAAGTTATTTGGGTGGAACTGAGAAATAAGAAAGGGATGATCACCTTATTGGGATTGTATTATAGACCCCCTAATAGTCAGAGGGAAATTGAGAAACAAATTTGTTCGGGGATCTCAGCTATCTGTAAGAATAATAGGATGGTTATGGTCAGGGATTTTAACTTTCCAAACGTCGGCTGGGACTGCCATAATGTTAAAGGTTTAGATGGAGAGGAATTTGTTAAGTGCGTACAAGACAATTTTCTGATTCAGTAAGTGGATGTACCTACTAGAGAAGGCACAAATCTTGACCTACTCTTGGGAAATAAGGCAGGGCAGGTGACTGAGGTGTCAGTGGGGGTGCACTTTGGGGCCAGCGACCATAATTCTATTAGATTTAAAATAGTGATGGAAAAGGATAGACCAGATCTAAAAGTTGAAGTTCGAAATTGGAGAAAGGCCAATTTTGACGGGATTAGGCAAGAATTTTCAAAAGCTGATTGGGGGCAGATGTTCACAGGTAAAGGGACGGCTGGAAAATGGGAAGCCTTCAGAAGTGAGATAATAAGAGTCCAGAGAAAGTATATTTCTGTTCGGGTGAAAGGGAAGGCTGGTAGGTACAGGGAATGCTGGACGACTAAAGAAATTGGAGGTTTGGTTAAGAAAAAGAAGGAAGCATATGTAGGGTATCGACAGGATCGATCGAGTGAATCCTTAGAAGAGAATAAAGGCAGTAGGAGTATCTTAAGAGAGAAATCAGGAGGACAAAAAGGGGACATGAGGTAGCGTTGGCAAATAGTATTAAGGAGAATCCAAAAGATTTTTACAAATGCTTTAAGGACAAAAGAGTAACTAGGGAGAGAATAGGGCCCCTCAAAGATCAGCAAAGCGGCCTTTGTGTGAAGCCACAGAAAATGGGGGAGATACTAAACATATATTTTGCATCAGTATTTACTTTGTAAAAGGATATGGAAGGTATAGAATGTAGGGAAATAGATGGTGAATCCTTCAAAAATATCCATATTAGAGAGGAGGAAGCGCTGGATGTCTTGAAACGCATAAAGGTGGATAAATCCCCAGGACCTGATCAGATGTACCCTAGAACTCAGTGGGAAGCTAGAGAAGTGATTGCTGGGCCACTTGCTGAGATATTTGTATCATCGATAGTCACAGGTGAAGTGCCGGAAGACTGGAGGTTGGCAAATGTGGTGCCACTGTTTAAGAAGGATGGTAAGGACAAGCCAGGGAACTATAGACCAGTGAGCCTGACGTCAGTGGTGTGCAAGTTGTTGGAGGGAATCCTGAGGGACAGGATGTGCATGTATTTGGAAAGGCAAGGACTTATTAGGGATAGTCAACATGGCTTTGTGTGTGGGAAATCACGTCTCACAAACTTTATTGAGTTTTTTGAAGAAGTAACAAAGAGGATTGATGAGGGCAGAGCAGTAGATGTGATCTAAGTCGACTTCAGTAAGGTGTTCAACAAAGTTCCCTATGAGATACTGGTTAACAAGGTTAGATCTCATGGAAGATAGGGACAACTAGCAATTTGGATACAGACCTGGCTCAAAGGTAGAAGACAGAGGGTGGTGGTGGAGGAGTGCTTTTCAGACTGGAGGCCTGTGACCAGTGGAGTGCCACAAGGATCGGTGCTGGGCCCTCTACTTTTGTAATTTACATAAATAATGCGAGCATAACAGGTACAGTTGGTAAATTTTCAGATGACACCAAAATGTGAGGTGTAGTGAACAGCAAAGAGGGTTACCTCAGATTACAACAGGATCTGGATCAGATGGGCCAATGGGCTGAGAAGTGGCAGATGGAGTTTAATTCAGATAAATGTGAGGTGCTGCATTTTGGGAAAGCAAATCTTAGCAGGGCTTATCCACTTAATGGTAAGGTCTTCGGGAGTGTTGCTGAACAAAGAGACCCTGGAGTGCAGGTTCATAGCTCCTTGAAAGTGGAGTCGCAGGTAGATAGGATAGTGAAGAAGGCTTTTGGTATGTTTTCCTTTACTGGTCAGAGTATTGAGTACAGGAGTTGGGAGGTCATGTTGCAGCTGTACAGGACATTGGTCAGGCCACTGTTGGAATATAGTGTGCAATTCTGGTCTCCTTCCTATCGGAAAGATGCTGTGAAACTTGAAAGGGTTCAGAAAAGATTTACAAGGATGTTGCCAGGGTTGGAGGATCTAAGCTATAGGGAGAAGCTGAACAGGCTGGGGCTGTTTTCCCTGGAGCGTCAGAGGCTGAGGGGTGACCTGATAGAGGTTTACAAAATTATGAGGAGCATGGTTAGGATAAATAGACAAAGTCTTTTCCCTTGGGTTAGGGAGTCCAGAACTAGAGGGCATAGGTTTAGGGTGAGAGGGGAAAGATATAAAAGAAACCGAAAGGACAAAGTTTTCACACAGAGGGTGGTATGTGTATGGAATGAGCTGCCAGAGGAAGTGGTGGAGACTCGTACAATTGCAACATTTAAAAGGCATTTGGATGGGTATATGAATAGGATGGGTTTGGAGAGATATGGGCCGGGTGCTGGCAGGTGCGACTAGATTGGGTTGGGATATCTGGTCGGCATGGATACGTTGGACTGAAGGGTCTGTTTCCATACTGTATGTGTCTATGACTCTACGACTCTAAGTCAGTAACCACTGACATTTGGATGAATTTCGAGTCAGTACAAATCGGTGAGCACTGACATTTTAAAAGCTTTTGGGACAATTCACATCAGTAACCATCCACATTTAGAAAAATTTGTGGTCAGTACAAACCAGTAACCAGTGATTCATGGAAAAAAATTCTGGTCGAAACACTGACTCTTGGAAAAACTTTGGGGCAGTGCAAATCAGTAACCACTGACAGTTTGAAAACTTTCAAGTCAGTATAAATCAGGAACCAGTGACAGTAAGACAAATTTCAGGTCAGTGCAAATCAGTAACCACGGCCGCTGAACGTCAGGCGGTGAGAGAGAGATTCACGGAAACCCGGGGTTGCACGCTCGGGAATCGACACGCGCCCCGTCTGTAACTATCCCCCCCCCCCCCTGCCCAGGTTGACCCGCAGGGCTAGGGTTCGACTTACAGGGGGTGGGCTCCCCGGCTGGGAGATTAATAAGCCAGTGCCAGCAACATCCCTGAGCACGCCTGCTAGCTTTACTTTAAAGTAGCTTCTGTTAAGTTACACCCGCTGCGCCCCTACCATGGGTGGGAGCGCGGCCGAAGACCCAGATTGGGGGCCAGAGGGTTCCCTTACCCGGTTTATAGCCGACAAGAATAAGAAACTTATTAAGGCTAAGGTTCATTTCAATCCTGATGAGTGCAAGCCTAAAAGCTTCAACCTCATGTCTCTTTTTAGACATGTTTTAAGTTCAGTACTACCAAACAATTATTTTTACAAGATGGTTACATTTTGGGGCTATCAGTAAATTAGGGGTAGCATAGAGGCAGATTTGCATTTCACCAACAGGAAACTGGATTGTTAAGATTAAAGGTTTCCCTTAGTTGTTTTCGTGGGAAGGTATTCACACTTGTAGACAATGGTAGATTGTGTTAAAAGTGAATAGACTGTTAGTCTCCAAGTCTCACATATTGAGAATGCCAGACTATAATTTTTTTTTGCTTTAAATTAGTTACTTGAGTCCAATAGTTGGAAACTAAAGGTTAGCTAATGACCATTTCTATCTGGCTGGATACAAGAAGACATCCCAGAAGTTCACAAGTTAATCTGCCAAAATCGAAGAGGAAGCCAAATAGCAAAGTTAACAAGAACAAATTTCCATGTTTACCTTGCGGGAATGCAGATGGAACCTCATGCTCAAATTGGAAAGGCCAAATTTTTAAGGATTTAAAATGAGGCTGCAAGATTTGCTTAACTTGAGCTGGGGAGATAATGTCCAGGAAGCTGCTGGAAAGGAAGATTATTAGCAAAAATATGACAGAATAATTAGAATTTGAGCATGAATTCCACATTGATCAGACCCAAATACTCCATACAATGAAGGTGATGTAGGGTGATTTAATTGGATTGTTTAAGATAACTAAAAGAATTGAAAGGGCAGAGAGAAACGATTTCCTCTGGCAGGAGAATCAAGAGCAAGACTGTGTAAAATTAAAGCCAGACAGCAAAATGATAATGTCAGGAATCATTTCTTTACACAAAGAGTAGAAGAAACCCTAACCTTTCACTTTGTAAAAAGCTTTGGACCCTGCAGGTCAATTCAAAATGTTTAGACTCAGACCAGGGCACGCACTTCACCGGACGCGCAATGAAACTGGCCTGCCGCCTCCTAGGCATCAGACAGCGCTTCCACGTCCTGTTCCATCCCCAGAGCTCCGGGATGGTCGAGTGCCTGAACCGGACCCTCAAAGTGGCGATCGCACAGGCGATCGCCGAAACAGGGCAGGGCTGGGTGGACGTTCTGCCCTGCATACTGATGCGCTTAAGGGCCACCCCAGGCCGCTCCACTGGCCTCGCACCCTTCGGGCTCATGACGGGGAGGGCCATGCGACTACCAGAGAACATCATGGTCGGGGGGAAGACATGGTCCCCCTGAGGGACAGGGTGACGTGCTATATCAGGCAGCTGGACACGCAGCTGCGGGCCCTTAGACAAACTGCGCGCGACCAGCAGGACATCAGGGACCAGGCAAAACTGCAGCCGCATCTGCCCGCCCAACCCCTTCCCGGCGTTGGGGACAAAGTCCTGGTCAGGGCCGCCCCCGACTGGCCCGGCTTCGCCCCCCGGTGGCTGGGACCGCACGACATCATCCTCACCAGCGACACGTGCGCCTGTGTCGACATGAAGGGAAAGGGCAGGTGGAAACACTGGTCCCAGCTTAAACCCTACCCTTAAGCCCCGACCGGACAGACTCCACCCGCCCCCCCACCTTTTGACTTGACTCTAACCGCCCCTCTTTCTCCTTTCAGCGCGATGGGTGGACCGGTTCCAGGGAGACCTGCTCCTACACACACTAACCCTACACCCTTGGTAAGGGTGCCTCTCTCCCTCTCTTCCCACAGATCATGCTTCACCGGTGCACCGCTCTCCTCCCTGCTCTCCTCTTCGCCCTACGACTGAAGCCTTCTTTCCCTGAGATACATGACAACTTCTACCGCCACGGTGTTGCCTTCAACGCGTCCGACGCCATCTGTATTCCTGCAAGGGACAAGCCCGATGTGATCGACATGTTCTACAAGGCCTGGCTGGAGGTCCTCCCGGGCGTACAGACACCATCTGTATTCCTGCAAGGGACAAGCCCGATGTGATCGACACGTTCTACAAGGCCTGGCTGGAGGCCCTCCCGGGCGTATAGACACCATCTGTATTCCTGCAAGGGACAAGCCCGATGTGATCGACATGTTCTACAAGGCCTGGCTGGAGGCCCTCCCGGGCGTACAGACACCATCTGTATTCCTGTAAGGTACAAGCCTGATGTGATCGACACGTTCTACAAGGCCTGGCTGGAGGTCCTCCCGGGTGTACAGACACCATCTGTATTCCTGCAAGGGACAAGCCCGATGTGATCGACACGTTCTACAAGGCCTGGCTGGAGGCCCTCCCGGGCGTACAGACACCATCTGTATTCCTGCAAGGGACAAGCCCGATGTGATCGACACGTTCTACAAGGCCTGGCTGGAGGTCCTCCCGGGCGTATAGACACCATCTGTATTCCTGCAAGGGACAAGCCCGATGTGATCGACACGTTCTACAAGGCCTGGCTGGAGGCCCTCCCGGGCGTACAGACACCATCTGTATTCCTGTAAGGTACAAGCCCGATGTGATCGACGCGTTCTCCAAGGCCTGGCTGGAGGCCCTCCCGGGCGTATAGACACCATCTGTATTCCTGCAAGGGACAAGCCCGATGTGATCGACGCGTTCTACAAGGCCTGGCTGGAGGCCCTCCCGGGCGTACAGACACCATCTGTATTCCTGTAAGGGACAAGCCCGATGTGATCGACACGTTCTAAAGGCCTGGCTGGAGGCCCTCCCGGGCGTACAGACACCATCTGTATTCCTGTAAGGTACAAGCCTGATGTGATCGACACGTTCTACAAGGCCTGGCTGGAGGTCCTCCCGGGCGTACAGACACCATCTGTATTCCTGCAAGGGACAAGCCCGATGTGATCGACGCGTTCTACAAGGCCTGGCTGGAGGCCCTCCCGGGCGTATAGACACCATCTGTATTCCTGCAAGGGACAAGCCCGATGTGATCGACGCGTTCTACAAGGCCTGGCTGGAGGCCCTCCCGGGCGTACAGACACCATCTGTATTCCTGTAAGGGACAAGCCCGATGTGATCGACACGTTCTAAAGGCCTGGCTGGAGGCCCTCCCGGGCGTACAGACACCATCTGTATTCCTGTAAGGTACAAGCCTGATGTGATCGACACGTTCTACAAGGCCTGGCTGGAGGTCCTCCCGGGCGTACAGACACCATCTGTATTCCTGCAAGGGACAAGCCTGATGTGATCGACACGTTCTACAAGGCCTGGCTGGAGGTCCTCCTGGGCGTACAGACACCATCTGTATTCCTGTAAGGGACAAGCCCGATGTGATCGACACGTTCTACAAGGCCTGGCTGGAGGTCCTCCCGCGTGTACAGACACCATCTGTATTCCTGCAAGGGACACGCCCGATGTGATCGACACGTTCTACAAGGCCTGGCTGGAGGTCCTCCCGGGCGTACAGACACCATCTGTATTCCTGCAAGGGACAAGCCCGATGTGATCGACACGTTCTACAAGGCCTGGCTGGAGGCCCTCCCGGGCGTACAGACACTCTGTTTATTCTGCACGTCAGAGCGCGACCCGCGGCCGGCCTGCCTCCGGCGTGCTGAGGCGATGGACTTGGGGGGTTACATGTTCGGGACAATGTGTGCCATGCCAGAGGACCTCTCCTCTGTCCCGGCCTTTGATGCCTTTACTGTATGGGATCTGTCTGTTTGCGGATATTACGAGCTACTAATGCCGCGGTAGTCTCTTTGTATTTGTGCTTTCCACCCGCCCCGACCACACCCGCCCCCCGACCACGACTCCCGAGATATTGCCATGCCCCTCTCTGGGACCGGGGCCCACGGGGGACTGGTATTGTGGGATGAGGGAGAGGCCCTTTTTGGCAACGTCCGACACGAGGTCGTGCCTGTGCTGGCCAATATATCGGGCATCCGGGTACCGGACTATTGCACAGCACAGGTACGCACCCTATACGCCATGATGGGGAAGGAGGTTATAGAGAGGGCCATAGACGCCATGGGGGCAACCCACTACCGAACCGACATACATAACACACACACACAACGACACAGACGGGACATAGTCAACGATGCTCTCACAGGACTCAACACGGGGACATCCATAGTAAACTCCCTAGACATCCAGGGCCTTAACGAAAAGGTCGAGCAACTAAAAGGGGTAATGAGGGACCTGCTACAGAGGTCTCTCACAGATCAGGCAGACCAGGCACGCCTGGGGGAAGAGGGAGCGTACACCCAGCTCGACGGCATTGCAGTCCTGGAAACACACGCCCACACCATTAACCACCTTATAGACCGGGCCATGTGGATGGCCTGTGGATGGTAGCCCAGATCCGGCATAATCTTGACCAGGTCCAAAGGGGGGAGGTGCCCGACTGGATCGACAGTGCCAAACTGGCCTCAATCGCGGGACCCAGAGGAGGACACAGACACAGCTCTGCAGTCCCAGGGGTGGGTGCAGAGGGAGTGGGATTGGGGCCTGAACGTGAACATTCATCCCTGGATCCGAATCATCTCGCACACCATTGTTGGCATACAGTTACTGCTGGCTCTGGCCTGGCTCCTGCTGGCGTGTCATTCATGCCGCCAGCACAAAAAACGGAAGGCCAGGAAGACCATGCTCCACGCCATCGACTCCTGGCGGGCGATCAGGCACCGTGAGCTCACAGGGCTCGAGTTAATGTGACCATCTCCCGGGACTATCCAAAGGCCCCATGACTGCAGCATGACGGCCGGCGGAATGTACCGGGCGAGGAACCGACTTTTAAAATATCGGTATCGGGGGTGTGGACGTGTCCAACCCCTTGCTGAAAGGGGGGACTGCAAGCGGGCATCAGAGCCGCCCTGCTTTTGCCACGGGACTATGCCTACATCAGGAAATGATAATAATTCATTTTTGTGTTTTAAACAGCAGTTGCAGCTTTAAACCCACAAAAACTCAGCAGCTGCTGAGTCCACGTGACTGGGAGATAGGAGACAGAGGACAGATAGAATCCACACTAGACCAACATTACCCATGACTCATGGGCCAAAACTCCAGAATTAATTAAATATGGAAACCCATCTCCTAATCACATCAAGAGACTGACTGAAACACACCCATACCCATCGATACGGAGCCACCCTGACACAAAGGACAGGCATCCACCAGACAGGAACGGCCAGACCAATACACACCAACACCCCAAGGGAACAAAGGGGGGGTGCTAGCCCCTGCCCTCACAGAGAGAGACAAGCAGATAATACCCAGACCCGTTTTACATAAACCAATTAGCACCCTATTGTGCGTGCCCTGCAACTCTCCTGGGACGGCAGGAAACAGCCTATTCGCACCTACTCCAGTGATGATGGGGAACTATCATCCCATTCATCCTCAAATCCCACACATCCTGACAACTAAAAGTATATAATATGTAACTGCACGCGGGAACAGCAGAGCAGCCGAGATTCGGACCTCGGTTGGTCTCCGCCGGCGTTACTGCAGTAATAAACGTTACCGATTGTTGGACCGCACTCTGGGCTCGGACTGATATCATTTCATCCGCGCTAACAGGTGCTGACTGATTCGCACTGACCCTAATTTTCTCCAACTGTCGGTGATTATTGATTATTACTGAGCTGAAATTTTTCCAAGTGTCAGTGGTTACTGATTTGTACTGACCCCAAATTAGTCTCAGTTTTGGTGGTTACTGATTCCTACTGACCCAAACCTTTTCTAACTGTGGATGGTTACTGAGTTGCATTGAGCTAATTTCTTTTGAAGTGTCAGTGCTCACCGAGGGAGGGGGAAGGAGAATGAAGGGGAGGGTGGAGGGAGAAGGAGAATGGGGGGAGTGAGGGGGATGGAGAATGAGGGGGTGGGAGCGGGGAGGAGAATGTGGGGTTGAATTGGGGAAGGAGAATGAGGGGGGAGGGGAACAGAAGGAGAATGAGGGTGGAGGGAGGTGGAAGGAGAATGAGGGGGGATGGAAGGGAAGGCTAGAATGAGGGGGTGTGAGGGGAAAGGGAGATTGAGGGGGGAGGGAGGGGAAAGGTAGAATGAGGGGAGAGGGAGGGGGAAGATGAATGAGTGGGGAGGGAGAGGGGAAGGAGAATGAGCAAGGAACGAGGGCGAAGGAGAGTGATGGAGGAGGTTGGGGAGGAGAATGAGGGGGATGGAGGGGGCATGGAGAATGAGAGGGGAGGGTGGTAGAAGGAGAATGAGGGGGAGGGAGGTGGAACGAAAATTACGGGGAAGGGAGGGGGAAGGAGAATGACGGGGTGAGGGAAGGGGAGGCTAGAATGAGGGGGGAGCGAGGGTAAAGGAGAATGGGGGAGGGAGTGGAAATGGGAATGAGGGGGGAGGGTGGTGGAAGGAGAATGAGGGGGTGAGGGAGGGGGAAGGAATGGGGGTTGGAGAATGAGGGGGGAGGGGCCGAAGGTGAATGAGGGGGTAAGGAGGGTGGAAGCAGAATGAGAAGGATTGGAGGGGGAGGAGAATGGGATGGAGGGCGGGGGAACGAGGGAAAGGAGAATGAGGGTGATGGAGGGGGAAGGAGAATGGGAGGGATTGATCGGGATAGAGAATGGGGGGGAAGGAGGGGGGCAGGAGTATGAGGGGGAGGGAGGGGTAGTGAGAATGAGGGGGGAGGGTGAAGCGAGAATGAAGAGGGAGGGAAGGGGGAAGGGAGAATGAGGGGGAGGGAGGGGTAAGGAGAATGAGGAGAAGGGACGGGGAGGGAGAATGAAGGGGGAGGAGAATGAGGGTGGGTGGAGGGGGAAGGGTAATGAGTGGGGAGGGCGGGAGGAAGGGAGAATGAGGGATGAAGGAGGGGGAAGGAGAATGGAGGGGAGGGAAGGGGAAGGAGAATGGAGAGGAGGGAGGGGGGAAGGAGAATGAGGAGGGAGGTTGGGGAGGAGAATGAGGAGGGAGGGAGCAGGAAGGAGAACGAGTGGGGAAAGAGGGGGAAGGACAATGAAGTGGGAGGGAGTGTGAAGGGTGAATGAGGAGGGGGGAGGAGAAAGAGGGGGGAAGGAGGGGGAGGAGAATGAGGCGAGGGAGTGGCAGAAGGAGAATGAGGAGGGAGGGGTGTTGGAGAATGACGGGGAGGGAGAGGAAAAGGAGAATGAGGGGGGAGGGAGATGGGAAGGAGAATGAGAGGGGAGGGTGGGGGGAGGGAGGTGGAAGCGAGAATGAGGAGGGACGGAGGGGAAACGAGAATGAGGGTGGAGGGAGGGGGAGGAGAATAAGGCGGGAGGGAGGGGGACGGAGAATGGGGGGAGGGAGGGGGGAGCGAGAACGGGGGGGGAGGGATGGGGGAAGGAGAATGAGGGATGAAGGGAGGGGGAGCGAGAATGAGGGGGGAGGGAGGGGGAAGTAGAAAGAGGGGGAGGGCAGGATGAAGTAGAATGAGGGATGAAAGGGGGGAAGGAGAATGAGGGTGGAGGGAGAGGGGTAGGAGAATGAGGGGGTAATAGAGGGGGAAGGAGAATGAGGGGGAGGGAGGGGGGAAGGAGAATAGGGGTGAAGGAGAATAAAGGGTGAGGGAGGGGGAAGGAACGGGGGTTGGAGAATGAGGGGGGAGGGGCCGAAGGAGAATGAGGGGGTAAGGAGGGTGGAAGCAGAATGAGGAGGATTGGCGGGGGAGGAGAATGGGATGGAGGGCGGGGGAACGAGGGAAAGGAGAATGAGGGCGATGGGGGGGGAAGGAGAATGGGGGGATTGATCGGGATAGAGAATGAGGGGGAGAAGGAGGGTGGGGGGGAGGAGAATGAGGGGGAGGGAGGGGACGGAGAATGAGGGGGGAGGGGGAAGCGAGAATGAAGGGGGAGGGAGGGAGACGAGAATGAGGGGAGGGAGGGGGAAGGAGAATGAGCAGGAGGGATGGGAGGGAGAATGAGGGGGAGGAGAATGAGGGTGGGTGGAGGGGGTAGGGGAATGAGGGGGAGGGTGGGAGGAAGGAGAATGAGGGATGAAGGAGGGGAAGGAGAATGGAGGGGAGGGAAGGGGAAGGAGAATGAGGGGGGAGGGAGAGGAAAAGGAGAATGAGGGGAGAGGGAGAGGGGAAGGAGAATGGGGGGAGGGGGAAGGAGAATGAGGAGGGAGGTTGGGGGGAAGGAGAATGAGGTGGACGGAGGGGGAGGGTAGAATGAGAGGGAGGGGAGAGCGAAAATGAAGGGGGAGGGTGGGGGAAGGAATGGTGGAGGGAGGGGTGAGGAAGGATGAGGGGGTATGGAGAAGGGGGTAGGAGAATGAGGGCGAGGGAGGGGGAAGGAGAATGAGGAGAATGAGGTAGGTGGGAGGGTGTAGGAGAATGAGGGGGGTAGGGGGAAGGAGAAGGAGGAGGGAGGGAGGGTGTAGGAGAATGAAGGGGAGAGGCGGAATGAGAATGATGGAGATGGGATAAGGGAAGGAGCATGAGGTGGGAGGAAGGGGGGAGGAGAGCGAGGGGGAGGGAGGGGAATGGAGAATGAGAAGGGAGGGAGAAGGGAAGGAGAATGAGGGAGTGGGAGGGGGAAGGATAATGAGAGGGGAGTGAGGGGAAAGGGGAATGAGGGAGTAGAGGGGGGAAGGAGAATGAGGAGGGAGGGATGGTGTAGGAGAATGAGGGGGAGGGGGAAATGAGAATGAGAGAGGAGGGAGAAGGGAAGGAGTATGAGGGGGAGTGAGGGGGAAGGGAGGGGGATGGAGAATGTGGAGAGACTGAGGGGGAAGCGAGAATGAGGGGGGAGTGAGGGTGCAGGAGAATGAGCGTGGAGGGAGGGTTAGGGAAGGAGAATGAGAGGGCAGGACGGGGGGAAGGAGTAAGAGTGGGGAGGGAGGAGGAAGGAGAATGAGGGGGATGGAAGGGGGGAGGTGAATGAAGAGGGAGGGTGTAGGGAAATGAGGGAGGAGGGAGGGGGAAGGAGAATAAGGTGGGAGGGTGTGGGAGGGAGAATGAGGGGCTGGAGGGAAGGAGTAATAGTGGAGTGAGTGAGGGGAAGGAGAGTGAGGGAAGGGGAAGGAGAATGAGGGGGAGGGAGGAGGAAGGAGAATGAGGTGGTGGGAGTGGGGAAGGAGAATGAGGGAAGGAGGTAGGGAGAAAGAGAATGAGGGGTGAGGGGAATGAGAATAGTGGAGGGGGGAAGGGGGAAGGAGAATGAGGGGGAGGGAGGGGGAAAGAAACTGAGGGAGGGAAGGGGAAGGAGACTAAGGTGGGAGGGACGGGGAGGGAGAATGAGGGGGTGGGGGGAAGGAGAATAGTGGAGTGAGGGAGGGGGAAGGAGAACGAGGGAGGGGGAAGGAGAATGTGGGGAGGAGAGCGAGGGTGAGGGAGGGGAAAGGAGAATGAGGGGTGAGGGAGGGAAGAAAGAGAATGAGGGAGGGAGGGTGGGGGTGAAGGAGAATGAGGGGGGAGGGTTGAAGGAGAATGAGGAGGGAGGGTGGGGGAACGAATGGTGGGTGGTGAATGAGGAGGGATGGAGGGGGAAGGTGAATGAAGAGGGAGGGAGGTTGAAGGGGAATGGGGAGGAGGGAGGAGGAAGGAGAATGAGGGATTAGGGAAGGAGAATGACGAGGGAGGGGGGAAGGAGAATGAGGGGGCGGGGAAAGGAGAAAGGGGGTGGGAGGGGGAGGAGAATGAAGGGGAGGGAAAGGATAAAGAAAATGAGGACGGGGGAAGGAGAATGAGGGGAGAGGGAAAGGGAACGAGAATGGGGAGGGAGCGTGGAAGGAGAATGAAGTGGGAGGGAGGGGTAGGCTAGAATGAAGGGGAGGGGGAATGAGACGGGAGGGAGGGGGGAAGGAGAATGGGGTGGGAGCGAGGGTGAAGGAGAATGAGGCAGGGAGGGGGAAGTAGAATGAGTAGAGGAAGGAGGCGGGGAAGGAGAATGAGGGGCGAAGGAGGGTGGAAGCAGAATGAGGAGGATTGGAGGGGGAGGAGAATGGGATGGAAGGAGGGGGAACGAGGTATAGGAGAATGAGGGCGATGGAGGGGGAAGGAGAATGGATGGGATTGATCGGGATAGAGAATGAGGCGGGAGGGAGGGGGACGGGGAATGAGGGGGGAAGAATAATGAGGGGGAGGGGGAGGGATGGGGAAGGAGAATGAGGGTTGAGGGGAGGGCAAGGAGAATGGAGGGGAGGGCAAGGGGAAAGTGAATGAGGGGGGAGGGAGAGGAAAAGGAGAATGAGGGGAGAGGGAGATGGGAAGGTGAATGAGGGTGGAGGAAGGGAAAGGAGAATGAGGGGGGATGGGGAAGGAGAATGAGGGGAGATGGGGAAGGAGAATGGGGGGAGGGAGGGGGAAGGAGAATGAAGGGGAGGGAGGGGATAAAGAAAATGAGGGAGGGAGGGGGAAGGAAAATGAGGGGGGAGGAAAAGGGGAAGGAGAATGAGGTGTGGGAGGGGGCAAGGGGAATGAGGAGGGAGAGAATCGGTAGGAGAATGAGGAGGGAGCGAGGGGGAAGGAGAATGAGGGGGATGGAGGGGGTAGGAGAAAGAGTGGGAAGGAGAATGATGAGGAGGGAGAGGGAGATTAGGATGAGGGGGAGGGAGGGGGAAGTGAAAATGAGGGGGGATGGAGTGTGGAAGGAGAATGAGGAGAGAGGGGGAATGAGAATGAGGAGCGAAGCAGAATGAGGAGGGAGCGAGGGTAAAGGAGAATGAGGGGAAGGGAGGGTGATGGAGAATGAGGGGAAGGGAGGGTGATGGAGAATGAGGTGGGGGAGAAGGAGAGGGGAGGAGAATGAGGGGGAGGAAGGGGGAAGGTGGTTTAGGAGACGAGGAGGGAGGGGGAGATGGGGGAGGGAGGGGGAAGGAGAATGAGGGGGACAGAGGGGGAGGCTAGAATGAGGGGGGAGGGGTAAGTGAGAATGAGAGCAGAGGGAGGGGAATGGAGAATGAGGAGGGAGGGAGAGATAAAGGAGAATGAGGGGGAGGAAGGGTGTGGCTAGAATGGGGAAGGGAGAAATGAGAATGGGGAGGGGAGAAGGGGAATGAGGGGGAGGGAGAAGGAAGATGAATGAGAGGGTAGGGTGGGTGATCGAGAATGAGGCGGGAGGGAGGGGGAAGGAGAATGGGGGCAAGTGAGGGCAAGGAGAATGAGGGGGAGGGAGGGGGATGCGAGAAAGAGAGGGAGTGAGGGGGAAAGGAGAATGAGGGGGAGGAAGAGGGAGGAGAATGAGGATGGAGGGAGAGGTAAAGGAGAATGGGAGGGAGGGAGGGTGTGGCTAGAATGGGGAAGGGAGGAACGAGAATGGGGAGGGGGGAAGGGAGAGTGGGGGGGAGGGAGGGGAAAGGAGAATGCAGGAGGAGGGAGGGAGAAGGAAAATTACGGGAGGAGGAGGGTGGAAGGAGAGTGAGGAGGGAGGGGGTACCGGAATGGAAAGGATGGAAAGAGGAAAGAGAACGAGGGGGAAGGAAAATTGGAAGGAGAATGAGGGCGAGGGAGAGGTAAGGGAGAATGAGGTGGGAGGGAGAGGTAAAGGAGAATGAGGGTGAGGGAGAGGTAAAGGAGAATGAGGTGGGAGGGAGAGGTAATGGAGAATTAGCGTGGAGGGAGGGGGAAGGAGAATGAGGGGGAAAGGAGAATGAGGGGGAGGGAGGGTGATGGAGAATGAGGGGGAAAGGAGGGTGATGGAGAATGAGGAGGTGAAGGAAAATGAGGGGGAGGAAGGGAGAAAGAGAATGATGGGGAGGGAGGAGGTGGAGAATGCGGTGGGAGGGAGGGGTGAAGGAGAATGAGGAGGGAGGGAGGGGGAATGAGAATGAGGAGGGAGGAGGGTAGGATAATGAGGGGGAGGGAAAAGGGAAGGAGTATGAGGAGGGAGGGGGAAGGAGAATGAGGGGGAGGTAGGGGACAGACAAATATGCGGGGTGAGGAAGGGGGAATGAGAAAGGGGGGGGGAAGGAGAATGAGGGGGAGGAAGGGAGAAAGAAAATGATGGGAGGAGGGAAAGGGAAGGAGAATGAGGGGGAGGGTGGGGGGAGGATAATGAGGGGTGAGGGGGAAGGAGAATGAGGGGTGAGGGATGGGGAAGGGGGTTTAGGAGAGGAGGAGGGAGGGGGAGGAGAATGAGGAGGGAGGAGATGGGGAGGGAAGGGGAACGAGAATGAGGGTGGACGGACGGGGAGCCTAGAATGAGGGGGGGGGAGAGGTAAGCGCAAATGAGGGCGGAGGGAGGGGAAGGGAGAATGAGGGGGTAGGGAGGGGGAATGAGAATGAGGAGGGAGGAGGGAAAGGGAAAGAGAATGGGGGGGAGGATAATGAGGGGTGAGGGGGGAAGGAGAATGGGGGAGTGAAGGAGGGGGAAGTGAAAATGAGGGGGGAGGGAGGGTGAAGAAGAATGAGGGGGAGGGAGAGGGGAAGGAGAATGAGGAGTGAATGAGGGGAAGGTGAATGAGGGGGGATGTAGGGGGAAGGAGAATGAGGGGGAGGGAGGGGGAGGGAGGAGGTATGCAGAATGAGCAGGAGGGTGGTGGAAGGTGAATGAGGGGTGAGGGAGGGGATAGGAAAATTATGGGGGAGGGAGGAGGAAGGGGAATGAGGGGGTGAGGGAGCGGCGAAGGAGAATGAGGAGGGAGCGAGATTAAAGGAGAATGAGGCAGAGGAAGTGGGAAGGGGAATGAGGGGGAAGGAGAGGGAGGCTAGAATGAGGGCGGAGGGAGGGGGAAGGGAGAATGAAAGTGGAGGGAAAGGGAAGGAGAATAAGGGAGGAAGGAGGGGGAAGGAAGGGGGGTTGGAGAATGAGGGGGGAGGGGGGGAAGGAGAATGAGGGGGATTGGAGGGGGAGGAGAATGGGATGGAGGGCGGGGGAACGAGGGAAAGGAGAATGAGGGTGATGGAGGGGGAAGGAGAATGGGGGATTGATCAGGATATAGAATGAGGCGGGAAGGAGGGTGGAAGGAGAATGAGGTGGGAGAGAGGGGGCATGGAGAATGAGGGATGGAGTGAGGGGGTAGCGAGAATGAGGAAAGAGGAAGGGGAAGGAGAATGAGGGATGAGGGAGGGTGAAGGCGGTTTAGGAGACGAGGTGAGTGGGGGAGGAGAATGAGGAGGGAGGAGAATGAGGAGGGAAGGGGAATGAGAATGAGGGTGGACAGATGGGGAGCCTAGAGGGGGGGAGGGGTAAGCGTGAATGAGGGCGGAGGGAGGGGAAGGGAGAATCAGGAGAGAGGGAAAGGGAAGGAGAATGAGGGGGAGGGAGGGGGAAGGAATGGGGGGACGGAAGGATGATGGAGGATGAGGGGGTAGGGAGGGGGAAGGAGAATGAGTAGGGTGGGAGGGTGGAGGAGAATGAGAGGGAGGAGAGGGGATGGAGAATGAGGGAGGAGAGTAGGATAATGAGGGGGAGGGAGGGGGTAAGGAGAAAGAGAGGGAGGAGACTGAGGCGAGAGGGAGGGGGAAGGAGAATGAGGTGGGGGAGGAGAGCGAGTGGGAGGGAGGGGAAAGGATAATGAGGAGGGAGGGGGAAGGATAATGAGGAGGGAGGGGAGAAAGAGAATTGGGGGGAGTGGGAAGGAGAATGAGGGGGAGGGAGGGGAAAGGAGAATTAGTGGGGAGGTAGGGGACAGAGAAATATGTGGGGTAGGGGGAAATGAGAAAGAGGGGGAGGGAGAGGGAAGGAGAATAAGGGGGGAGGAGAATGAGGGGGGGAGGGTGAAGAAGAATGAGGGGGAGGCAGAGGGGAAGGAGAATGAGGAGGGAATGAGGGTGAAGGAGAATGAGGGGGAAGGAGTGACAAGGAAATGAGGGGGAAGGAGAGTGAAGAAGAATGAGCAGGGGGGAAGGGAGAGGGAGGCTAGGATGATGGGGGAAGGGGGAAACGAGAATGAGAGGGAATGGAGGGGGTAGGGAGAATGAAGGTGGAGGGAAAGGGAAGGAGAATGATGGTGAGGGAGGGGGGAAGGAGAATAAGGGGGGAGGGAGGGGGAAGGAAGAGTGGTTGAAGAATGAGGGGGCGCGGGGCAGAAGAAGAATGAGGGGGAAGGAGGGTGGGAGCAGTATGAGGAGGATTGGAGGGGGAGGCGAATGGGATGGAAGGCGGGGGGACGAGTTATAGGAGAATGAGGGCGATGGAGGGGGAAGGAGAATGGGGGGATTGATCGGGATAGAGAATGAGGCGGGAGGGAGGGGGACGGGGAATGAGGTGGGAGAGAGGGGGATGGAGAATGGGGGAGGGAGTGAGGGGGAAGCGAGAATGAGGGGTGAGGGAGGGTGAAGGGGGTTTAGGAGACGAGGAGGGAGGGGGAGGAGAATGTGGACGGAGGAGATGGGGAGGGAGGGGGAAGGAGAATGAGGGGGGATGGACGGGGAGGCTAGAATGAGGGGGAGGGGTATGCGAGAATGAGGGCAGAGGGAGGGGAAAGGAGAATGAGGAGGGAGGGAAAGGGAAGGAGAATGAGGGGGAGGGGGGGGAAGAATGGTGGGACGGAGGGGTGATGGAGGATGAGGGGCGATGGAGGGTGGAGGAGAATGAGGGGCAATGGAGGGGGAAGGAGAATGAGGGGGAGGAAGGGGGAAGGAGAATGATGGGGGAGGGAAAGGGAAGGAGAATGAGGGGGAGGGGAAGGAGAATGTCATGGGAGGGAGGGGGAAGGAAAATGAGGAGGGAGGGAGGGGGAGGCTAGAATGAGGGGGATGGGAAATGAGAATGGGGGAGGGAAGGGGAAGGGAGAATGAGGGGGGAGGGAGAGGGGAAGGAGAATGAGGAGGGAACGAGGGTGAAGGAGAATGAGTGGGAGGTAGGGGGAAGGAGAATGAGGGGGAGGGAGGGGTCATGGAGAATGAGGGAAGAGGGTGATGGAAGGAGAATGGGGAGGGAAGGAGAATGAGGAGGGAGCGAGGGTAATGTAGAATGAGGGGGAGGGAGGGGGAAGGAGAAAGGAGTAGGAAGGAGAATGACAGGGGAGTGAAGGGGAGGAGAATGAGGGGGAGGGTGGAGGGGAAGGAGAATGGGTGAGTGAGGGGGAAGGAGAATGAGGGGGGATGGACGGGGAGGCTAGAATGAGGGAGAGGGGGATGCGAGAATGAGGGCAGAGGGAGGGGAAAGGAGAATAAGGGGGAGGGGGGAAGAATGGGGGTACGGAGGGGTGATGGAGGATGAGGTGGTAGGGAGGGGGAAGGAGAATGAGAGGGAGGAGAGGGGAAGGAGAATGAGGGAGGAGGGAGGGGGAAGGAGAATGAGGGAGGAGGGTAGGATAATGAGGGGGAGATGGGGTAAGGAGAAAGAGAGAGGAGACTGAGGGGGGAGAGTGCGGGAAGGATAATGAAGGGGAGGGAGAGGGAAGGAGAAAGGAGTAGGAAGGAGAATGATGGGGAAGTGAAGGGGAGGAGAATGAGGGGAAGGGAAAGGGAAGGAGAATGAAGGGGAGTGTGGAGGGGAGGAGAATGAGGGGGGAGGAAGGGGCAAGGAGAATGAACGAGAGGGTGGGGGGAAGATAATGGGGGAGTGAGGGGGAAGGAGAATGAGGAGGGAGGGAGGGGGAAGGAGAATGAGTGGGGAAGGTGGGGGCAGGACAATGAAGTGGGAGGGAGTCTGAAGGGAGAATGAGGGGAGAGGGAGGGGGAAGCGAAAATTAGGGGGGAGTGGGAAGCAAGAATGAAGGGGAGGGAGGGCGGAAGGGAGAATGAGGGGGAGGGAAAGGGAAGGAGAATGAAGGGGATGGAGGGGAAGAGAGAATGAGGGGGGAAGAAGGGGGAGGGAGTGGGAGTTAGGGGGCATGGAGAATGAGGGGGAGAGTGGTGGAAGGTGAATATGGGGGCAGGGAGGGGGAAGGAAAATTATGGGGGAGGGGGAAGGAGAATGAGGAGGGATGGAGAATGAGGAGGGGGCGAGGGTAAAGGGGAATGAGGGGGAAGGAGGGGCAAGTTGAATGAGTGGGGAGGGATGGGGAAGGAGAATGAGGAGGAGTGAGTGGGAGGCTAGAATGAGGAGGGAGGGGGATGGAGAGGGAAGGGAGAATGAAGGTGGAGGGAAAGGGAAGGAGAGTGAGGAGGATGGGGGGAAGGAGAATAGGGGTGAAGGAGAATAAGGGGGGAGGGAGGGGGAAGGAAGGGGGGTTGGAGAATGAGGGGGGAGGGCTGGAAGCAGAATGAGGAGGATTGGAGGGGGAGGAGAATGGGATAGAAGGAGGGGGAACGAGGGAAAGGAGAATGAGGGCGATGGAGGGGAGAGGAGAATGGGGGGATTGATCGGGATAACGAATGAGGTTGGGAAGGAAGGTGGAAGGAGAATGAGGGGGGAGGAGAATGAGGGGGGAGGGTGGGAGGAAGGAGAATGTGGGATGAAGGAGGGGGAAGGAGAATGGAGGGGAGGGAATGAAGAAGGAGAATGAGAGGGGAGGGAGAGGGGAAGGAGAATAAGGGGGAAGGAGAATGAGGGGGGAGGGGGAAGGAGATTGGATGGGAGGGAGAGGGGAAGGAATGGGTGAGGGTGGGGTGAAGGAGGATGGGGAGGGAGGGGGAATGAATGGGGGAGGGTGGGGGAAAGAGAATGAGCAGGGAGGGAGGGTGTAGGATAATGAAGGGGAGGGAGGGGGAAGGAGAATGAGGGGGAGGGAAATGGAAGGAGAATGAGGGGGAGGGTGGACGGGAGGAGGATGAGGGTGAGGGGGAAGGAGAATGTGCAGGGAGGGGGAAGGAGAATGAGGGGGGGAGGGGAATGAAAATTACGGTGGAGGGAGGGGGAAGGAGAATAGGGGTGATGGAGAAGAAGGGGGGATGGAGGGGAAAGGAAAGGGGGTTGGGGAATGAGGGGGGACGGCGGAAGGAGAATGAGGAGGGAGGGAGGGGGAAGGAGAATTAGGGGCCATGGAGGGGGAAAGAGAATGTGGGGAGAGGGAGGAGGGAAGGAGAATGAGGGAGTAGGAGGCGGAAGGAGTAAGTGTGGGGAGGGAGTGGGGAGGAGAATGAGGGGAGAGGGAGTGGGGAGAATGGGGGGCAGGGGAAGGGGTAGGAAAAAAAGGGGAGGGAGGGGAAGGAGAATGAGGGGGGAGGGAGTGGATGCAAGAATGAGGGGGGAGGGTGGTGGAAGGACAATGAGGAGGAGGGAGGAGGAAGGAAAATTATGGGGGAGGGAGGGGGAAGGAGAATGAGGGGGTGAGGGAGCAGCAAAGGAGAATGAGGAGGGAAAGAGAATGAAGAGGCAGCGAGGGTAAAGGAGAATGAGGGGTAGGATGGGCAAGGAGAATGGGGGAAGGAGGGGAAGGATAATGAGGGGGATGGAGAGGAAGGCTAGAATGAGGGTGGGGGAGTGGGAGCTTAGGATGAGGGGGGGAGGGAGAAGCGAGAATGAGGGAGGATTTGAGGGAAGGGAAGTGAAGGTGGAGGGAAAGGAAAGGAGAATGAGAGGGAGGGAGGGGGAGGAAAATGGGATGGAGGGGGGGAATGAGGGAGAAGGAGAATTAGGGTGATGGAGAGGGAAGGAGAATGGGAGGGATTGATCAGGACAGAGAATGAGGAGGGAAGGAGGGTGGAAGGAGAATGAGGGAGAGGGAGGGGGAGGAGAATGAGGGGGAGGGGGAAGGAGTTTGGAGGGGAGGGAGAACGGAAGGAATGGGGGAGGGTGGGGTGAAGGAGGATGGGGGAGGGAGGGGGAATGATGGGGGAGGGAGGGGTGAAGGAGGATGAGGGAGGACGGAGGAGGAAGGAGAATGAGGTGGGCGGTGGGGGAGAGAGAAATATGTGGGGCGAGGAGGGGGGAATGAGAATGAGGTGGAGGGAAAGGGAAGAAGAATGAGGGGGAGGGTGGAGGGGAGGAGAATGAGGGGTGAGGGGAGAAGGAATGAGGGTGAGGGGGAAGGAGAATGTGGAGGGAGGGAAGGGGTGGAGAATGCGGTGGGAGGGAGGGGAAGGGAGAATGAGAGGGGTGGGAGGGGGAAGGAGAATGATGGGGAGGGAAAGGGAAGGAGAATGAGGGGGAGGGTGGAGCGGTGGAGAATGAGGGGTGAGGAGGAAGGAATGAGGGGGAGGGAGCGGGAAGAAGAATGAGGGGTGAGGGAGGGGGACGGAGAATGAGGGCGAGGAGGGGGAAGGAGAATGAGGGGGAGTGGGGAGAAGGAGTATGAGGGGGAGGGAGGGGGGAAGGAGAATAGGGGTGATGGAGAAGAAGGGGGGACGGAGGGGAAAGAAATGGGGGTTGGGGAATGAAGGGGGGTGGTGGAAGGAGAATGAGGAGGGAGGGAGGGGGAAAGAACGAGGGGGAGGGAGGGGGAAGGAGAATTAGGGGCCATGGAGGGGGAAAGAGAATGTGGGGAGAGGGAGGAGGGAAGGAGAATGAGGGAGTAGGAGGGCGGAAGGAGTAAGTGTGGGGAGGAGAATGAGGGGAGAGGGAGTGGGGAGAATGGGGCGCAGGGGAAGGGGTAGGAGGAAAGGGGAGGGAGGGGAAGGAGAATGGGGGGAGGGAGGGTGGTGGAAGGAGAATGAGTAGGAGGGAGGAGGAAGGAAAATTATGGGGGAGGGAGGGGGAAGGAGAATGAGGGGGTGAGGGAGCGGCAAAGGAGAATGAGGAGGGAAAGAGAATGAAGAGGCAGCGAGGGTAAAGGAGAATGAGGGGTAGGATGGGCAAGGAGAATGGGGGAAGGAGGGGAAGGAGAATGAGTGGGATGGAGAGGAAGGCTAGAATGAGGGTGGGGGAGTGGGAGCCTAGGATGAGGGGGGGAGGGAGAAGCGAGAATGAGGGAGGATGTGAGGGAAGGGAAGTGAAGGTGGAGGGAAAGGAAAGGAGAATGAGAGGGAGGGAGGGGTGAAGGAAAATGAGGGGGAGGGGTGGAAGCAGAATGAGGAGGATTGGAGGGGGAGGAGAATGGGATGGAGGGGGGAACGAGGTATAGGAGAATGAGGGCGATGGAGGGGAGAGGAGAATGGGGGGATTGATCGGGATGGAGAATGGGGGGGAAGGAGGGTGGAAGGAGAATGAGGGGGAGGGAGGGGGTAGCGAGAATGAGGGGGGAGGGAGGGGGTAGCGAAAATGAGGGGGGTGGGGGAAGCGAGAATGAAGAGGGAGGGAGGGGGAAGGGAGAATGAGGGGGAGGGAGGGGGGAAGGGAGAATGAGGGAGAGGGATGGGGAAGGAGAATGAGGAGGGAGGTTGGGGAGGAGAATGAGGAGGGAGGGAGCGGGAAGGAGAACGAGTGGGGAAAGAGGGGGGAGGACAATGAAGTGGGAGGGAGTGTGAAGGGTGAATGAGGAGGGGGAGGAGAAAGAGGCGAGGGAGTGGCAGAAGGAGAATGTGGCAGGAGGGAGGGGGAGCGAGAATGAGGGGGGAGGGAGTGGGACGGAGAATGGGGGTGGGAGGAGGAGCGAGAATGGGGGGGAGGGAGGGGGAAGTAGAAAGAGGGGGAGGGCGGGAAAATGAGGGAGAGGGGAAGGAGAATGAGGGGAGTGGGAGAGGGGAAGGAGAATGAGGGGGAGGGGCGGAAGGAGAATGAGGGGGGAATAGAGGGGGCAAGGAGAATGAGGGGGAGGGAGGGGGAAGGAACGGGGGTTGGAGAATGAGGGGGGAGGGGCTGAAGGAGAATGAGGGGGTAAGGAGGGTGAAAGCAGAATGAGGAGGATTGGAGGGGGAGGAGAATGGGATGGAGGGCGGGGGAACGAGGGAAAGGAGAATGAGGGCGATGGAGGGGGAAGGAGAATGGGAGGGATTGATCGGGATAGAGAATGAGGGGGAGAAGGAGGGTGGGGGGAGGAGAATGAAGGGGGAGGGAGGGGGAAGGAGACTGAGCAGGAGGGACGGGGAGGGAGAATGAGGGGGGAGGAGAATGAGGGTGGGTGGAGGGGGAAGGGGAATGAGGGGGGAGGGTAGAAGGAAGGAGAATGAGGGATGAAGGAGGGGAAGGAGAATGGAGGGGAGGGAAGGGGAAGGAGAATGAGGGGGGAGGGAGAGGAAAAGGAGAATGAGGGGGTGGGAGAGGAAAAGGAGAATGAGGGGAGAGGGATAGGGGAAGGAGAATGGGGGGAGGGGTAAGGAGAATGAGGAGGGAGGTTGGGGAGGAGAATGAGGGGGTGGGAGGGGTGAAGGAGAATGTGGGAGGAGGGAAAGAGAAGTAGAATGGGGGGAGGGAGGCTGAAGGAGATTGAAGGGGAGAGAGGTGGAAGGAGAATGAGGAGGGAGGTTGGGGGGAAGGAGAATGAGGGGAAGGAGAGAGCGAGAATGAAGGGGGAGGGTGGGGGAAGGAATGGTGTAGGGAGTGGTGAGGAAGGATGAGGGGGTATGGAGGAGGGGGTAGGAGAATGAGGGGGAGGGAGACGGAAGGAGAATGAGGGGGAGGGAGGGGGAAGGAGAATGAGGAAGGAGGGAGGGGGAAGGAGAATGAGGAGGGTGGGAGGGGGAAGGAGAATGAGGAAGGTGGGAGGGGGAAGGAGAATGAGGGAGGAGGGAGGGGGAAGGAGAATGAGGAGGGAGGGAGGGGGAAGGAGAATGAGGAGGGAGGGAGGGGGAAGGAGAATGAGGAGGGAGGGACGGGGAAGGAGAATGAGGAGGGTGGGAGGGTGTAGGAGAATGAGGGAAGAGGGAGGGGGAAGGAGAATGAGGAGGGTGGGAGGGGGAAGGAGAATGAGGAGGGTGGGAGGGGGAAGGAGAATGAGGAGGGTGGGAGGGGGAAGGAGAATGAGGGAGGAGGGAGGGGGAAGGAGAATGAGGAGGGAGGGAGGGGGAAGGAGAATGAGGAGGGAGGGAGGGGGAAGGAGAATGAGGAGGGTGGGAGGGTGTAGGAGAATGAGGGAGGAGGGAGGGGGAAGGAGAATGAGGAGGGTGGGAGGGGGAAGGAGAATGAGGAGGGTGGTAGGGGGAAGGAGAATGAGGGAGGAGGGAGGGGGAAGGAGAATGAGGAGGGAGGGAGGGGGAAGGAGAATGAGGAGGGAGGGAGAGGAAAGGAGAATGAGGAGGGAGGGAGAGGGAAGGAGAATGAGGGGGAGGGAGGGGGAAGGAGAATGAGGAGAGTGGGAGGGTGTAGGAGAATGAGGGAGGAGGGAGGGGGAAGGAGAATGAGGAGGGAGGGGGGAAGGAGAATGAGGAGGGAGGGAGAGGGAAGGAGAATGAGGAGGGAGGGATGGTGTAGGAGAATGAAGGGGAGAGGGGGAATGAGAATGAGGGAGAGGGATAAGGGAAGGAGCATGAGGTGGGAGGAAGGGGGGAGGAGAGCGAGGGGGAGGGAGGGGAATGGAGAATGAGGGGGAGGGAGAAGGGAAGGAGAATGAGGTGGGAGGGGGAAGGAGAATGAGGAGGGAGGGAGGCAAAAGGAGAATGAGGGGGAGGGAGGGGGAAGGAGAATGAGAGGGGAGTGAGGGGAAAGGAGAATGAGGGAGTGGGAGGGGGAGGAGAACTGGGAGGGAGGGATGGTGTAGGAGAATGAGAGGGAGGGGGAAATGAGAATGAGGGAGGAGGGAGAAGGGAAGGAGTATGAGGGGGAGTGGGGGAAGGAGAATGAGGAGTGGGGAGGGGAAAGGAGAATTACAGGGGAGGTAGGGGAAGGTGAATGGGTGGGAGTGATGGGGAAGGAGAATGGGGTAGTGAGGGGGTAGGGAGGGGGATGGAGAATGAGGGGGGAGTGAGGGGGAAGCGAGAATGAGGGGGAGGGGGAAGGAGAATGAGGGGGGAGGGGGAAGTAGAATGAGGGGGGATTGAGGGGGCAGGAGAATGAGAGTGGGAAGGAGTGTGGAAGGATAATGAGGGGGAGGGAGTGGGAGGAGAATGAGGGGGAGGGAGGGGGAAGGAAAATGAGGGGGTAAGGAGGGAGGAAGGGGAATGAGGAGGGAGGGGAGGAGAATGAGTGGGGAGGGAGGGGGAGGTGAGAATGGGGGGGATGGAGGTGGAAGGAGAATGAGGGGGAGGGAGGGGAGGCTAGAATGAGGGGGAGGGGGAAGCAAAAATGAGGGAGGACGGAAAGGGGAGGAGAATGAGGGAGACGGGGAGAAGGAGAATGGGGAAGGGAGGTGGAAGGAATGAGGAGGAGGGAGGGTGATTGAAGAATGGGGGGGTAAATAGAATGGAGGTGGAGGGAGGGGGAAGGAGAATGAGGGGGGAGTGAGGGGGAAGGAGAATGAGGGGGGGAGTGAGGGTGCAGGAGAATGAGTGTGGAGGGAGGGTTAGGGAAGGAGAATGAGGGGGCAGGACGGGGGAAGGAGTAAGAGTGGGGACGGAGGGGGAAGGAGAATGAGGGGAGGAGGGAGGGGGAAGGAGAATGAGGGGGAGAGAGGGGAAGTGAGAATGGGGGGATGGAAGGGGGAAGGTGAATGAAGAGGGAGGGTGTAGGGGAATGAGGGAGGAGGGAGGAGGGAGGGGGAAGGAGAATGAGGGGGAGAGAGGGGAAGGAGAATGAGGGGGAGAGAGGGGGAGGAGACTGAGGGGGAAAGAGGGGAAGGAGAATGAGGGGGTGATGGAAGGGAATGAAGAGGGAGGATGTAGGGGAATGAGGGAGGAGGGAGGGGGAAGGAGAATAAGGTGGGAGGGTGTGGGAAGGAGAATGAGGGGGTGGGGGGAAGGAGTAATAGTGGAGTGAGGGAGGGGGAAGGAGAATGAGGGGAGGGCGAAGGAAGGAGTATGAGGAGGGAGGAGGAAGGAGAATGAGGTGGGGGGGAGTGGGGAAGGAGAATGAGGGAGGGAGGGGGAACGAATGGGGGATGGTGAATGAGGGGGAATGGAGGGTGAAGGAGAATGGGTGGAGGGTGGGGGAGGGGGAGGGGGAGGGGGAGAGGGAGGTGGAGGGGGAGGGGGAGGGAGAATGAGGGAGGTGGAAGGAGAATGAGGGAGAGGGAGAAGGAGAATGAAGGGGAGGGAGGGGATAAAGAAAATGAGGGAGGGAGGGGGAAGGAGAATAAGGTGGGAGGGTGTGGGAGGGAGAATGAGGGGGTGGGAGAATAGTGGAGTGAGGGAGGGGGAGGAGAATGAGGGAGGGAGGGCGAAGGGGAATGAGGTGGGGGAGGAGAGCGAGGGTGAGGGAGGGAGGAAGGAGAATGAGGGAGGAGGGAGGGAGGAAAGAGAATGAGGGAGGGAGGGTGGGGGAACGAAGGAGGGCGAAGGAGAGGGGGAAGGAGAGGTGGGGAAGGAGAAGGGGAAAGGAGTGGGGGAGAGGAGTGGGGGGAAGGAGTGGGGGGTTCAAGAGGGGGGAAAGGAGACAGGAAAAGAGAAGGGGGAAGTGGAAGGAGTGGAGGGAAGGAGTGGGGGAGAAGGAGGGTGAAGGAGAAGGGTGGAAGGAGACGGGGGGAAGGGGGGGAAGGAGACGGGAGGAAGGAGAGGAAGGAGAGAGGGAAGGGTAGGAGAAGGAGAGGGGAATGGAAAGGGGGGAAGGAGTGGGGAAGGAGAAGGGGGAAGGAGAGGTGGGGAGGAGAAGGGGGGTGGAGATGGGGGAAGGAAAGGGGGAAGGAGGGGAGGAAGGAATGGGGGAGGAGGGAAGGAGGGTGGAAGGAGAGGGGGAGGGGGTGAAGGAGAGTGGGAGGGGGAGGGGAGGAGGGAGGGGGTAGAAGAGGGGGTGGGTGAAGGAGAGGGGTTGAAGGTGAAGGGGTATGGAGGGGGGAGAAGAAGGGGGAAGGAGAAGCGGGAAGGAAAGAGGGAAGGAGTGGGGAGTTGGAAAGGGGTGAGAAAGGAGAGGGGGCAAAGGAGGGGGGAAGGAGGGAGGAGAAGGGGTAGGAGAGGGGGAAGGAGAGGGGTGATTAGAGGGAGGGGGAGGTGGGAAGGAGGGGGAGGGGGAGGGGGTAGGGGAAGGAGATGGGGAAGGAGAGGGGGAAGGAGAGGGGGTGGTAGGAGACGGGATGAAGGAGAGCGGGAGGGAAGAAGAGGGGGAACGGGGGAAGGAGAGGGGGAGGGGGAAGGAGAGGGAGAGAGAGGTCGAGGGGAAGGAGAGGGGTAGGTGGGGAAGGAGTTGGGGAGGGTTGAGGAGAGGGGGAAGGAGTTGGGGGGAAGGAATGGTGGGTTGGAGAGGGGTGAGGAGAGGGGGAAGGAGAGAGGTAGGGGATGGAAGGAGGGGGAATGAGAGGGAGATGGTGGAAGGAGGGGGGGGGAAGGAGAGGGGCGAAGCAGAGCTGGGAGGGGGAAGCAGAAGGAGAGGGGGGAAGGAGAAGGGGTGGTAGGAGACGGGATGAAGGACAGCAGGTGGAAGGAGAGGGGGGAAGCAGGAGGGGGGGGGTGAAGGAGCGGGGAAAGGAGACGGGAAAGGAGAGGGGGGAAGTGGAAGGAGTGGAGGGAAGGAGTGGGGGAGAAGGAGGGTGAAGGAGAAGGGTGGAAGGAGAAGGGAAGGGGGGAAGGAGGTGGGGGAAGGAGACGGGGGTAAGGGGGTGAAGGAGACGGGAGGAAGGAGAGGAAGGAGAGAGGGAGGGTAGGAGAAGGAGAGGGGAAAGGAGAGAGAGGGAGGGAAGGAGAGAGGAGGGAAGGAGACGAGGAAGGATAAGTGGGAAGGAGAGGGGTTGAAGGAGAAGGGAGGAATGAGAGTGGGGGAAGGGGGAGGAAGGAGGGGGAAGGGGGAGGGGAGGGGAAAGGGGGAAGGAGTGGGGAGTTGGAAAGGGGTGTGAAAGGAGAGGGGGAAGGGGGAGAAGGAGGGGGGGGAAGGAGACAGAGGAAAGGAGAGGGGAGAAAGGGGAGGAAGGAGAGGGGGAAGGAGAGGGGTGAGGAGAGGGAGAGATGGAGGGGGAGGGGGGGAAGGAGAGGGGATGGTGGAGGGAGGGAAGGAGGAGGGAAGGAGAGGAGTGAGGCAGAGGGGGGAAGCGGAAGGAGGGGGGGGAAGGAGAAGGGGTGGTAGGAGACGGGATGGAGAGCGGGAGGGAAGGAGATGGGGAAGGAGGGGGGGGAGGAAAGGAGAAGGAGTGGGGGAAAGGAATGGGGGTATTGAAGAGGGGTGCGGAAGGAGAGGGGGGAAAAGGAGAGGGGAAAAGAGGGGGGAGAAGGAGGGGGAAGGAGACGGAGGAAAGGAGAGTGGAGAAGGGAGAGGAAGGAGGGGGATAGGACAGGGGGAGTGTCTGGAAGGGGGAGGGGGAAGGAGAGGGGAGCAAGGAGAGGGGGTAAGTAGAGGGGGAGGGAAGGAGAGGGAAGAAGGGGAGAAAGAGGAGGAAAGGAGGGGGTAAGGAGAGGGGGAGGGGGGAAGGTGAGGGGGGAGGGCCCGGAAGGGGGTGGGGGAAGGAAACGGGTGGAAGGAGAGGTGGAGGGGGGAAGGAGGAGGGGTGGAAAGGGGTTGGGGGTAAAGGATGGCTGGGCGGAGAGGGGGGAAGGTGAGGCTGGAGGGAGGAAGGAGATTGGGAGGGGGAGGGGAGGAAGGAGGTGGAGAGAGGAAGGAGTGGGGGGGAGGGAGGGGGAGGGTGAAGGAGAGGGGGAGGGGAAAGGAGGGAAGCAGGAGGGAAGTGGAAGGAGAGGGTGGGAAGGAGAGGGCGGGAAGGAAAAGGGGGTAAGGAGAGGGGGAAGGAGAGGGGGAAGGGGAAGGAGAGGGAGAGGGGGGAGGGGGAAGGAGAGGGGAAGGTGGAGAATGAGAGGGGGAACGGGGGGAAGGAGGGGGGAGTTGGGGGATGGCGAAGGAGGGGTTGAGAGAAGGCAAGGGGTGAAGGAGAGGGAGAAAAGGAGAGGGGAAAAGAAGGGGGAGAAGGAGGGGGAAGGAGACGGAGGAAAGGAGAATGGAGAAGGGAGAGGAAGGAGGGGGGAGGACAGGGGGGAGTGTCTGGAAGGGGGAGGGGGAAGGAGAGGGGAGCAAGGAGAGGGGAAGGAGAAGGAGTATTAGGAGACGGGGAGAAGGAGTCGGGGGAAGGAGAGAGGGAGGGGGAAAGGAGAGGGTGAGGTGTGGGATGGGGAAGGAAAGGGTAGGGGAAGGAAAGGGGGAAGGGGAAGGAGGGGAGAGGGGAAGGGGAAGTGGGGGGAAGAAGGGGAGGGGGAATGAGAGGGGGAGGAGAGGGGTAGGGGAAGGGGAGTGGGGAAAGAGGGGGCAAAGGAGGGGGGAAGGAGAGGAGAGTAAGGAGAGAGGGAGGGAAGGAGAGCGCGGGAAGGAGTGAGGGAGGGAAGGAGAGAGAGGGAGGGAGAAGTGAGAAGGAGAGTGGGGAAGGAGGGGGAGGAGGGGAATGAGAGGGGGAAGGAGAAGGGGGAAGGAAAGGGGGGAAGGGGGAGGAAGGAGAGGGCGAAGGAGAGGGGAAGGAGGTGGAAGGAGATGGGGGAAGAGGGGGAGAAAGAGAAGGGGATAAGGGGGGAAAGGAGGAGGTAGGGAGAGGGGGGAAGAAGGGGGGAAGGAGAAGAAGTTTAAGGAGACGGAGGTAGATGGGGGGAAGGAGACGGGTGGAAGGAGAGGGGGAAGGGTGTAGGAGAGGGGGAGTGGGAAGGAAGAAAGGAGCGGGGGGATGGAGAGAGGGAGGGGGGGAAGGGTGGAAGGAGAGGGGGCGAAGGAAGGGGATGAGGCGGGGCAAGGAGAGGGAGAGGTGGGGAAGGAGAGTGGGATGGGGGTAAGGAGGGGGGGGACGAGAAGGAGGGGGGAAGGGGATGGAGGGGGAGGGGGAAGGAGAGGGGGGTTGGAGGGGGCAAGGAGAGGAGAGGAAGGAGAGAGAGGGAGGGAACGAGAGAGGGGGGATGGAGGGGGGGATGGAGGAGGGGGAAGGAGAGGGGGGAAGGAGAAGGGGGAAGGAGTGGGGGAGAGAGGGGAGAAGGAGAGAGGAGAGAAGGAGAAAGGGAAGGAAGGAGAGGAAGGAGAGGGGGAGGGAACGAGGGGGGATGGAGGAGGGGGAAGGAGAAGGGGGAAGGAGAAGGGGAAGGAGTGGGGGGGGAGGAGTGGGGGTGAAGGAGGGGGGGAGAAGGAGAGAGGGGAGAAGGAGAGGGGGGATTGAGGAGGGGGATTGAGGAGGGGGAAGGAGAGGGGGGAAGGAGAGGGGGAATGGATAGGGCGAAGGATGGGGGAAGGAGAGGTGGAGGGAGACAGAGGGAAGGAGAGGGGGAAGGAGAGGTGGAAGGAGACGGAGGGAAGGAGAGGGGACGGGAGAGGTGGGGAAGGAGAGGGGGGAAGAAGAGAGGGAAGGGGGGGGAAGGAGAGGGGGGGAAGGAGAGGGGGGGAAGGAGAGGGGGGGAAGGAGACGAGGGGAAGGAGAGGAGGGGAGCAGTGGGGGGTTGGAGAGGAGTGTGAAAGGAGAGGGTGGAATGGAGAGTGGGAAGGAGAGGGGGTTGGAGAGGGTGGAGGAGAGGGGGAGGACAGGGGGAAGGAGAGGGGGAAGTAGACGGAGGGAAGGAGAGGGGGAAGGAGACGGAGGGAAGGAGACGGGGGAAGGAGAGGGGGGAAGCAAAGAGGGGAAGGAGAGGGGGGAAGGAGTGGGGGGAGGAGAGGGGGAAGTTGAGGGAGAAGGAGACGGGGCAAAGGAGACGGGACAAGGAGATGGGGAGACGGAGAGAGGGAGGGGGGAGGAGAGGGAGATGGGGGGAAGGAGGATGGTCGGTGTTTGTAAGGAGAGGAGGAGTGGGGAGGAGAGGGGGAGGGGGAGGTGAGGTGGAATGGGGAGGGAGAGGGGAGGGTGAAAGGAGAGGGGGAAAGGAGGGGAGGGGGAAGGAGGGTGTGGGGGGAGGAGGGGGAAGGAGGAAGGAGGGGGTAAGGAGTGGGGGGGAGTAGTGGGGAGGAAGGAGTCGGGGGTCGGAGGGGGGCAAGGAGAAGGGGGAAGGATTGGGAGAAGAAGTGGGGGGTGAAGTAGAGGGAGGAGGAGTGGGGGGAGAATTAGAGAGGGGAGAAGGAGAGAGGAGAGAAGGAGAGAGGGGAGGAAGGAGAGAGGGAGGGAATGAGAGAGGGGGAATGGAGGGGGGGGATGGAGGAGGGTAGGAAAGGGGTGAAGGAGAGGGGGAAAGTGAAGGGGGAAGGAGAAGGGAAAGAAGAGGGGGTAAGGAGTGGGGGGGAGCAGTGGGGGGTTAGAGAGGAGTGCGAAAGGAGAGCGTGGAATGGAGAGTGGGAAGGAGAGGGGGTTGGAGTGGGGGGAGGAGAGGGGGAAGGAGAGGGGGAAGGAAACGGAGGGAAGGAGAGGGGGGAAGGAGAGGGGGAAGGAGAGGGGGAAGGAGGGGGGAAGGAGGGGGCAGGGGAGGAGAGGGGGGGAAGGAGAGGGGGGGAGCAGTGGGGGGTTGGAGAGGAGTGTGAAAGGAGAGGGTGGAATGGAGAGGGGGAAGGAGAGGGGGTTGGAGTGGGGGGAGGAGAGGGGGAAGGAGAGGGGGAAGCAGACGGAGGGAAGGAGACGGAGGGAAGGAGAGGGGGAAGGAGAGGTTGGAATGGAGAGGGGGAAGGAGACGGAGGGAAGGAGAGGGGGAAGGAGACGGAGGTGGGGAGGGGGGAGGAGAGGGGGAAAGGAAGGGGGACGGAATGGGGAGAAGGGGGAGGAAGGAGGGGGAAGGGGAGGTGGAAGGAGAGGTAGGCAAGAAGTGGGAAGGAGGGAGAAAGAGAAGGAAGTAAGAGGGGGAAAGGAGGGGGTAAGGAGAGGGGGAGGGGGGAAGGTGAGGGGGAGGGTCCGGGAGGGGGAGGGGAGGGGGAAGGAGACGAGCGGAAGGAGAGGGGGAAGGAAAGGTGGGAGGGGTGGAATGATGGGTGAGAGGAGAGGGGGAAGGAGAGTGCGGGGGGGGAGAGTTGGAGGGCAAGGGGAGGAAGGAGGGGCAGAAGGGAAGGAGAGGGGAGAGGAGGAGGGTGAAGGAGAGGGGGAGTGGAAAGGAGAGGGGGGAAGGAGAGGGGGAGGGAGGAATGAGATGGGGAAGTGGGGAAGGAGAGGGGAGGGGGGAAGGAGAGGGAGAGGTGGGGAAGGAGAGTGGGATGAAGGGAAGGGGATGGAGGGGGAGGGGAAGAAGAGGTGGGGAATGGGAAGGCGAGGGGGCAAGGGTGGGAAGGAGAGGGGGAGGGAATGAGAGAGGGGGGATGGAGGGGGATGGAGGAGGGGGAAGGAGAGGGGAGAAGGAGTGGGGGAGAGGAGTGGGGGGAAAGAGTGGGGATTTGGAGAGGGTGGAAGGAGAAGGGGAAGGAGTGGAGGGGAGGAGTGGGGGGAATGAGGGAGGGAAGGGGTTGGGGTGAAGGAGAGGGGGGAGGAGTGGGGGGAGAAGGAAAGAGAGAGAGGAGAAGGACAGAGGAGAGAAGGAGAGAGGGGAGATGGAGGAGGGGGAAGAAAAGGGGGGAAAGGAGAGGAGGAAGGAGCGGGGGTGAGGAGTGGGGGAAGGAGAGGGGAGGAAGGAGAGGAGGAGAGGAGTGGAGGGGAAAGGAGAGGGGAGGAAGGAGAGGGGGGAAGGAGAGGGGAGGAAGGAGTGGGGGAGAGGAGTGGGGGGAAAGGAGAGGGGAGGAAGGAGAGGGGGGAAGGAGAGGGGAGGAAGGAGTGGGGGAGAGGAGTGGGGGAAGGAGAGGGGAGGAAGGAGAGGGGGGAAGGAGAGGGGAGGAAGGAGTGGGGGAGAGGAGTGGGGGTAAAGGAGAGGGGGGAAGGAGAAGAGGGAAGGAGACGGAGGGAAGGGGGGAAGGAGAGGGGGAGGAGACGGGGAAGGAGACGGAGGGAAGGAGATGGAGGGAAGGAGAGGGGGGAAGGGGAGGATTGAGGTGGAGGAGTGGGGGAAAGGATGGGGGGAGGATTGGGGGGCTTGGAGGGGAGAAGGAGAAGGGGGAAGGAGACGGAGGGAAGGAGAGGAGGAAGGAGAGGGTGGAATGAAGAGGGGAAAGGAGAGAGTGGAATGAAGAGGGGAAAGAGAGGGGGAAGGAGATGCAGGAAGGAGAGGGGGAAGGAGAGGGGGCAGGAGACGGCGGGAAGGAGAGGGGGATGGAGAGGGGGAAGGAGAGGTGGGAAGGGGAGGAGTGGGGGAAAGGATGGGGGAGGATTGGGGGGAAGGAGTGGGGGGGGTTGGAGGGGGGGAAGGAGAAGGGTGAGGAGTGGGGGAGAAGGAGAGAGGGGAGAAGGAGAGAGAGGGAGGGAATGAGAAAGGGGGATGGAGGGGGAATGGAGGAGGGGAAGGAGACGGGGGAAGGAGGGGGGAAGGAGAGGGGGAAGGAGAGGGGGAAGGAGAGGGAGGCAAGAAGTGGGAAGGAGGGGAGAAAGAGAAGGAAATAAGAGAGGGAAAGGAGGGGGTAAGGAGAGGGGGAGGGCCCGGGTGCGGGAGGGGGAGGGGGAAGCAGACGGGTGGAAGAAGAGGAGGAAGGAGAGGGGGAAGGAGAGGGGGGAGGAGAGGGGGGAGGAGAGGGGGAAGGAGAGGGGGGAGGGGTGGAAGTAGAGGGGGCAAGGAGAAGAGGTAAAAGGAGAGGGGGAAAGGATGGGTGAGAGGAGAGGGGGAAGAAGAGGGCGAGGGGGGGAGAGGGGAGAGGAGGAGGGTGAAGGAGAGGGGGAGTGGAAAGGAAGAAGGGAGAGGGGGAAGAAGAGGGGGAGGGGAGGAAGGAGGGGGAGGGTGAAGGAGAGGGGGAGTGGAAAGGAAGAAAGGAGAGGGGGAAGGAGAGGGGGAGGGGGGAGGGGAGGAGTGGGGTGGAGGAGCGGGGGAAAAGATGGGGGGAGGATTGGGAGGGAAGGAGTGGGGGGGGTTGGGGGGGGTTGGAGGGGGGTAAGGAGAAGGGGGAGGAGTGGGGGAGAAGGAGAGAGAGGGGAGAAGGAGAGAGGGAGGGAATGAGAAAGGGGGATGGAGGGGGGATGGAGGAGGGGAAGGAGAGGGGGGAAGGAGAGGGGGAAGGAGATGGGGAAGGAGAGGGGGAAGGAGAAGGGGAAGGAGTGGGGGGAGGAGTGGGGGGAGAAGAAGACGGGGGAAGGAGAGGGGAAAGGAGACGGGGAAGGAGATGGGGAAGGAGAGGGGGATGGAGAAGGGGAGAAGGAGAAGGGGAAGGAGTGGGGGGAGGAGTGGGGGGAGAAGAAGACGGGGGAAGGAGAGGGGGAAGGAGACGGGGAAGGAGATGGGGAAGGAGAGGGGGAAGGAGAAGGGGAGAAGGAGAAGGGGAAGGAGTGGGGGGAGAAGTGGGGGGAGAAGAAGACGGGGGAAGGAGAGGGGGGGAAGGAGGGGGAGGAGGGGAAGGAGGGGAATGAGGGGGAAGGAGCAGGAGAAGGAGAGGGGAGAAGGGGGAGAAAGGTGAGTGGGAGGGAACGAGAGAGGGGGATGGAGGGGGGATGGAGGAGGGGGAAGGAAAGGTGGGAAGGAGAGTGGGGGGAGAAGGAGAGAAAGGAGAAGGAGAGAGAGGAGAAGGAGAGAGAGGAGAGAAGGAGAGAGGGAGGGAATGAGAGAGGGGGGACAGAGTGAGTGGATGGAGGAGGGGGGAAGGAAAGGGGGGGGAAGGAGTGGGGGGAGGAGTGAGGAGAAGGAGAGGGGAGGAAGGAGAGAGGGAAGGAGAGGGGGAAGGATAGAGCGAAGGATAGGGTGAAGGAGAGGGGGAAGGAGACGGAGGGAAGGAGAGGGGGAAGGAGAGGGGGAAGGAGACGGAGGGAAGGAGAGGGGGAAGGAGAGGTGGGAGGGGGTGGAAGGAGAAGAGGTAAAAGGGGACAGGGATGGAGAGGGGGAGGGGTAGAGGAGAGGTGGAGGGGGTGAAGGATGGGTGAGAGGAGAGGGGGCAGGAGAGCGTGAGGGGGGGAGGAGAGTTGGCGGGGAGGGAGGAATGAGGGGGAGAGGGAAGGAGAGGGGAGAGAGGGAGGGGGGAGGAGGGGGGGAATGAGAGGGGGAAGGGGGAAAGAGAGGGGTCGATGAAGGGGGAGGAGGGGGGGAAGGAGAGGGAAAGGTGGGGAAGAAGAGTGGGATGAGAGGAAAGGAAGGAAGGGGATGGAGGGGAAGGGGGAGGGAGAGGGGTGGAATGGGAATGAGAAGGGGAAGGAGAGGGGGGAAGGAGGGGAGACGGAGAGGGGGCAAGGGTGGGAAGGAGAGGGGAGGAAGGAGAGAGGGAGGGAATGAGAGAGGGGGGATGGAGAGGGATGGAGGAGGGGGAAGGAAAGGGGGGAAGGTGTGGGGGAGAGGAGTGGGGGGAAAGAGTGGGGGGAATGAGGGGGAGGAGTGGGGGGAGAAGGCGAGAGAGGGGAGAAGGAGAGAAGGAGAGAAGGAGAGAGGGGAGGAAGGAGAGAGGGAGGGAATGAGAGAGAGGGATGGAATGGGGGGATGGAGGAGGGGGAAGAAAAGGGAGGAAGGAGAAGGGGGAAGGAGTGGGGGTGAGGAGTGGGGGAAGGAGAGGGGAGGAAGGAGAAGGGGAAGAAGGAGTGGGGGAGAGGAGTGGGGGGAAAGGAGGGGAGGAAGGAGAAGAGGGGAGGAGACGGAGGGAAGGGGGGAAGGAGAGGGGGAGGAGACGGGGAAGGAGACGGAGGGAAGGAGACGGAGGGAAGGAGAGGGGGGAAGGGGAGGAGTGGGGGAAAGGATAGGGGGAGGATTGGGGGGGAAAGAGTGGGGGCGTTGGAGGGAGGGAAGGAGAAGGGGGAAGGAGACGGAGGGAAGGAGAGGAGGAAGGAGAGGGTGGAATGAAGAGGGGGAAGGGGGGAAAGAGAGGGGGAAGGGGAGGAGTGGGGTGGAGGAGTGAGGGAAAGGATGGGGGAGGATTGGGGGGTGAAGGAGTGGGGGGGGTTGGAGGCGGGAAGGAGAAGGGGGAGGAGTGGGGGAGAAGGAGAGAGGGGAGAAGGAGAGAGGGAGGGAATGAGAAGGGGGGATGGAGGAGGGGAAGGAGAGGGGGAAGGGGGGGGAAGGAGAGGGGGGAAGGAGATGGGGAAGGAGAGTGGGGAGGAGAGTGGGGAGGAGATGGGAAAGAGAGGGGGAAGGAGAAGGGGCGAAGGAGAAGGGGAAGGAGTGGGGGGAGGAGGGGGAGGAGGGGAATGAGAGGTGGAAGGAGGGGGAAGGAGCAGGAGAAGGAGAGTGGGAAGGAGGGGGAAGGAGCAGGAGAAGGAGAGGGGAGAAGGGGGAGGAAGGAGAGTGGGAAGGAGGGGGAAGGAGAAGGGGGGAAGGAGGGGGGGAAGGAGAAGAGGTTTAAGGAGACGGGGTGTAGATGAGGGGAAGGAAACGGGTGGAAGGAGGGGTGAGGAGAGGGGGCAAGGATGGGAAGGAGAGGGGAGGAAGGAGAGGAAGGAGAGAGGGAGGGAACGAGAGAGGGGGATGGAGGGGGGGATGGTGGAGGGGGAAGGAAAGGGGGGAAGGAGAATGGGGGGAGAAGGAGAGAAAGGAGAAGGAGAGAGAGGAGAAGGAGAGAGGAGAGAAGGAGAGAGGGAGGGAATGAGAGAGGGGGGACAGAGTGAGTGGATGGAGGAGGGGGAAGGAAGGGGGGGGAAGGAGTGGGGGGAGGAGTGGGGGAAGGATAGAGCGAAGGATTGGGGGAAGGAGAGTGGGAAGGAGAGGGGGAAGGAGAGGGTGGAATGGAGAGGGTGAAGGGGGAGGGGGGAGGAGAGGGGGAAGGAGACGGAGGGAATGAGAGGGGGGAGGAGAGGGGGAAGAAGGGGGTAGGAGAGGGTGGAGGAGACAGAGGGAAACAGGGGTGGAAGGAGAGGGGGAAGGAGAGGGAGAAGGGGAGGGGCTTGGAGACGGAGGGAAGGAGAGGGGGAAGGAGAGGTGGGAAGGGGAGGATTGGGGGGAAAGGATAGGGGGGGAGATTGGGTGGGAAGGACTGGGCGGGGTTGGAGAGTAGGGGGGTAGGAGAAGGGGGAAGGAGTGGGGGGGAGGAGTGGTGGGGAGGAGTGGGTGGAAGGAGAGGGGGAAGGAGTGGGGGAAAGGAGAGAAGGGAGAAGGAGAGAGGAAAGAAGGAGAGAGGGGAGGAAGGAGAGAGGCAGGGAATGAGGGAGGGGTAATGGAGGGGGGAGGAGAGGGGGAAGGAGGGAGGGAAGGAGAGTGGGGAAGGAAGGGTGAGGAGAGGGTGGAGGAAAGAGGGAAGGAGAGGGGGAAGGAGGGGGGGGAAGGAGGGGGGAGGAGAGGGGGAAGGAGACGGAGGGAAGGAGAGGGGGAAGGAGAGGGGGGTAAGGAGGGGGAAAGAGAGGGGGAAAGAGAGGGGCAAGGAGACGGAGGAAAAAAAGAGGGGGAAGGAGAGGGTAGGAGAGGGGGGAGGAGAGGGGGAGGAGAGAGGGAAGGAGTGCGGGAAGGAGAGGGAAGGGGAGACGGAGGGAAGGAGGGGGGAGGAGAGGGGGAGGAGAGAGGGAGGAGAGAGGGAAGGAGTGGGGGGGAGGAGAGGGTGGAATGGAGAGGGGGAAGGAGAGGGGAAGGAGAAGGGGGAGGATGGGGGTGGAAGGAGAGTGGGAAAGAAGGGGAGAAAGAGAAGGGGGTTAGAGAGGGAAAGGAGGAGGTAAGGAGAGGGGTGAAGGAGAAGATTGTTCAGGAGACGAGGGGTAGATGGGGGGAAGGAGACGGGTGAAGGAGAGGGGGAGGGGTGTAGGAGAGGGGGCGTGGGTGAAGGGGGGAGGAGAGGGGGGAAGGAGAGGGGACAAGGAGAAGAGGAAAAAGGAGATGGGGGAAGGGGGGAAGCAGATGGGGAGGGGGTGAAGGATGGGTGAGAGGAGAGGGGGAAGGAGAGGGCGAGGGGGGTAGGAGAATTGGAGAGGGAGGGGAGGAAGGAGGGGGAGAAGGGAAGGAGAGGGGAGAGGGGGAGGGTGAAGGAGAGGGAGAGTGGAAAGGAAGAAAGGAGACGGGGAAGGAGAGAGGGAGGGGGGAAGGAGAGGGGGAGTGGGGAATGAGGGGGTAAGTGGGGAAGGAGAGGTTGAGGTGGGAAAGGAGAGTGGGATGGAGGAAGGAGGGGGGGAACGGGATGGAGGGAGAGGGGGAAGGAGGGGGGAACGGGATGGAGGGGGAGGGGGAAGGAGGGGGGAACGGGATGGAGGGGGGGGAGGGGGAAGGGGGAGGGAATGGGAAGGAGAGGGGTGAAGGGGAAAGAGAGGGAGGGAAGGAGAGGGGGAAGGAGGGGAGAGGGAGAGGGGGCAAGGAAGGGAAGGAGAGGGGAGGAAGGAGAGAGGGAGGGAATGAGAGGGGGATGGAGTGGGAGATGGAGGAGGGGAAAGGAGAGGGGGGGAAGGAGAGAGGGAGGGAACGAGAGGGGGGATGGAGGGGGAGATGGAGGAGGGGAAAGGAGAGAGGGGGGAAGGGGAAGGGGGAAGGAGTGGGGGGGGAGGAGAGGTGAAAGGAGAGGGGGGAAGGAGACGGGAGGAAGGAGAGGGGGGAGGATAGGGGGAAGGAGAGGGGGAGGAAGAGGGGGAAGGAGAAGAGGTTTAAGGAGACGGGGGGTAGATGGGGGAAGGAGACATCTGGAAGGAAAGGGGGAGGTGTGTAGGCGAGGGTGCGCGGGTGAAGGGGGAGGAGAGGAGGGAAGGAAAGGGGGAAGGAGAGGTGGGAGGGGGTGGAAGGAGAGGGGGCAAGGAGAAGAGGGTGGAATTGAGAGGGGTAAGGAGGGGGGAAGGAAAGGGGTAAGGAGACGGAGGGAACGAGAGTGGGGAGGAGAGGGGGAAGGAGAAAAGGTAAATGAAGGCGGGGAAGGAGAGGGTGAGGGGTAAAGGAGAGGTGGAGGGGGCGAAGGATGGGTGAGAGGAGGGAGGGGAGGAGAGTTGGAGGGGGAGTGGAGGAAGGAGGGGGAGAGGGGAAGAGAGGGGAGAGGAGTGGGGGGAGAAGGAGAGAGGAGAGAAGGAGAGAGGGGAGGAAGGAGAGAGGGAGGGAATGAGAGAGGGGGAATGGAGTGGGGAGGATGGAGGAGGGGGAAGAAAAGGGGGGGAAGGAGGGGGGGAAGGAGAGAGGGAGGAAACGAGAGGGGGATGGAGTGGGAGATAGAGGAGGGGAAAGGAGGGGGGGAAGCAGAAGGGGGAAGGAGTGGGGGGGAGGAGAGGGGAAAGGAGAGAGGGAAGAAGACAGGGGGAAGGAGGGGGGAAGGAGAGCGGGAAGGAGAGGGGGGAGGAGATGGAGGGAAGGAGAGGGGGGAGGAGAGGGGAAGGAGAGGGGGGAGGAGAGGTGGAAAGGAGGGGGGGAGGAGAGGGGTTAAAAAGAGTGGTAAAGGAGAGGGGGAAGGAGATGGAAGGAAGGAGAGGGGGAAGGAGATGGAGGGAAGGAGAGGGGGAGGAGAGGGGGAAGGAAGGGGAGAGGAGAGGGTGGAGGAGACAGAGGGAAGGCAGGGTGGAAGGAGAGAGGGGAAGCAGAGGTGGAGGAGAGAGGGAAGGAGACGGAGGGAAGGAGAGGGGAAAGGAGAGGGGAAGGAGAGGGGGAAGGAGAGGTGGGAAGGGGAGGTGTGGGGGGAGGAGTGGGGGAAAGGATGGGGGGAGGATTGGGGGGGAAGGAGTAGGGGGTTGGAGAGGGGGGTGTAGGAGAAGGGGGAAGGAGTGGGGGGAGGAGTGGGGGGGAAGGAGGTAGGGGGGAGGAGAGGGGGAGGGAGTGGGGGGAAGGAGAGAAGGGAGAATGAGAGAGGAAAGAAGGAGAGGGGGGAGGAAGGAGAGAGGCAGGGAATGAGAGAGGGTGGATGGAGGGGGGAGGAGAGGGGGAAGGAGTGTGGGAGAGGGGGGGAAGGAGAGGGGGAAGGAGAGGGGGAAGGATAGGGAGAAGGAGAGGGGGAAAGGAGACGGAGGGAAGGAGAGGGGGAAGGAGGGGGAGGAGGGGAATGAGAGGGGGAAGGAGAAGGGGGAAGGAGAGGTGGTAGGAGGGGGAAGGAGCAGGGGAAGGAGAGGGGAGAAGGGGGAGGAAGGAGGTGGAAGGAGAGGGGGAAAGAAGGGGAGAAAGAGAAGTGGGGTTATAGAGGGAAAGGAGGAGGTAAGGAGAGGGGGGAAGGAGAGGGGGAGGGGTGGAGAAGAGGGGACGTGGGTGAATGGGGGAGGAGAGGGGGGAAGGAGAGGGGAAGGTGAGGTGGGAGGGGGTGGAAGGAGAGGGGGCAAGGAGAAGAGGAAAAAGGAGATGGGGAAGGGGGGGGAGACGGGGAGGGGGTGAAGGATGGGTGAGAGGTGAGGGGGAAGGAAAGGGCACGGGGAGGGGAGGAAGGAGGGGGAGAAGGGAAGGAGAGGGGAGAGGGGGAGGGTGAAGGAAGAAAGGAGAGGGAGAAGGAGAGGGGGAGGGGGGAAGGAGAGGGGGAGGGGGGAATGAGAGGGGTAAGTGGGGAAGGAGAGGGTGAGGGTGGAAGGAGAGGGGTCGAAGGAGGGGGGAGGAGAGGGAGAGGTGGGAGAGAAGAGTGGGATGGAGAAGGAGGGGGGAATGGGATGGAGGGGGAGGGGGAAGGAGAGGGGGAAGAAGGGGAGAGGGGGCAAGAAAGGAAAGGAGAGGGGAGGAAGATGAGGAAGGTGAGAGAGAGGGAACGAGAGATGGGGGATGGAGGGGGTATGGAGGAGGGAGGAGTGGGGGGAAGGAGAGAGGGACGGAATGAGAGGGGGGGATGGAGGGGGTGATTGAGGAGGGGAAGAAGAGGGGGAAGGAGAAGGGGGAAGGAGTGAGGGGGGAGGAGTAGGGGGAAGGAGTGGGGGGGGGAGTAGTGGGAGGAGTAGGGAGTTGGAGAGGAGTGTGAAAGGAGAGGGTGGAATGGAGAGTGGGAAGGAGACAGAGGGAGGGAGAGGGGGAGGGTGAAGGAGAGGGGGAGTGGAAAGGAAGAAAGGAGAGGGGGAAGGAGAGAGGGAGGGGGGAAGGAGAGGGGTCGAACGAGGGGGTAAGGAGAGGGGGAGGAGTGGGGGAAGGAGAGGGGGAAGGAGAGGGGGAAGGAGACGGAGGGAAGGAGAGGGCGAGGAGTGGGGGAAGGAGAGGGGGAAGGAGAGGGGGAAGGAGAGGGGGAAGGAGAGGTGGGAAGGGGAGGAGTGGGGGGAGGAGTGGGAGAAAGGATGGGGGGAGGATTGGGGGGGAAGGAGTGGGGGGTTGGAGAGGGGGGTGTAGGAGAAGGGGGAAGGAGTGGGGGGAAGGAGAGAAGGGAGAATGAGAGAGGAAAGAAGGAGAGGGGGGAGGAAGGAGAGAGGCAGGGAATGAGAGAGGGTGGATGGAGGGGGGAGGAGAGGGGGAAGGAGTGTGGGAGAGGGGGGGAAGGAGACAAGGGAAGGAGAGGGGGAAGGATAGGGAGAAGGAGAGGGGGTAGGAGGGGGAAGGAGCAGGGGAAGGAGAGGGGAGAAGGGGGAGGAAGGAGGTGGAAGGAGAGGGGGAAAGAAGGGGAGAAAGAGAAATGGGGTTATAGAGGGAAAGGAGGAGGTAAGGAGAGGGGGGAAGGAGAGGGGGAAAGGAGAGGAGGAGGGGTGGAGAAGAGGGGACGTGGGTGAATGGGGGAGGAGGGGGGGAAGGAGAGGGGAAGGAGAGGTGGGAGGGGGTGGAAGGAGAGGGGGCAAGGAGAAGAGGAAAAAGGAGATGGGGAAGGGGGGGGAAGGAGACGGGGAGGGGGGAATGAGAGGGGTAAGTGGGGAAGGAGAGGGTGAGGGTGGAAGGAGAGGGGTCGAAGGAGGGGGGAGGAGAGGGGAGGGGGAAGGAAAGGGAGAGGTGGGAGAGAAGAGTGGGATGGAGAAGGAGGGGGGAATGGGATGGTGGGGAGGGGGAAGGAGAGGGGGTAGAAGGGGAGAGGGAGTGGGGGCAAGGAAGGAAAGGAGAGGGGAGGAAGGAGAGGAAGGTGTGAGAGAGAGGGAACGAGAGATGGGGGATGGAGGGGGTATGGAGGAGGGAGGAGTGGGGGGAAGGAGAGAGGGACGGAATGAGAGAGGGGGGATGGAGGAGGGGGAAGAAGAGGGGGAAGGAGAAGGGGGAGGGAGTGAGGGGGAGGAGTAGGGGGAAGGAGTGGGGGGGGGAGTAGTGGGAGGAGTAGGGAGTTGGAGAGGAGTGTGAAAGGAGAGGGTGGAATGGAGAGTGGGAAGGAGACAGAGGGAGGGAGAGGGGGAGGGTGAAGGAGAGGGGGAGTGGAAAGGAAGAAAGAAGAGGGGGAAGGAGAGAGGGAGGGGGGAAGGAGAGGGGAAAGTGCGAAGGAGACGGTGGAAGGAGAGGGGTCGAACGAGGGGGGAAGGAGAGGGGGAGGAGTGGGGGAAGGAGAGGGGGAAGGAGAGGGGGAAGGAGACGGAGGGAAGGAGAGGGGGAGGAGTGGGGGAAGGAGAGGGGGAAGGAGAGGGGGAAGGAGAGGGGGAAGGAGAGGGGGAGGAGAGGGGGAAGAAGAGGGTAAAGGAGAGGAGTGGGGAATAGGATGGGGGGAGGATTGGGGGGTTGGAGAGGGGGGTTGGAGAGGATTGGGGGGGGAGGTGTGGAGGGGATGGAGTGGGAGGGAAGGAGAGGGGGAGGAGAGGGGGAGGAGTGGGGGAGAAGGAGAGATGAGGGAAGGAGAGAGGAGAGAAGGAATGCGGGGAGGAAGGAGAGAGGGAGGGAGAGAGGGAGGGAATGGGGGAGGGAGGGAATGAGGGAAGGGGATTGGAGGAGGGTGATGGAGAGGGGGGAAGTGGGGGGGGGAAAGAGAGTGGGGAGGAGAGGGGGAAGGAGAGAGGGGAAGGAGACGGAGGGAAGGAGAGGGGGAGGAGAGGGGGAAGGAGAGGGTGGAATGGAGAGGGGGAAGGAGAGGGGGGAAAGTCTAGGGGGAGGATTGGGGGTAAGGAGTGGGGGGTTGGAGACAGAGGGGAAGCAGAAGTGGAAGGAGTTGGGTGGTGGAGTGGGGGGGAAGGAGGGGGGGCAAGTGGGGGGAAGGAGATTGGGGAAGGATAGGGGGAAGGAGATGGAGGGAAGGAGAGTGGGAAGGAGAGGGTGGAATGGAGGGGGGAAGGAGGGGGGATAAGGAGAGGAGGGAGAAGTGGGAAGGAGACGGAGGGAAGGAGAGGGGAAAGGAGACGGTGGGAAGGAGGGGGAGGAGAGGGGGAAGGAGAGAGAGGGGAGAAGGAGAGAGGAGAGAATGAGAGAGGGAGGGAATGAGAGAGGGGGAATTGGGGGGGAAGAAGAGGGGAAGGAGTGGGGGGAGGAGTAGGGAGTTGGAGAGTAGTGCGAAAGGAGAGGGTGGAATGGAGGGGAAAGGAGAGGGGGAAGGAGACGGAGGGAAGGAGAGGGGGAAGGAGAGGGTGGAATGGAGAGGGGGAAGGAGGGGGGGAAGGAGAGGGGGAGGAGAGGGGGAAGGAGAGGTGGGAAGGGGAGGAGTGTGGGGAAAGGATGGGGGGAGGATTGGGGTAAGGAGTGGGGGGGTTGGAGGGGGGAAGGAGAAGGAAGAAGGAGTGGGGGGAAGGGGTCGGGGGAAGGAGAGGGGGGAGGGGTGGGGGGAGAAGGAGAGAGGAGAGGAGAGAGGGGAGGAAGGAGAGAGGGAGGGAATGGGAGAGGGGGAATGGAGTGGGGAGGATGGAGGAGGGGGAAGAAAAGGGGGGAAGGAGGGGGGGAAGGAGAGAGGGAGGAAACGAGAGGGGGATGGAGTGGGAGATGGAGGAGGGGAAAGGAGAGGGGGGGGAAGCAGAAGGGGGAAGGAGTGGGGGGGAGGAGAGGGGAAAGGAGAGAGGGAAGAAGACAGGGGGAAGGAGGGGGGAAGGAGAGCGGGAAGGAGAGGGGGGAGGAGATGGAGGGAAGGAGAGGGGGGAGGAGAGGGGAAGGAGAGGGGGAGGAGAGGTGGAAAGGAGGGGGGAGGAGAGGGGTTAAAAAGAGTGGTAAAGGAGAGGGGGAAGGAGATGGAAGGAAGGAGAGGGGGAAGGAGATGGAGGGAAGGAGAGAGTGAGGAGAGGGGGAAGGAAGGGGAGAGGAGAGGGTGGAGGAGACAGAGGGAAGGAGAGGGGAAAGGAGAGGGGAAGGAGAGGGGGAAGGAGAGGTGGGAAGGGGAGGAGTGGGGGGAGGAGTGGGGGAAAGGATGGGGGGAGGATTGGGGGGGGGAAGGAGTAGGGGGTTGGAGAGGGGGGTGTAGGAGAAGGGGGAAGGAGTGGGGGGAGGAGTGGGGGGGAAGGAGGTAGGGGGGAGGAGAGGGGGAGGGAGTGGGGGGAAGGAGAGAAGGGAGAATGAGAGAGGAAAGAAGGAGAGGGGGGAGGAAGGAGAGAGGCAGGGAATGAGAGAGGGTGGATGGAGGGGGGAGGAGAGGGGGAAGGAGTGTGGGAGAGGGGGGGAAGGAGACAGGGGAAGGAGAGGGGGAAGGATAGGGAGAAGGAGAGGGGGAAAGGAGAGGGGGAAGGAGGGGGAGGAGGGGAATGAGAGGGGGAAGGAGAAGGGGGAAGGAGAGGGGGTAGGAGGGGGAAGGAGCAGGGGAAAGAGAGGGGAGAAGGGGGAGGAAGGAGGTGGAAGGAGAAGGGGAAAGAAGGGGAGAAAGAGAAGTGGGGTTATAGAGGGAAAGGAGGAGGTAAGGAGAGGGGGGAAGGAGAGGGGGAAAGGAGAGGGGGAGGGGTGGAGAAGAGGGGACGTGGGTGAATGGGGGAGGAGAGGGGGGAAGGAGAGGGGAAGGAGAGGTGGGAGGGGGTGGAAGGAGAGGGGGCAAGGAGAAGAGGAAAAAGGAGATGGGGAAGGAGGGGGGGGGAAGGAGACGGGGAGGGGGTGAAGGATGGGTGAGAGGTGAGGGGGAAGGAGAGGGCACGGGGAGGGGAGGAAGGAGGGGGAGAAGGGAAGGAGAGGGGAGAGGGGGAGGGTGAAGGAAGAAAGGAGAGGGAGAAGGAGAGAGGGAGGGGGGAAGGAGAGGGGGAGGGGGGAATGAGAGGGGTAAGTGGGGAAGGAGAGGGTGAGGGTGGAAGGAGAGGGGGTAGAAGGGGAGAGGGAGAGGGGGCAAGGAAGGAAAGGAGAGGGGAGGAAGGAGAGGAAGGTGAGAGAGAGGGAACGAGAGATGGGGGATGGAGGGGGTATGGAGGAGGGAGGAGTGGGGGGAAGGAGAGAGGGACGGAAGGAGAGAGGGGGGATGGAGTGGGGGGATGGAGGAGGGGAAGAAGAGGGGGAAGGAGAAGGGGGAAGGAGTGAGGGGGGAGGAGTAGGGGGAAGGAGTGGGGGGGGAGTAGTGGGAGGAGTAGGGAGTTGGAGAGGAGTGTGAAAGGAGAGGGTGGAATGGAGAGTGGGAAGGAGACAGAGGGAGGGAGAGGGGGAGGGTGAAGGAGAGGGGGAGTGGAAAGGAAGAAAGGAGAGGGGGAAGCAGAGAGGGAGGGGGTAAGGGGAGGGGAAAGTGCGAAGGAGACGGTGGAAGGAGAGGGGTCGAACGAGGGGGGAAGGAGAGGGGGAGGAGTGGGGGAAGGAGAGGGGGAAGGAGAGGGGGAAGGAGAGGGGGAAGGAGAGGGGGAAGGAGAGGGGGAAGGAGACGGAGGGAAGGAGAGGTCGAGGAGAGGGGGAAGGAGAGGGGGAAGGAGAGGTGGGAAGGGGAGGAGTGGGGGGAGGAGTGGGAGAAAGGATGGGGGGAGGATTGGGGGGGAAGGAGTGGGGGGTTGGAGAGAGGGGTGTAGGAGAAGTGGGAAGGAGTGGGGGGAAGGAGAGAAGGGAGAATGAGAGAGGAAAGAAGGAGAGGGGGGAGGAAGGAGAGAGGCAGGGAATGAGAGAGGGTGGATGGAGGGGGGAGGAGAGGGGGAAGGAGTGTGGGAGAGGGGGGAAAGGAGACAAGGGAAGGAGAGGGGGAAGGATAGGGAGAAGGAGAGGGGGGAGGAGAGGGGAGAAGGGGGAGGAAGGAGGTGGAAGGAGAGGGGGAAAGAAGGGGAGAAAGAGAAATGGGGTTATAGAGGGAAAGGAGGAGGTAAGGAGAGGGGGGGAAGGAGAGGGGGAAAGGAGAGGGGGAGGGGTGGAGAAGAGGGGACGTGGGTGAATGGGGGAGGAGGGGGGGAAGGAGAGGGGAAGGAGAGGTGGGAGGGGGTGGAAGGAGAGGGGGCAAGGAGAAGAGGAAAAAGGAGATGGGGAAGGAGGGGGGGAAGGAGACGGGGAGGGGGGAATGAGAGGGGTAAGTGGGGAAGGAGAGGGTGAGGGTGGAAGGAGAGGGGTCGAAGGAGGGGGGAGGAGAGGGGAGGGGGAAGGAAAGGGAGAGGTGGGAGAGAAGAGTGGGATGGAGAAGGAGGGGGGAATGGGATGGTGGGGAGGGGGAAGGAGAGGGGGTAGAAGGGGAGAGGGAGAGGGGGCAAGGAAGGAAAGGAGAGGGGAGGAAGGAGAGGAAGGTGAGAGAGAGGGAACGAGAGATGGGGGATGGAGGGGGTATGGAGGAGGGAGGAGTGGGGGGAAGGAGAGAGGGACGGAATGAGAGAGGGGGATGGAGTGGGGGGATGGAGGAGGGGGAAGAAGAGGGGGAAGGAGAAGGGGGAGGGAGTGAGGGGGAGGAGTAGGGGGAAGGAGTGGGGGGGGGTGTAGTGGGAGGAGTAGGGAGTTGGAGAGGAGTGTGAAAGGAGAGGGTGGAATGGAGAGTGGGAAGGAGACAGAGGGAGGGAGAGGGGGAGGGTGAAGGAGAGGGGGAGTGGAAAGGAAGAAAGGAGAGGGGGAAGGAGAGAGGGAGGGGGGAAGGAGAGGGGAAAGTGCGAAGGAGACGGTGGAAGGAGAGGGGTCGAACGAGGGGGGAAGGAGAGGGGGAGGAGTGGGGGAAGGAGAGGGGGAAGGAGAGGGGGAAGGAGACGGAGGGAAGGAGAGGGGGAGGAGTGGGGGAAGGAGAGGGGGAAGGAGAGGGGGAAGGAGAGGGGGAAGGAGAGGGGGAGGAGAGGGGGAAGAAGAGGGTAAAGGAGAGGAGTGGGGAATAGGATGGGGGGAGGATTGGGGGGTTGGAGAGGGGGGTTGGAGAGGATTGGGGGGGGGAGGTGTGGAGGGGATGGAGTGGGAGGGAAGGAGAGGGGGAGGAGTGGGGGAGAAGGAGAGATGAGGGAAGGAGAGAGGAGAGAAGGAATGCGGGGAGGAAGGAGAGAGGGAGGGAGAGAGGGAGGGAATGGGGGAGGGAGGGAATGAGGGAAGGGGATTGGAGGAGGGTGATGGAGAGGGGGGAAGTGGGGGTGGGAAAGAGAGTGGGGAGGAGAGGGGGAAGGAGAGAGGGGAAGGAGACGGAGGGAAGGAGAGGGGGAGGAGAGGGGGAAGGAGAGGGTGGAATGGAGAGGGGGAAGGAGAGGGGGGAAAGTATAGGGGGAGGATTGGGGGTAAGGAGTGGGGGGTTGGAGACAGAGGGGAAGCAGAAGTGGAAGGAGTTGGGTGGTGGAGTGGGGGGGAAGGAGGGGGGGGGCAAGTGGGGGGAAGGAGATTGGGGAAGGATAGGGGGAAGGAGATGGAGGGAAGGAGAGTGGGAAGGAGAGGGTGGAATGGAGGGGGGAAGGAGGGGGGATAAGGAGAGGAGGGAGAAGTGGGAAGGAGACGGAGGGAAGGAGAGGGGAAAGGAGACGGTGGGAAGGAGGGGGAGGAGAGGGGGAAGGAGAGAGAGGGGAGAAGGAGAGAGGAGAGAATGAGAGAGGGAGGGAATGAGAGAGGGGGAATTGGGGGGGAAGAAGAGGGGAAGGAGTGGGGGGAGGAGTAGGGGGTTGGAGAGTAGTGCGAAAGGAGAGGGTGGAATGGAGGGGAAAGGAGAGGGGGAAGGAGACGGAGGGAAGGAGAGGGGGAAGGAGAGGGTGGAATGGAGAGGGGGAAGGAGGGGGGGAAGGAGAGGGGGAGGAGAGGGGGAAGGAGAGGTGGGAAGGGGAGGAGTGTGGGGAAAGGATGGGGGGAGGATTGGGGTAAGGAGTGGGGGGGTTGGAGGGGGGAAGGAGAAGGAAGAAGGAGTGGGGGGAAGGGGTCGGGGGGAAGGAGAGTGGGGAGGGGTGGGGGGAGAAGGAGAGAGGAGAGGAGAGAGGGGAGGAAGGAGAGAGGGAGGGAATGGGAGAGGGGGAATGGAGTGGGGAGGATGGAGGAGGGGGAAGAAAAGGGGGGAAGGAGGGGGGGAAGGAGAGAGGGAGGAAACGAGAGGGGGATGGAGTGGGAGATGGAGGAGGGGAAAGGAGAGGGGGGGGAAGAAGAAGGGGGAAGGAGTGGGGGGGAGGAGAGGGGAAAGGAGAGAGGGAAGAAGACAGGGGGAAGGAGGGGGGAAGGAGAGCTGGAAGGAGAGGGGGGAGGAGATGGAGGGAAGGAGAGGGGGAGGAGAGGGGAAGGAGAGGGGGAGGAGAGGTGGAAAGGAGGGGGGAGGAGAGGGGTTAAAAAGAGTGGTAAAGGAGAGGGGGAAGGAGATGGAAGGAAGGAGAGGGGGAAGGAGATGGAGGGAAGGAGAGAGTGAGGAGAGGGGGAAGGAAGGGGAGAGGAGAGGGTGGAGGAGACAGAGGGAAGGAGAGGGGGAAGGAGAGGGGGAAGGAGAGGTGGGAAGGGGAGGAGTGGGGGGAGGAGTGGGGGAAAGGATGGGGGGAGGATTGGGGGGGGAAGGAGTAGGGGGTTGGAGAGGGGGAGGGAGTGTGGGGAAGGAGAGAAGGGAGAATGAGAGAGGAAAGAAGGAGAGGGGGGAGGAAGGAGAGAGGCAGGGAATGAGAGAGGGTGGATGGAGGGGGGAGGAGAGGGGGAAGGAGTGTGGGAGAGGGGGGGAAGGAGACAGGGGAAGGAGAGGGGGAAGGATAGGGAGAAGGAGAGGGGGAAAGGAGAGGGGGAAGGAGGGGGAGGAGGGGAATGAGAGGTGGAAGGAGAAGGGGGAAGGAGAGGGGGTAGGAGGGGGAGGAGGGGAATGAGAGGGGGAAGGAGCAGGGGAAGGAGAGGGGAGAAGGGGGAGGAAGGAGGTGGAAGGAGAGGGGGAAAGAAGGGGAGAAAGAGAAGTGGGGTTATAGAGGGAAAGGAGGAGGTAAGGAGAGGGGGGAAGGAGAGGGGGAAAGGAGAGGGGGAGGGGTGGAGAAGAGGGGACGTGGGTGAATGGGGGAGGAGAGGGGGGAAGGAGAGGGGAAGGAGAGGTGGGAGGGGGTGGAAGGAGAGGGGGCAAGGAGAAGAGGAAAAAGGAGATGGGGAAGGGGGGGGGGGAAGGAGACGGGGAGGGGGTGAAGGGTGGGTTAGAGGTGAGGGGGAAGGAGAGGGCACGGGGAGGGGAGGAAGGAGGGGGAGAAGGGAAGGAGAGGGGAGAGGGGGAGGGTGAAGGAAGAAAGGAGAGGGAGAAGGAGAGAGGGAGGGGGGAAGGAGAGGGGGAGGGGGGAATGAGAGGGGTAAGTGGGGAAGGAGAGGGTGTGGGTGGAAGGAGAGGGGTCGAAGGAGGGGGGAGGAGAGGGGAGGGGGAAGGAAAAGGAGAGGTGGGAGAGAAGAGTGGGATGGAGAAGGAGGGGGGAATGGGATGGAGGGGGAGGGGGAAGGAGAGGGGGAAGAAGGGGAGAGGGAGAGGGGGCAAGGAAGGAAAGGAGAGGGGAGGAAGGAGAGGAAGGTGAGAGAGAGGGAACGAGAGATGGGGGATGGAGGGGGTATGGAGGAGGGAGGAGTGGGGGGAAGGAGAGAGGGACGGAATGAGAGAGGGGGGATGGAGTGGGGGGATGGAGGAGGGGAAGAAGAGGGGGAAGGAGAAGGGGGAAGGAGTGAGGGGGAGGAGTAGGGGGAAGGAGTGGGGGGGGAGTAGTGGGAGGAGTAGGGTGTTGGAGAGGAGTGTGAAAGGAGAGGGTGGAATGGAGAGTGGGAAGGAGACAGAGGGAGGGAGAGGGGGAGGGTGAAGGAGAGGGGGAGTGGAAAGGAAGAAAGGAGAGGGGGAAGGAGAGAGGGAGGGGGGAAGGAGAGGGGAAAGTGCGAAGGAGACGGTGGAAGGAGAGGGGTCGAACGAGGGGGGAAGGAGAGGGGGAGGAGTGGGGGAAGGAGAGGGGGAAGGAGAGGGGGAAGGAGACGGAGGGAAGGAGAGGGGGAGGAGTGGGGGAAGGAGAGGGGGAAGGAGAGGGGGAAGGAGAGGGGGAAGGAGAGGTGGGAAGGGGAGGAGTGGGGGGAGGAGTGGGAGAAAGGATGGGGGGAGGATTGGGGGGGAAGGAGTGGGGGGTTGGAGAGGGGGGTGTAGGAGAAGGGGGAAGGAGTGGGGGGAAGGAGAGAAGGGAGAATGAGAGAGGAAAGAAGGAGAGGGGGGAGGAAGGAGAGAGGCAGGGAATGAGAGAGGGTGGATGGAGGGGGGAGGAGAGGGGGAAGGAGTGTGGGAGAGGGGGGGAAGGAGACAAGGGAAGGAAAGGGGGAAGGATAGGGAGAAGGAGAGGGGGTAGGAGGGGGAAGGAGCAGGGGAAAGAGAGGGGAGAAGGGGGAGGAAGGAGGTGGAAGGAGAAGGGGAAAGAAGGGGAGAAAGAGAAATGGGGTTATAGAGGGAAAGGAGGAGGTAAGGAGAGGGGGGAAGGAGAGGGGGAAAGGAGAGGGGGAGGGGTGGAGAAGAGGGGACGTGGGTGAATGGGGGAGGAGGGGGGGAAGGAGAGGGGAAGGAGAGGTGGGAGGGGGTGGAAGGAGAGGGGGCAAGGAGAAGAGGAAAAAGGAGATGGGGAAGGAGGGGGGGAAGGAGACGGGGAGGGGGGAATGAGAGGGGTAAGTGGGGAAGGAGAGGGTGAGGGTGGAAGGAGAGGGGTCGAAGGAGGGGGGAGGAGAGGGGAGGGGGAAGGAAAGGGAGAGGTGGGAGAGAAGAGTGGGATGGAGAAGGAGGGGGGAATGGGATGGTGGGGAGGGGGAAGGAGAGGGGGTAGAAGGGGAGAGGGAGAGGGGGCAAGGAAGGAAAGGAGAGGGGAGGAAGGAGAGGAAGGTGAGAGAGAGGGAACGAGAGATGGGGGATGGAGGGGGTATGGAGGAGGGAGGAGTGGGGGGAAGGAGAGAGGGACGGAATGAGAGAGGGGGATGGAGTGGGGGGATGGAGGAGGGGGAAGAAGAGGGGGAAGGAGAAGGGGGAGGGAGTGAGGGGGAGGAGTAGGGGGAAGGAGTGGGGGGGGAGTAGTGGGAGGAGTAGGGAGTTGGAGAGGAGTGTGAAAGGAGAGGGTGGAATGGAGAGTGGGAAGGAGACAGAGGGAGGGAGAGGGGGAGTGGAAAGGAAGAAAGGAGAGGGGGAAGCAGAGAGGGAGGGGGGAAGGAGAGGGGAAAGTGCGAAGGAGACGGTGGAAGGAGAGGGGTCGAACGAGGGGGGAAGGAGAGGGGGAGGAGTGGGGGAAGGAGAGGGGGAAGGAGAGGGGGAAGGAGACGGAGGGAAGGAGAGGTCGAGGAGAGGGGGAAGGAGAGGGGGAAGGAGAGGTGGGAAGGGGAGGAGTGGGGGGAGGAGTGGGAGAAAGGATGGGGGGAGGATTGGGGGGGAAGGAGTGGGGGGTTGGAGAGGGGGGTGTAGGAGAAGTGGGAAGGAGTGGGGGGAAGGAGAGAAGGGAGAATGAGAGAGGAAAGAAGGAGAGGGGGGAGGAAGGAGAGAGGCAGGGAATGAGAGAGGGTGGATGGAGGGGGGAGGAGAGGGGGAAGGAGTGTGGGAGAGGGGGGAAAGGAGACAAGGGAAGGAGAGGGGGAAGGATAGGGAGAAGGAGAGGGGGGAGGAGAGGGGAGAAGGGGGAGGAAGGAGGTGGAAGGAGAGGGGGAAAGAAGGGGAGAAAGAGAAATGGGGTTATAGAGGGAAAGGAGGAGGTAAGGAGAGGGGGGGAAGGAGAGGGGGAAAGGAGAGGGGGAGGGGTGGAGAAGAGGGGACGTGGGTGAATGGGGGAGGAGGGGGGGAAGGAGAGGGGAAGGAGAGGTGGGAGGGGGTGGAAGGAGAGGGGGCAAGGAGAAGAGGAAAAAGGAGATGGGGAAGGAGGGGGGGAAGGAGACGGGGAGGGGGGAATGAGAGGGGTAAGTGGGGAAGGAGAGGGTGAGGGTGGAAGGAGAGGGGTCGAAGGAGGGGGGAGGAGAGGGGAGGGGGAAGGAAAGGGAGAGGTGGGAGAGAAGAGTGGGATGGAGAAGGAGGGGGGAATGGGATGGTGGGGAGGGGGAAGGAGAGGGGGTAGAAGGGGAGAGGGAGAGGGGGCAAGGAAGGAAAGGAGAGGGGAGGAAGGAGAGGAAGGTGAGAGAGAGGGAACGAGAGATGGGGGATGGAGGGGGTATGGAGGAGGGAGGAGTGGGGGGAAGGAGAGAGGGACGGAATGAGAGAGGGGGATGGAGTGGGGGGATGGAGGAGGGGGAAGAAGAGGGGGAAGGAGAAGGGGGAGGGAGTGAGGGGGAGGAGTAGGGGGAAGGAGTGGGGGGGGGTGTAGTGGGAGGAGTAGGGAGTTGGAGAGGAGTGTGAAAGGAGAGGGTGGAATGGAGAGTGGGAAGGAGACAGAGGGAGGGAGAGGGGGAGGGTGAAGGAGAGGGGGAGTGGAAAGGAAGAAAGGAGAGGGGGAAGGAGAGAGGGAGGGGGGAAGGAGAGGGGAAAGTGCGAAGGAGACGGTGGAAGGAGAGGGGTCGAACGAGGGGGGAAGGAGAGGGGGAGGAGTGGGGGAAGGAGAGGGGGAAGGAGAGGGGGAAGGAGACGGAGGGAAGGAGAGGGGGAGGAGTGGGGGAAGGAGAGGGGGAAGGAGAGGGGGAAGGAGAGGGGGAAGGAGAGGGGGAGGAGAGGGGGAAGAAGAGGGTAAAGGAGAGGAGTGGGGAATAGGATGGGGGGAGGATTGGGGGGTTGGAGAGGGGGGTTGGAGAGGATTGGGGGGGGGAGGTGTGGAGGGGATGGAGTGGGAGGGAAGGAGAGGGGGAGGAGTGGGGGAGAAGGAGAGATGAGGGAAGGAGAGAGGAGAGAAGGAATGCGGGGAGGAAGGAGAGAGGGAGGGAGAGAGGGAGGGAATGGGGGAGGGAGGGAATGAGGGAAGGGGATTGGAGGAGGGTGATGGAGAGGGGGGAAGTGGGGGTGGGAAAGAGAGTGGGGAGGAGAGGGGGAAGGAGAGAGGGGAAGGAGACGGAGGGAAGGAGAGGGGGAGGAGAGGGGGAAGGAGAGGGTGGAATGGAGAGGGGGAAGGAGAGGGGGGAAAGTATAGGGGGAGGATTGGGGGTAAGGAGTGGGGGGTTGGAGACAGAGGGGAAGCAGAAGTGGAAGGAGTTGGGTGGTGGAGTGGGGGGGAAGGAGGGGGGGGGCAAGTGGGGGGAAGGAGATTGGGGAAGGATAGGGGGAAGGAGATGGAGGGAAGGAGAGTGGGAAGGAGAGGGTGGAATGGAGGGGGGAAGGAGGGGGGATAAGGAGAGGAGGGAGAAGTGGGAAGGAGACGGAGGGAAGGAGAGGGGAAAGGAGACGGTGGGAAGGAGGGGGAGGAGAGGGGGAAGGAGAGAGAGGGGAGAAGGAGAGAGGAGAGAATGAGAGAGGGAGGGAATGAGAGAGGGGGAATTGGGGGGGAAGAAGAGGGGAAGGAGTGGGGGGAGGAGTAGGGGGTTGGAGAGTAGTGCGAAAGGAGTGGGTGGAATGGAGGGGAAAGGAGAGGGGGAAGGAGACGGAGGGAAGGAGAGGGGGAAGGAGAGGGTGGAATGGAGAGGGGGAAGGAGGGGGGAAGGAGAGGGGGAGGAGAGGGGGAAGGAGAGGTGGGAAGGGGAGGAGTGTGGGGAAAGGATGGGGGGAGGATTGGGGTAAGGAGTGGGGGGGTTGGAGGGGGGAAGGAGAAGGAAGAAGGAGTGGGGGGAAGGGGTCGGGGGGAAGGAGAGTGGGGAGGGGTGGGGGGAGAAGGAGAGAGGAGAGGAGAGAGGGGAGGAAGGAGAGAGGGAGGGAATGGGAGAGGGGGAATGGAGTGGGGAGGATGGAGGAGGGGGAAGAAAAGGGGGGAAGGAGGGGGGGAAGGAGAGAGGGAGGAAACGAGAGGGGGATGGGAGTGGGAGATGGAGGAGGGGAAAGGAGAGGGGGGGGAAGAAGAAGGGGGAAGGAGTGGGGGGGAGGAGAGGGGAAAGGAGAGAGGGAAGAAGACAGAGGGAAGGAGGGGGGAAGGAGAGCTGGAAGGAGAGGGGGGAGGAGATGGAGGGAAGGAGAGGGGGGAGGAGAGGGGAAGGAGAGGGGGAGGAGAGGTGGAAAGGAGGGGGGAGGAGAGGGGTTAAAAAGAGTGGTAAAGGAGAGGGGGAAGGAGATGGAAGGAAGGAGAGGGGGAAGGAGATGGAGGGAAGGAGAGAGTGAGGAGAGGGGGAAGGAAGGGGAGAGGAGAGGGTGGAGGAGACAGAGGGAAGGAGAGGGGGAAGGAGAGGGGGAAGGAGAGGTGGGAAGGGGTGGAGTGGGGGGAGGAGTGGGGGAAAGGATGGGGGGAGGATTGGGGGGGGAGGAGTAGGGGGTTGGAGAGGGGGGTGTAGGAGAAGGGGGAAGGAGTGGGGGGGAGGAGTGGGGGGGAAGGAGGTAGGGGGGAGGAGAGGGGGAGGGAGTGTGGGGAAGGAGAGAAGGGAGAATGAGAGAGGAAAGAAGGAGAGGGGGGAGGAAGGAGAGAGGCAGGGAATGAGAGAGGGTGGATGGAGGGGGGAGGAGAGGGGGAAGGAGTGTGGGAGAGGGGGGGAAGGAGACAGGGGAAGGAGAGGGGGAAGGATAGGGAGAAGGAGAGGGGGAAAGGAGAGGGGGAAGGAGGGGGAGGAGGGGAATGAGAGGGGGAAGGAGAAGGGGGAAGGAGAGGGGGTAGGAGGGGGAGGAGGGGAATGAGAGGGGGAAGGAGCAGGGAAGGAGAGGGGAGAAGGGGGAGGAAGGAGGTGGAAGGAGAGGGGGAAAGAAGGGGAGAAAGAGAAGTGGGGTTATAGAGGGAAAGGAGGAGGTAAGGAGAGGGGGGAAGGAGAGGGGGAAAGGAGAGGGGGAGGGGTGGAGAAGAGGGGACGTGGGTGAATGGGGGAGGAGAGGGGGGAAGGAGAGGGGAAGGAGAGGTGGGAGGGGGTGGAAGGAGAGGGGGCAAGGAGAAGAGGAAAAAGGAGATGGGGAAGGGGGGGGGGGAAGGAGACGGGGAGGGGGTGAAGGGTGGGTTAGAGGTGAGGGGGAAGGAGAGGGCACGGGGAGGGGAGGAAGGAGGGGGAGAAGGGAAGGAGAGGGGAGAGGGGGAGGGTGAAGGAAGAAAGGAGAGGGAGAAGGAGAGAGGGAGGGGGAAGGAGAGGGGGAGGGGGGAATGAGAGGGGTAAGTGGGGAAGGAGAGGGTGTGGGTGGAAGGAGAGGGGTCGAAGGAGGGGGGAATAGAGGGGAGGGGGAAGGAGAGGGAGAGGTGGGAGAGAAGAGTGGGATGGAGAAGGAGGGGGGAATGGGATGGAGGGGGAGGGGGAAGGAGAGGGGGAAGAAGGGGAGAGGGAGAGGGGGCAAGGAAGGAAAGGAGAGGGGAGAAGGAGAGGAAGGTGAGAGAGAGGGAACGAGAGATGGGGGATGGAGGGGGTATGGAGGAGGGAGGAGTGGGGGGAAGGAGAGAGGGACGGAATGAGAGAGGGGGGATGGAGTGGGGGGATGGAGGAGGGGAAGAAGAGGGGGAAGGAGAAGGGGGAAGGAGTGAGGGGAGGAGTAGGGGGAAGGAGTGGGGGGGGAGTAGTGGGAGGAGTAGGGTGTTGGAGAGGAGTGTGAAAGGAGAGGGTGGAATGGAGAGTGGGAAGGAGACAGAGGGAGGGAGAGGGGGAGGGTGAAGGAGAGGGGGAGTGGAAAGGAAGAAAGGAGAGGGGGAAGGAGAGAGGGAGGGGGGAAGGAGAGGGGAAAGTGCGAAGGAGACGGTGGAAGGAGAGGGGTCGAACGAGGGGGGAAGGAGAGGGGGAGGAGTGGGGGAAGGAGAGGGGGAAGGAGAGGGGGAAGGAGACGGAGGGAAGGAGAGGGGGAGGAGTGGGGGGAAGGAGAGGGGGAAGGAGAGGGGGAAGGAGAGGGGGAAGGAGAGGTGGGAAGGGGAGGAGTGGGGGGAGGAGTGGGAGAAAGGATGGGGGGAGGATTGGGGGGGAAGGAGTGGGGGGTTGGAGAGGGGGGTGTAGGAGAAGGGGGAAGGAGTGGGGGGAAGGAGAGAAGGGAGAATGAGAGAGGAAAGAAGGAGAGGGGGGAGGAAGGAGAGAGGCAGGGAATGAGAGAGGGTGGATGGAGGGGGGAGGAGAGGGGGAAGGAGTGTGGGAGAGGGGGGGAAGGAGACAAGGGAAGGAAAGGGGGAAGGATAGGGAGAAGGAGAGGGGGTAGGAGGGGGAAGGAGCAGGGGAAGGAGAGGGGAGAAGGGGGAGGAAGGAGGTGGAAGGAGAGGGGGAAAGAAGGGGAGAAAGAGAAATGGGGTTATAGAGGGAAAGGAGGAGGTAAGGAGAGGGGGGAAGGAGAGGGGGAAAGGAGAGGGGGAGGGGTGGAGAAGAGGGGACGTGGGTGAATGGGGGAGGAGGGGGGGAAGGAGAGGGGAAGGAGAGGTGGGAGGGGGTGGAAGGAGAGGGGGCAAGGAGAAGAGGAAAAAGGAGATGGGGAAGGAGGGGGGGAAGGAGACGGGGAGGGGGGAATGAGAGGGGTAAGTGGGGAAGGAGAGGGTGAGGGTGGAAGGAGAGGGGTCGAAGGAGGGGGGAGGAGAGGGGAGGGGGAAGGAAAGGGAGAGGTGGGAGAGAAGAGTGGGATGGAGAAGGAGGGGGGAATGGGATGGTGGGGAGGGGGAAGGAGAGGGGGTAGAAGGGGAGAGGGAGAGGGGGCAAGGAAGGAAAGGAGAGGGGAGGAAGGAGAGGAAGGTGAGAGAGAGGGAACGAGAGATGGGGGATGGAGGGGGTATGGAGGAGGGAGGAGTGGGGGGAAGGAGAGAGGGACGGAATGAGAGAGGGGGATGGAGTGGGGGGATGGAGGAGGGGGAAGAAGAGGGGGAAGGAGAAGGGGGAGGGAGTGAGGGGGAGGAGTAGGGGGAAGGAGTGGGGGGGGAGTAGTGGGAGGAGTAGGGAGTTGGAGAGGAGTGTGAAAGGAGAGGGTGGAATGGAGAGTGGGAAGGAGACAGAGGGAGGGAGAGGGGGAGGGTGAAGGAGAGGGGGAGTGGAAAGGAAGAAAGGAGAGGGGGAAGGAGAGAGGAAGGGGGGAAGGAGAGGGGAAAGTGCGAAGGAGACGGTGGAAGGAGAGGGGTCGAACGAGGGGGGAAGGAGAGGGGGAGGAGTGGGGGAAGGAGAGGGGGAAGGAGAGGGGGAAGGAGACGGAGGGAAGGAGAGGGGGAGGAGTGGGGGAAGGAGAGGGGGAAGGAGAGGGGGAAGGAGAGGGGGAAGGAGAGGGGGAGGAGAGGGGGAAGAAGAGGGTAAAGGAGAGGAGTGGGGAATAGGATGGGGGGAGGATTGGGGGGTTGGAGAGGGGGCTTGGAGAGGATTGGGGGGGGAGGTGTGGAGGGGATGGAGTGGGAGTTAAGGAGAGGGGGAGGAGTGGGGGAGAAGGAGAGATGAGGGAAGGAGAGAGGAGAGAAGGAATGCGGGGAGGAAGGAGAGAGGGAGGGAGAGAGGGAGGGAATGGGGGAGGGAGGGAATGAGGGAAGGGGATTGGAGGAGGGTGATGGAGAGGGGGGAAGTGGGGGGGGAAGAGAGTGGGGAGGAGAGGGGGAAGGAGAGAGGGGAAGGAGACGGAGGGAAGGAGAGGGGGAGGAGAGGGGGAAGGAGAGGGTGGAATGGAGAGGGGGAAGGAGAGGGGGGAAAGTATAGGGGGAGGATTGGGGGTAAGGAGTGGGGGGTTGGAGACAGAGGGGAAGCAGAAGTGGAAGGAGTTGGGTGGTGGAGTGGGGGGGAAGGAGGGGGGGGCAAGTGGGGGGAAGGAGATTGGGGAAGGATAGGGGGAAGGAGATGGAGGGAAGGAGAGTGGGAAGGAGAGGGTGGAATGGAGGGGGGAAGGAGGGGGGATAAGGAGAGGAGGGAGAAGTGGGAAGGAGACGGAGGGAAGGAGAGGGGAAAGGAGACGGTGGGAAGGAGGGGGAGGAGAGGGGGAAGGAGAGAGAGGGGAGAAGGAGAGAGGAGAGAATGAGAGAGGGAGGGAATGAGAGAGGGGGAATTGGGGGGGAAGAAGAGGGGAAGGAGTTGGGGGAGGAGTAGGGGGTTGGAGAGTAGTGCGAAAGGAGAGGGTGGAATGGAGGGGAAAGGAGAGGGGGAAGGAGACGGAGGGAAGGAGAGGGGGAAGGAGAGGGTGGAATGGAGAGGGGGAAGGAGGGGGGGAAGGAGAGGGGGAGGAGAGGGGGAAGGAGAGGTGGGAAGGGGAGGAGTGTGGGAAAGGATGGGGGGAGGATTGGGGTAAGGAGTGGGGGGGTTGGAGGGGGGAAGGAGAAGGAAGAAGGAGTGGGGGGAAGGGGTCGGGGGGAAGGAGAGGGGGGAGGGGTGGGGGGAGAAGGAGAGAGGAGAGGAGAGAGGGGAGGAAGGAGAGAGGGAGGGAATGAGAGAGGGGGATGGAGTAGGGAGGATGGAGGAGGGGGAAGAAAAGGGGGGGAAGGGGGGGGGGAAGGAGAGAGGGAGGAAACGAGAGGGGGATGGAGTGGGAGATGGAGGAGGGGAAAGGAGAGGGGGGATGCAGAAGGGGGAAGGAGTGGGGGGGGAGGAGAGGGGAAAGGAGAGAGGGAAGAAGACAGGGGGAAGGAGGGGGGAAGGAGAGCGGGAAGGAGAGGGGGAAGGAGATGGAGGGAAAGAGAGTGGGGAGGAGAGGGGGAAGGAGAGAGGGGAAGGAGACGGAGGGAAGGAGAGGGGGAGGAGAGGGGGAAGGAGAGGGTGGAATGGAGAGGGGGAAGGAGAGGGGGGAAAGTATAGGGGGAGGATTGGGGGTAAGGAGTGGGGGGTTGGAGACAGGGGGGAAGCAGAAGTGGAAGGAGTTGGGTGGTGGAGTGGGGGGGAAGGAGGGGGGCAAGTGGGGGGAAGGAGACGGAGGGAAGGAGAGGGGGAGGAGTGGGGGAAGGAGAGGGGGAAGGAGATGGAGGGAAGGAGAGGGGGAAGGAGAGGGTGGAATGGAGGGGGGAAGGAGGGGGGATAAGGAGAGGAGGGAGGAGTGGGAAGGAGACGGAGGGAAGGAGAGGGGAAAGGAGACGGTGGGAAGGAGAGGGGAGGAGAGGGGGAAGGAGAGAGAGGGGAGAAGGAGAGAGGAGAGAACGAGAGAGGGAGGGAATGAGAGAGGGGGAATTGGGGGGGAAGATGAGGGGAAGGAGTGGGGGGAGAAGTAAGGGGTTGGAGAGTAGTGCGAAAGGAGAGGGTGGAATGGAGGGGAAAGGAGAGGGGGAAGGAGACGGACGGAAGGAAAGGGGGAAGGAGAGGGTGGAATGGAGAGGGGGAAGGAGGGGGAGAAGAAGAGGGGGAGGAGAGGGGGAAGGAGAGGGGGGAAGGAGAGGTGGGAAGGGGAGGAGTGTGGGGAAAGGATGGGGGGAGGATTGGGGGGAAGGAGTGGGGGGGTTGGAGGGGGGAAGGAGAAGGAAGAAGGAGTGGGGGGAAGGGGTCGGGGGGAAGGAGAGGGGGGAGGGGTGGGGGGAGAAGGAGAGAGGAGAGAAGGAGAGAGGGGAGGAAGGAGAGAGGGAGGGAATGGGAGAGGGGGAATGGAGTGGGGAGGATGGAGGAGGGGGAAGAAAAGGGGGGGAAGGAGGGGGGGAAGGAGAGAGGGAGGAAACGAGAGGGGGATGGAGTGGGAGATGGAGGAGCGGAAAGGAGAGGGGGGGAAGCAGAAGGGGGAAGGAGTGGGGGGGAGGTGAGGGGAAAGGAGAGAGGGAAGAAGACAGGGGGAAGGAGGGGGGAAGGAGAGCGGGAAGGAGAGGGGGAAGGAGATGGAGGGAAGGAGAGGGGCGAGGAGAGGGGAAGGAGAGGGGGGAGGAGAGGTGCAAAGGAGGGGGGAGGAGAGGGGTTAAAAAGAGTGGTAAAGGAGAGGGGGAAGGAGATGGAAGGAAGGAGAGGGGGAAGGAGATGGAGGGAAGGAGAGGGGGGAGGAGAGGGGGAAGGAAGGGGAGAGGAGAGGGTGGAGGAGACAGAGGGAAGGCGGGGTGGAAGGAGAGAGGGGAAGGAGAGGTGGAGGAGAGAGGGAAGGAGACGGAGGGAAGGAGAGGGGAAAGGAGAGGGGAAGGAGAGGGGGAAGGAGAGGGAGGGGTGGGAGAGAAGAGTGGGATGGAGAAGGAGGGGGGAATGGGATGGAGGTGGAGAGGAAAGGAGAGGGGGAAGAAGGGGAGATGGAGAGGGGGCAAGGAAGGAAAGGAGAGGGGAGGAAGGAGAGGAAGGTGAGAGAGAGGGAACGAGAGATGGGGGATGGAGGGGGTATGGAGGAGGGAGGAGTGGGGGGAAGGAGAGAGGGAGGGAATTAGAGAGGGGGGATGGAGTGGGGGGATGGAGGAGGGGGAAGAAGAGGGGGAAGGAGAAGGGGGAAGGAGTGAGGGGGGAGGAGTAGGGGGAAGGAGTTGGGGGGGAGTAGTGGGAGGAGTAGGGAGTTGGAGAGGAGTGTGAAAGGAGAGGGTGGAATGGAGAGTGGGAAGGAGACAGAGGGAGGGAGAGGGGGAGGGTGAAGGAGAGGGGGAGTGGAAAAGAAGAAAGGAGAAGGGGAAGGAGAGAGGGAGGGGGGAAGGAGAGGGGAAAGTGCGAAGGTGACGGTGGAAGGAGAGGGGTCGAACGAGGGGGGAAGGAGAGGGGGAGGAGTGGGGGAAGGAGAGGGGGAAGGAGAGGGGGAAGGAGACGGAGGGAAGGAGAGGGGGAGGAGTGGGGGAAGGAGAGGGGGAAGGAGAGGGGGAAGGAGACGGAGGGAAGGAGAGGGGGAGGAGTGGGGGAAGGAGAGGGGGAAGGAGAGGGGGAGGAGAGGGGGAAGAAGAGGGTAAAGGAGAGGAGTGGGGAATAGGATGGGGGGAGGATTGAGGGGTTGGAGAGGGGGGTTGGAGAGTAGTGGGGGGGAGGTGTGGAGGGGATGGAGTGGGAGGGAAGGAGAGGGGGAGGAGAGGGGGAGGAGTGGGGGAGAAGGAGAGATGAGGGAAGGAGAGAGGAGAGAAGGAATGCGGGGAGGAAGGAGAGAGGGAGGGAGAGAGGGAGGGAATGGGGGAGGGAGGGAATGAGGGAAGGGGATTGGAGAAGGGTGATGGAGAGGGGGGAAGTGGGGGGGGAGAAAGAGAGTGGGGAGGAGAGGGGGAAGGAGAGAAGGGAAGGAGACGGAGGGAAGGAGAGGGGGAGGAGAAGGGGAAGGAGAGGGTGGAATGGAGAGGGGGAAGGAGAGGGGGGAAAGTATAGGGGAAGGATTGGTGGTAAGGAGTGGGAGGTTGGAGACAGAGGGGAAGCAGAAGGGGAAGGAGTTGGGTGGTGGAGTGGGGGGAAAGGAGGGGGGGCAAGTGGGGGGAAGGAGATGGGGGAAGGAGAGTGGGAAGGAGAGGGTGGAATGGAGGGGGGAAGGAGGGGGGATAAGGAGAGGAGGGAGGAGTGGGAAGGAGACGGAGGGAAGGAGAGGGGAAAGGAGAGGGGAAGGAGAGGGGGAAGGAGAGGGAGGGGTGGGAGAGAAGAGTGGGATGGAGAAGGAGGGGGGAATGGGATGGAGGGGGAGAGGGAAGGAGAGGGGGAAGAAGGGGAGATGGAGAGGGGGCAAGGAAGGAAAGGAGAGGGGAGGAAGGAGAGGAAGGTGAGAGAGAGGGAACGAGAGATGGGGGATGGAGGGGGTATGGAGGAGGGAGGAGTGGGGGGAAGGAGAGAGGGAGGGAATTAGAGAGGGGGGATGGAGTGGGGGGATGGAGGAGGGGGAAGAAGAGGGGGAAGGAGAAGGGGGAAGGAGTGAGGGGGGAGGAGTAGGGGGTAGGAGTGGGAGGGGGAGTAGTGGGAGGAGTAGGGAGTTGGAGAGGAGTGTGAAAGGAGAGGGTGGAATGGAGAGTGGGAAGGAGACAGAGGGAGGGAGAGGGGGAGGGTGAAGGAGAGGGGGAGTGGAAAGGAAGAAAGGAGAGGGGGAAGGAGAGAGGGAGGGGGGAAGGAGAGGGGAAAGTGCGAAGGAGACGGTGGAAGGAGAGGGGTCGAGCGAGGGGGGAAGGAGAGGGGGAGGAGTGGGGGAAGGAGAGGGGGAAGGAGAGGGGGAAGGAGACGGAGGGAAGGAGAGGGGGAGGAGTGGGGGAAGGAGAGGGGGAAGGAGAGGGGGAAGGAGAGGGGGAAGGAGAAGGTAAAGGAGAGGAGTGGGGAATAGGATGGGGGGAGGATTGGGGGGTTGGAGAGGGGGGTTGGAGAGGAGTGGGGGGGAGGTGTGGAGGGGATGGAGTGGGAGGGAAGGAGAGGGGGAGGAGAGGGGGAGGAGTGGGGGAGAAGGAGAGATGAGGGAAGGAGAGAGGAGAGAAGGAATGCGGGGAGGAAGGAGAGAGGGAGGGAGAGAGGGAGGGAATGGGGAGGGAGGGAATGAGGGAAGGGGATTGGAGGAGGGTGACGGAGAGGGGGGAAGTGGGGTGGGGAAAGAGAGTGGGGAGGAGAGGGGGAAGGAGAGAAGGGAAGGAGGCGGAGGGAAGGAGAGGGGGAGGAGAGGGGGAAGGAGAGGGTGGAATGGAGAGGGGGAAGGAGAGGGGGAAAGTATAGGGGAAGGATTGGTGGTAAGGAGTGGGAGGTTGGAGACAGAGGGGAAGCAGAAGGGGAAGGAGTTGGGTGGTGGAGTGGGGGGGAAGGAGGGGGGGCAAGTGGGGGGAAGGAGATGGGGGAAGGATAGGGGGAAGGAGATGGAGGGAAGGAGAGGGGGAAGGAGAGGGTGGAATGGAGGGGGGAAGGAGGGGGGATAAGGAGAGGAGGGAGGAGTGGGAAGGAGACGGAGGGAAGGAGAGGGGAAAGGAGACGGTGGGAAGGAGGGGGAGGAGAGGGGGAAGGAGAGAGAGGGGAGAAGGTGAGAGGAGAGAACGAGAGAGGGAGGGAATGAGAGAGGGGGAATTGGGGGGGAAGAAGAGGGGAAGGAGAGGAGTGCGAAAGGAGAGGGTGGAATGGAGGGGAAAGGAGAGGGGGAAGGAGACGGAGGGAAGGAGAGGGGGAAGGAGAGGGTGGAATGGAGAGGGGGAAGGAGGGGGGGAAGGAGAGGGGGAGGAGAGTGGGAAGGAGAGGTGGGAAGGGGAGGAGTGTCGGGAAAGGATGGGGGGAGGATTGGGGGGAAGGAGTGGGGGGGTTGCAGGGGGGAAGGAGAGGGGGGAGGGGTGGGGGGAGAAGGAGAGAGGAGAGAAGGAGAGAGTGGGGAGGAAGGAGAGAGGGAAGTAATGAGAGAGGGTGGATGGAGGAGGGGGAAGGAGAGGGGAGAAGGAGACGGAGGGAAGGAGAGGGGGAAGGAGAGGGTGCGGGGTAAGGAGAGGGGAGAACGAGAGGGAGAAGGCGACGGAGGGAAAAAGAGGGGGAAGGATGCGAGGAAGGAGACGGAGGGAAGGAGAGGGGGAAGGGCCGGGTGGAATGGAGAGGGGGAAGGAGAGGGGCGAAGGAGAGGGGCATGGAGGGGGAAGGAGCAGGGGAAGGGGAAGGGAGAAGGGGGAGGAAGTGGGTGGAATGAGAGGGGGAATTAGACGGTGGGAAGGAGAGAGGGGGAAGGAGAGAGGGAGGGAATGAGAGAGGGGGGGATGGGGGAAGGAGAGGGGAAGGAGTGGGGGGAGGAGAAGGGGGTTGGAGAGTAGTGCGAAAGGAGAGGGTGGAATGGAGGGGGAAGGAGAGGGGGAGGAGGGGGGGAAGGAGACGGAGGGAAGGAGAGGGGGAAGGAGAGGGTGGAATGGAGAGGGGGAAGGAGAGGGGGAGGAGAGGGGGAAGGAGAGGTGGGAAGGGGAGGAGTGTCAGGAAAGGATGGGGGGAGGATTGGGGGGAAGGAGTGGGGGGGATTGAGGTGGGAAGGAGAAGGGGGAAGGAGTGGGGGGAAGGAGTCGGGGGGAAGGAGTGGGGGAGGAGTGGGGGGAGAAGGAGAGAGGAGAGAAGGAGAGAGATGGGAGGAAGGAGAGTGGGAGGGAATGAGAGAGGGTTGATGGAGGGGGGAAGGAGGAGGGGGAAGGAGAGGGGGAAGGAGAGGGGAGAAGGAGACGGAGGGAAGGAGAGGGGGAAGGAGAGGGGGAAGGAGGGGAAGAAGGAGACGGAGGGAAGGAGAGGGGGAAGGAGAGGGGGAAGGCGACGGAGGGAAAGAGAGGGGGAAGGGCATGGTGGAATGGAGAGGGGGAAGTAGAGGGGCGAAGGAGAGGGGCATGGAGGGGGAAGGAGCAGGGGAAGGGGAAGGGAGAAGGGGAGGAAGTGGGTGGAAGGAGAGGGGGCAAGAAGGGGAGAAAGAGCAGGGGGTAAGAGAGGGAAAGGAGGAGGTAAGGAGAGGGGGGGAAGGAGAGGGGTGAAGGAGAAGAGGTTTAAGGAGACGGGGGTAGATGGGGGGAAGGAGACGTGTGAAGGAGAGGGGGCGTGGGTGAAGGGGGGAGGAGAGGGGGAAGGAGAGAGTGAAGGGGGGAAGAGAGTGGGGAAGGAGAGGGGGAAGGAGAGGGGGAAGGAGAGGGGGAAGGAGAGGGGCAAGGAGAAGAGGAAAAAGGAGATGGGGGAAGGAGAAGGGGAGGGGGGAAGGAGATGAAGGATGGGTGAGAGGAGAGGGGGGAAGGAGAGGGCGAGGGGGGGAGGAGAATTGGAGAGGGAGGGGAGGAAGGAGGGGGAGAAGGGAAGAAGAGGGGAGAGGGGGAGGGTGAAGGAGGGGGGTCGAAGGAGGGGGGAGGAGAGGGGAGGGGGAAGGAGGGGGGAACGGGATGGAGGGGGCGAAGGAGAGGGGGGTAAACGGAAGGAGAGGGGTGAAGGGGAAGGAGAGGTGGAGGGAGGGGAGAGGGAGGAGGGCAAGGGAGGGAAGGAGAGGAGAGGAAGGAGAGAGGGAGGAAACGAGAGGTGGATGGAGGGGGAGATGGAGGAGGGGAAAGGAGAGAGGGGGGAAGCAGAAGGGGGAAGGAGTGGGGGGGAGGAGAGGGGAAAGGAGAGGGGGAAGGAGATGGAGGAAAGGAGAGGGGGAAGGAGGGGCAGGAGAGGGTGGAGTAGAGGGGAAAGGAGAGGAGGAAGGAGAGGGGGGAGGAGAGGTGGAAAGGAGAGGGGAGGAGAGGGCGAAAGAGAGGGGAAGGAGAGGGGGAAGGAGAGGGAGGAATAGAGAGGGGCAAAGAGAGGGGTAAGGAGACGGAGGGAAAGAGGGGGAAGGAGAGGGTGGAATGGAGAGAGAGAAGGAGAGGGGGAAGGAAGGGGGAAAGGAGATGGAGGGAAGGAGAGGGGGAAGGAGAGGGGGGAGGAGAGGGGGAAGGAGACGGAGGAAGGAGAGGGGGAAGGAGAAGGTGGAATGGAGAGGGGGAAGGAGGGGGCAGAAGGAGACGGAGGGAGGGAGAGGGGGAAGGCAGGGGGGAAGCAGAGGGGGGAGGATGGGGGAAAGGAGACGGAGGGAAGGAGAGGGGGAAGGAGAGGGTGGAATGCAGAGGGGGAAGGAGAGGGGGAAGGAGAGGGGGAAGGAGAGAGGGAAGGAGAGGGAGGGATGGAGTAAGGGAAGGAGAGGGGGAAGGAGACGGAGGAAAGGAGATGGAGGGAAGGAGAGGAGGAGGAGAGGGGGAAGGAGAGGGGGAAGGAAGAGGGGGAAGAAGTAGGTGGAATGGAGAGGGGGATGGAGTCGGGAAGGAGACGGGGGGAAGGAGAGGGGAAGGAGAGGGGGAAGGAGAGAGGGAAGGAGAGGGAGGGATGGAGTAAGGGAAGGTGTGGGGGAAGAAGAGGGAGGAAGGAGAGGGGGAAGGAGTCAGGGGGAAGGAGAGGGAGAAGGAGAGGGAGAAGGAGACGGAGGAAAGAGACGGAGGGAAGGAGACGGAGGGAAGGAGAGTGGGGAGGAGAGGGGAAGGAGAGGGGAAGGAGAGGGGGGGAAGGAGACGGAGGGAAGGAGAGGGAGAAGGAGAGGGAAAGGTGACGGAGGGAATGTGAGAGAGGGAAGGTGAGGGGGACGGGAGACGGAGGGAGGAGAGGGGGAGGAGAGGGGGAAGGAGACCAGAGATAAGAGAGAGGGAAGGAGAGGGTGGAATGGAGAGGGGGAAGGAGAGGGGGGACGGAGGACGGTGGAAGGAGACGGAAGAATGGAGGGGTGAAGGGGGGGTGGAGTGGATGGAATGGAGAGGGGGAAGGAGACGAGGGAAGGAGAGGGGTGAAGGAGAGGGGAAGGAGAGGGGGAATAAGAGGGGGAAGGAACGAACGGAGGGAAGGAGAGGGGTGAAGGAGAGGGCTAAGGAGAGGGGGAAGGAGAGGAGGGAAGGAGAGGGTGTGAGGAGAGGGGCTAAGGAGAGGGGGAAGGAGAGGGGGTAGGAGAGAGGGAAGGGTGGAAGGAGAGGGCAAGGAGAGGGGGAAGGAGACGGAGGAAGGAGAGGGGGAAGGAAGAGGGGAAGGAGAGGGGAAGAGAGGGAGGGAAGGAGAGGGGGAAAGAGAGGGGAAGGAGAGGTGGGAATGGAGAGGGGGAAGGAGAGGGGGAAGGAGAGGGGAAGGAGAGGGGGAAGGAGACGGGGAAGGAGACGGGGGAAGGAGAGGGGAAGGAGAGGGGAAGGAGAGGGGGGGAAGGAGAGAGGAGAGAACGAGAGAGGGAGGTAATGAGAGAGGGGGAATTGGGGGGGAAGGAGAGGGAAGGAGTGGGGGGAGGAGTAGGGGGTTGGAGAGTAGTGCGAAAGGAGAGGGTGGAATGGAGGGAAAGGAGAGGGGGAAGGAGACGGAGGGAAGGAGAGGGGAAGGAGAGGGTGGAATGGAGAGGGGAAGGAGGGGGAAGGAGAGGGTGAGGAGAGGGGGAAGGAGAGGTGGGAAGGGGAGGAGTGTGGGTAAAGGATGGGGGGAGGATTGGGGGGAAGGAGTGGAGGCGTTGGAGGGGGAAGGAGAAGGAAGAAGGAAGGTGGGGGGGAAGGGGTCGGGGGGGAAGGAGAGGGGGGAGGGGTGGGGGAGAAGGAGAGAGGAGAGAAGGAGAGAGGGGGGGAAGGGAGAGAGGAAAGTAATGAGAGAGGGTGGATGGAGGGGGGATGGAGGTGGTGGGAAGGAGAGGGAGAAGGAGACGGAGGGAAGGAGAGGGGGAAGGAGAGAGGCAAGTGGTAAGGAGAGGGGAGAAGGAGAGGGAGAAGGCGACGGAGGGAAAAAGAGGGGGAAGGAGAGGAGGAAGGAGACGGAGGGAAGGAGAGGGGGAAGGGCCGGGTGGAATGGAGAGGGGGAAGAGAGGGGCGAAGGAGAGGGACATGGAGGGGGAAGGAGCAGGGGAAGGGGAAGGAGAAGGGGGAGGAAGTGGGTGGAAGGAGAGGGGGCAAGAAGGGGAGAAAGAGAAGGGGGTAAGAGAGGGAAAGGAGGAGGTAAGGAGAGGGGGGAAGGAGAGGGGTGAAGGAGAAGAGGTTTAAGGAGACGGGGGTAGATGGGGGGAAGGAGACGTGTGAAGGAGAGGGGGAGGGGTGTAGGAGAGGGGGCGTGGGTGAAGGGGGGAGGAGAGGGGGGAAGGAGAAAGTGAAGGGGGGAAGAGAGTGGGGAAGGAGAGGGGGAAGGAGAGGGGCAAGGAGAAGACGAAAAAGGAGACGGGGGAAGGAGAAGGGGAGGGGAGAAGGAGATGGGGAGGGGGTGAAGGATGGGTGAGAGGAGAGGGGGGAAGGAGAGGGCGAGGGGGGAGGAGAATTGGAGAGGGAGGGGAGGAAGGAGGGGGAGAAGGGAAGGAGAGGGGAGGGGGGAGGGTGAAGGAGGGGGAAACGGGATGGAGGGGGCGCAGGAGAGGGGGGTAAACGGAAGGAGAGGGGTGAAGGGGAAGGAGAGGGGGAGGGAGGAGAGAGGGAGAGGGGCAAGGAAGGGAAGGAGAGGAGAGGAAGGAGAGAGGGAGGAAACGAGAGGTGGATGGAGGGGGAGATGGAGGAGGGGAAAGGAGAGGGGGAAAGCAGAAGGGGGAAGGAGTGGGGGGGAGGAGAGGGGAAAGGAGAGGGGGACTAAGTGTGGGGGAGGGGGGGAAGGAGACGGGAGGAAGGAGGGAGGGGAGGATAGGGGGAAGGAGAGGGGGAAGGAGATGGAGGGAAGGAGAGGGGGAAGGAGGGGCAGGAGAGGGTGGATTAGAGGGGGAAGGGGAGGGGGAAGGAGAGGGGGGAGGAGAGATGGAAAGGAGAGGGGGAGGAGAGGGCGAAAGAGAGGGGAAGGAGAGGGGGAAGGAGAGGGAGGAATGGAGAGGGGCAAAGAGAGGGGTAAGGAGACGGAGGGAAAGAGGGGGAAGGAGAGGGTGGAATGGAGAGAGAGAAGGAGAGGGGGAAGGAGAGGGGGAAGGAGAGGGGGAAGGAGAGCGGGAAGGAGAGGGGGAAAGAGAGGGGGAAGGAGAGGGGGAAGGAGAGTGGGAAGGAGAGGGGGAAGGAGAGGGAAGGATGGAGTAAGGGAAGGAGAGGGGGAAGGAGACGGAGGAAAGGAGACGGAGGGAAGGAGAGTGAGGAGGAGAGGGGGAAGGAGAGGGGGAAGGAGAGGGGGAAGAAGTAGGTGGAATGGAGAGGGAGAAGGAGACGGGGAAGGAGATGGAGGGAAGGAGACAGAGGGAAGGAGAGGGGGAAGGAGAGGGGGAAGGAGAGGGGGAAGGAGAGGGAGGGAAGGAGTAAGGGAAGGAGAGGGGTAAGAAGAGGGAGGGAAGGAGAGGGGGAAGGAGACGGAGGAAAGGAGACGGAGGGAAAGAGAGTGGGGAGGAGAGGGGGAAGGAGACGGAGGGAAGGAGAGGGAGAAGGAGAGGGAGAAGGAGATGGAGGGAAAGAGAGGGGGAAGGAGATGGAGGGAAGGAGAGGGGGAGGAGAGGGGGAAGGAGACAGAGGTAAGGAGAGAGGGAAGGAGAGGGTGGAATGGAGAGGGGGAAGGAGAGGGGGGAAGGAGACGGTGGAAGGAGACGGAGGAATGAAAGGGGGAATAAGAGGGGGAAGGAGACTGAGGGAAGGAGAGGGTGAAGGAGAGGGCTGAGGAGAGGGGGAAGGAGACGGGGGTAAGGAGACGGAGGGAAAGAGAGTGGGGAGGAGAGGGGGAAAGAGTCGGTGGAAGGAGACGGAGGAATGAGAGGGGTGAAGGGGGGGGGCGGAGTGGGTGGAATGGAGAGGGGGAAGGAGACGAGGGAAGGAGAGGGGTGTAGGAGAGGGGGAAGGAGAGGGGGAAGGAGGCGGAGGGAAGGAGAGGCGTGATGGAGAGGGCTAAGGAGAGGGGGAAGGAGGCGGAGGGAAGGAGAGGGGTGATGGAGAGGGCTAAGGAGAGGGGGAAGGAGGCGGAGGGAAGGAGAGGGGTGATGGAGAGGGCTAAGGAGAGGGGGAAGGAGAGGGGGTAGGAGACGGGGGGAGGGGTTGGAAGGAGAGGGGCAAGGAGAGCGAGGGAAGGAGAGGGGGAAGGAGAGGGGGAAGGAGAGGGGGAAGGAGAGGGGGAAGGAGAGAGGGAAGGAGAGGGAGGGATGGAGTAAGGGAAGGAGAGGGGGAAGGAGACGAAGGAAAGGAGACGGAGGGAAGGAGAGTGGGGAGGAGAGGGGGAAGGAGACGGAGGGAAGGAGACGGAGGGAATAAGAATGGGGAGGAGAGGAGGAAGGAGAGGGGGAAGGAGAGGGAGGGAAGGAGTAAGGGAAGGAGGGGGAAGGAGAGGGAGGGAAGGAGAGGGGGAAGGAGACGGAGGGAAGGAGAATGAGGGAAGGAGAGTGGGGGGGGAGAGGGGGAAGGAGACGGAGGGAAGGAGAGGGAGAAGGAGAGGGAGAAGGAGACGGAGGGAAAGAGAGGGGGAAGTTGATGAAGGGAAGGAGAGGGGGAGTAGAGGGGGAAGGAGACAGAGGTAAGGAGAGAGGGAAGGAGAGGGAGGGATGGAGTAAGGGAAGGAGAGGGGGAAGGAGATGGAGGAAAGGAGACGGAGGGAGGGAGGGTGGGGAGGAGAGGGGGAAGGAGTGGGGGAAGGAGAGGGAGGGAAGGAGTTAGGGAAGGAGAGGGGTAAGAAGAGGGAGGGAAGGAGAGGGGGAAGGAGACGGAGGAAAGGAGACGGAGGGAAAGAGAGTGGGGAGGAGAGGGGGAAGGAGACGGAGGGAAGGAGAGGGAGAAGGAGAGGGAGAAGGAGATGGAGGGAAAGAGAGGGGGAAGGAGATGGAGGGAAGGAGAGGGGGAGGAGAGGGGGAAGGAGACAGAGGTAAGGAGAGAGGGAAGGAGAGGGTGGAATGGTGAGGGGGAAGGAGAGGGGGGAAGGAGACGGTGGAAGGAGACGGAGGAATGAAAGGGGGAATAAGAGGGGGAAGGAGACTGAGGGAAGGAGAGGGGTGATGGAGAGGGCTAAGGAGAGGGGGAAGGAGAGGGGGTAGGAGACGGGGGGAGGGGTTGGAAGGAGAGGGGCAAGGAGAGCGAGGGAAGGAGAGGGGGAAGGAGAGGGGGAAGGAGAGGGGGAAGGAGAGGGGGAAGGAGAGAGGGAAGGAGAGGGAGGGATGGAGTAAGGGAAGGAGAGGGGGAAGGAGACGAAGGAAAGGAGACGGAGGGAAGGAGAGTGGGGAGGAGAGGGGGAAGGAGACGGAGGGAAGGAGACGGAGGGAATAAGAATGGGGAGGAGAGGAGGAAGGAGAGGGGGAAGGAGAGGGAGGGAAGGAGTAAGGGAAGGAGGGGGAAGGAGAGGGAGGGAAGGAGAGGGGGAAGGAGACGGAGGGAAGGAGAATGAGGGAAGGAGAGTGGGGGGGGAGAGGGGGAAGGAGACGGAGGGAAGGAGAGGGAGAAGGAGAGGGAGAAGGAGACGGAGGGAAAGAGAGGGGGAAGTTGATGAAGGGAAGGAGAGGGGGAGTAGAGGGGGAAGGAGACAGAGGTAAGGAGAGAGGGAAGGAGAGGGAGGGATGGAGTAAGGGAAGGAGAGGGGGAAGGAGATGGAGGAAAGGAGACGGAGGGAGGGAGGGTGGGGAGGAGAGGGGGAAGGAGTGGGGGAAGGAGAGGGAGGGAAGGAGTTAGGGAAGGAGAGGGGTAAGAAGAGGGAGGGAAGGAGAGGGGGAAGGAGATGGAGGAAAGGAGACGGAGGGAAAGAGAGTGGGGAGGAGAGGGGGAAGGAGACGGAGGGAAGGAGAGGGAGAAGGAGAGGGAGAAGGAGATGGAGGGAAAGAGAGGGGGAAGGAGATGGAGGGAAGGAGAGGGGGAGGAGAGGGGGAAGGAGACAGAGGTAAGGAGAGAGGGAAGGAGAGGGTGGAATGGTGAGGGGGAAGGAGAGGGGGGAAGGAGACGGTGGAAGGAGACGGAGGAATGAAAGGGGGAATAAGAGGGGGAAGGAGACTGAGGGAAGGAGAGGGTGAAGGAGAGGGCTGAGGAGAGGGGGAAGGAGACGGGGAAGGAGACGGAGGGAAGAAGAGGGGGAAGGAGAGGGGGAAGGATTAGGGGGAAGGAGAGGGGGAAGGAGAGGGGGAAGGAGAGGGAGGGAAGAAGTAAGGGAAGGAGAGTGGGAAGGAGCTGGAGGGAAGGAGTAAGGGAAGGAGAGGGGGAAGGAGAGGGAGGGAAGGAGAGGGGGAAGGAGACGGAGGGAAGGAGACGGGAAAGAGAGTGGGGAGGAGAGGGGGAAGGAGAGGGGGACTAAGTGTGGGGGAGGGGGGGAAGGAGACGGGAGGAAGGAGGGAGGGGAGGATAGGGGGAAGGAGAGGGGGAAGGAGATGGAGGGAAGGAGAGGGGGAAGGAGGGGCAGGAGAGGGTGGATTAGAGGGGGAAGGGGAGGGGGAAGGAGAGGGGGGAGGAGAGATGGAAAGGAGAGGGGGAGGAGAGGGCGAAAGAGAGGGGAAGGAGAGGGGGAAGGAGAGGGAGGAATGGAGAGGGGCAAAGAGAGGGGTAAGGAGACGGAGGGAAAGAGGGGGAAGGAGAGGGTGGAATGGAGAGAGAGAAGGAGAGGGGGAAGGAGAGGGGGAAGGAGAGGGGGAAGGAGAGCGGGAAGGAGAGGGGGAAAGAGAGGGGGAAGGAGAGGGGGAAGGAGAGTGGGAAGGAGAGGGGGAAGGAGAGGGAAGGATGGAGTAAGGGAAGGAGAGGGGGAAGGAGACGGAGGAAAGGAGACGGAGGGAAGGAGAGTGAGGAGGAGAGGGGGAAGGAGAGGGGGAAGGAGAGGGGGAAGAAGTAGGTGGAATGGAGAGGGAGAAGGAGACGGGGAAGGAGATGGAGGGAAGGAGACAGAGGGAAGGAGAGGGGGAAGGAGAGGGGGAAGGAGAGGGGGAAGGAGAGGGAGGGAAGGAGTAAGGGAAGGAGAGGGGTAAGAAGAGGGAGGGAAGGAGAGGGGGAAGGAGACGGAGGAAAGGAGACGGAGGGAAAGAGAGTGGGGAGGAGAGGGGGAAGGAGACGGAGGGAAGGAGAGGGAGAAGGAGAGGGAGAAGGAGATGGAGGGAAAGAGAGGGGGAAGGAGATGGAGGGAAGGAGAGGGGGAGGAGAGGGGGAAGGAGACAGAGGTAAGGAGAGAGGGAAGGAGAGGGTGGAATGGAGAGGGGGAAGGAGAGGGGGGAAGGAGACGGTGGAAGGAGACGGAGGAATGAAAGGGGGAATAAGAGGGGGAAGGAGACTGAGGGAAGGAGAGGGTGAAGGAGAGGGCTGAGGAGAGGGGGAAGGAGACGGGGGTAAGGAGACGGAGGGAAAGAGAGTGGGGAGGAGAGGGGGAAAGAGTCGGTGGAAGGAGACGGAGGAATGAGAGGGGTGAAGGGGGGGGGCGGAGTGGGTGGAATGGAGAGGGGGAAGGAGACGAGGGAAGGAGAGGGGTGTAGGAGAGGGGGAAGGAGAGGGGGAAGGAGGCGGAGGGAAGGAGAGGCGTGATGGAGAGGGCTAAGGAGAGGGGGAAGGAGGCGGAGGGAAGGAGAGGGGTGATGGAGAGGGCTAAGGAGAGGGGGAAGGAGGCGGAGGGAAGGAGAGGGGTGATGGAGAGGGCTAAGGAGAGGGGGAAGGAGAGGGGGTAGGAGACGGGGGGAGGGGTTGGAAGGAGAGGGGCAAGGAGAGCGAGGGAAGGAGAGGGGGAAGGAGAGGGGGAAGGAGAGGGGGAAGGAGAGGGGGAAGGAGAGAGGGAAGGAGAGGGAGGGATGGAGTAAGGGAAGGAGAGGGGGAAGGAGACGAAGGAAAGGAGACGGAGGGAAGGAGAGTGGGGAGGAGAGGGGGAAGGAGACGGAGGGAAGGAGACGGAGGGAATAAGAATGGGGAGGAGAGGAGGAAGGAGAGGGGGAAGGAGAGGGAGGGAAGGAGTAAGGGAAGGAGGGGGAAGGAGAGGGAGGGAAGGAGAGGGGGAAGGAGACGGAGGGAAGGAGAATGAGGGAAGGAGAGTGGGGGGGGAGAGGGGGAAGGAGACGGAGGGAAGGAGAGGGAGAAGGAGAGGGAGAAGGAGACGGAGGGAAAGAGAGGGGGAAGTTGATGAAGGGAAGGAGAGGGGGAGTAGAGGGGGAAGGAGACAGAGGTAAGGAGAGAGGGAAGGAGAGGGAGGGATGGAGTAAGGGAAGGAGAGGGGGAAGGAGATGGAGGAAAGGAGACGGAGGGAGGGAGGGTGGGGAGGAGAGGGGGAAGGAGTGGGGGAAGGAGAGGGAGGGAAGGAGTTAGGGAAGGAGAGGGGTAAGAAGAGGGAGGGAAGGAGAGGGGGAAGGAGACGGAGGAAAGGAGACGGAGGGAAAGAGAGTGGGGAGGAGAGGGGGAAGGAGACGGAGGGAAGGAGAGGGAGAAGGAGAGGGAGAAGGAGATGGAGGGAAAGAGAGGGGGAAGGAGATGGAGGGAAGGAGAGGGGGAGGAGAGGGGGAAGGAGACAGAGGTAAGGAGAGAGGGAAGGAGAGGGTGGAATGGTGAGGGGGAAGGAGAGGGGGGAAGGAGACGGTGGAAGGAGACGGAGGAATGAAAGGGGGAATAAGAGGGGGAAGGAGACTGAGGGAAGGAGAGGGGTGATGGAGAGGGCTAAGGAGAGGGGGAAGGAGAGGGGGTAGGAGACGGGGGGAGGGGTTGGAAGGAGAGGGGCAAGGAGAGCGAGGGAAGGAGAGGGGGAAGGAGAGGGGGAAGGAGAGGGGGAAGGAGAGGGGGAAGGAGAGAGGGAAGGAGAGGGAGGGATGGAGTAAGGGAAGGAGAGGGGGAAGGAGACGAAGGAAAGGAGACGGAGGGAAGGAGAGTGGGGAGGAGAGGGGGAAGGAGACGGAGGGAAGGAGACGGAGGGAATAAGAATGGGGAGGAGAGGAGGAAGGAGAGGGGGAAGGAGAGGGAGGGAAGGAGTAAGGGAAGGAGGGGGAAGGAGAGGGAGGGAAGGAGAGGGGGAAGGAGACGGAGGGAAGGAGAATGAGGGAAGGAGAGTGGGGGGGGAGAGGGGGAAGGAGACGGAGGGAAGGAGAGGGAGAAGGAGAGGGAGAAGGAGACGGAGGGAAAGAGAGGGGGAAGTTGATGAAGGGAAGGAGAGGGGGAGTAGAGGGGGAAGGAGACAGAGGTAAGGAGAGAGGGAAGGAGAGGGAGGGATGGAGTAAGGGAAGGAGAGGGGGAAGGAGATGGAGGAAAGGAGACGGAGGGAGGGAGGGTGGGGAGGAGAGGGGGAAGGAGTGGGGGAAGGAGAGGGAGGGAAGGAGTTAGGGAAGGAGAGGGGTAAGAAGAGGGAGGGAAGGAGAGGGGGAAGGAGACGGAGGAAAGGAGACGGAGGGAAAGAGAGTGGGGAGGAGAGGGGGAAGGAGACGGAGGGAAGGAGAGGGAGAAGGAGAGGGAGAAGGAGATGGAGGGAAAGAGAGGGGGAAGGAGATGGAGGGAAGGAGAGGGGGAGGAGAGGGGGAAGGAGACAGAGGTAAGGAGAGAGGGAAGGAGAGGGTGGAATGGTGAGGGGGAAGGAGAGGGGGGAAGGAGACGGTGGAAGGAGACGGAGGAATGAAAGGGGGAATAAGAGGGGGAAGGAGACTGAGGGAAGGAGAGGGTGAAGGAGAGGGCTGAGGAGAGGGGGAAGGAGACGGGGAAGGAGACGGAGGGAAGAAGAGGGGGAAGGAGAGGGGGAAGGATTAGGGGGAAGGAGAGGGGGAAGGAGAGGGGGAAGGAGAGGGAGGGAAGAAGTAAGGGAAGGAGAGTGGGAAGGAGCTGGAGGGAAGGAGTAAGGGAAGGAGAGGGGGAAGGAGAGGGAGGGAAGGAGAGGGGGAAGGAGACGGAGGGAAGGAGACGGGAAAGAGAGTGGGGAGGAGAGGGGGAAGGAGATGGAGGGAAGGAGAGGGAGAAGGAGAGGGAGAAGGAGACGGAGGGAAAGAGAGGGGGAAGGAGATGGAGGGATGGAGAGGGGGAGGAGAGGGGGATGGAGACAGAGGTAAGGAGAGAGGGAAGGAGAGGGTGGAATGGAGAGGGGGAAGGAGACGGAGGGAAGGAGAATGAGGGAAGGAGAGTGGGGGGGGAGAGGGGGAAGGAGACGGAGGGAAGGAGGTGGAGGAGTGGGGGAAGGAGATGGAGGGAAAGAGAGGGGGAGGAGAGGGGGAAGGAGACGGAGAGAAGGAGAGGGAGGAATGGAGAGGGGAGGGAGACGGAGTGAAGGAGAGAGGGAAGGAGAGGAGGGAAGGGGGGGGAGGAGAGGGGGAAGGAGACGGAGGGAAGGAGAGGGGGAAGGAAGGGGGAAGGAGAGGGGGGTAAGAGAGGTGGAGGAGAGGGGGAAGGAGATGGAGGGAAAGAGAGGGGGAGGAGAGGGGGAAGGAAAGGGAGAGAAGGAGAGGGGGAAGGAGACGGAGGGAAGGAGAGGGGGAAGGAGCGGGGAGGAGAGGGGGAAGGAGACGGAGGGTAAGAGAGGGGGAAGGAGAGACTGGAATGGAGAGGGGGAAGGATAGGGGGAAAGAGAGGGCGGAAGGAGAGGGGGAAGGAGACGGAGGGTAAGAGAGGGGGAAGGAGAGGGTGGAGTGGAGAGGGGTAAGGGGAGAGGTAAGGAGACGGAGGGAAGGAGAGGGGGAAGGAGGGGGGAAGGAGACGGGGGAAGGAGAGGTGGAGGAGAGGGGGAAGGAGAGGGAGAGAAGGAGAGGGAGGAATGCAGAGGGGGAAGGAGCCGGAGGGAAGGGGAGAGGGGAGGAGGAGGGGGAAGGAGATGGAGGGAAAGAGAGGGGGAGGAGAGGGGGAAGGAGAGGGAGAGAAGGAGAGGGGGAAGGAGACGGAGGGAAGGAGAGGGGGAAGGAGCGGGGAGGAGAGGGGGAAGGAGACGGAGGGAAAGAGAGGAGGAGGAGGGGGGGGGAAGGAGAGGGAGAGAAGGAGAGGGGGAAGGAGACGGAGGGAAGGAGAGGGGGAAGGAGCGGGGAGGAGAGGGGGGAAGGAGAGGTGGAGGAGAGGGGGAAGGAGAGGGAGAGAAGGAGAGGGAGGAATGGAGAGGGGGAAGGAGACGGAGGGAAGGGGAGAGGGAAGGAGAGGGGGGAACGAGGGGGGGAGAGAGGGGGAAGGAGACGAAGAGAAGGAGAGGGAGGAATGGAGAGGTGGAAGGAGACGGAGGGAAGGGGTGGGGAGGAGAGGGGGAAGGTGACGGAGGGAAAGAGAGGGGGAAGGAGAGGGTGGAATGGAGAGGGGGAAGGAGAGGGGAAGGAGAGGGTGAAGGAGGGTGCGGAAGGAGAGGGGGAAGGAGATGGAGGGAAAGAGAGGGGTAAGGAGAGAGGTAAGGAGGGAGGGAAGGAGAGGGGGAACGAGGGGGGTGAAGGAGAGGGGGAAGGAGAGGGGGGAGGAGAGGGGGAGGTGAGGGGGGGAGGAGAGGGGGAAGGAGACGGATGGAAGGAGAGGGGGAGGAGGGGGGGAAGGAGAGGGGGAAGGAGAGAGTGGAAGGAGAGGGAGAGAAGGAGAGGGAGGAATGGAGAGGGGGGAAGGAGGGGGGAGGAGAGGGGGAAGGAGACGGAGGGAAGGAGGGGACGAGAGGGGGAAGGAGACGGAGGGAAGGAGAGGGGGAAGGAAGGGGGAAGGAGAGGGGGGAAGGAGAGGTGGAGGAGAGGGGGAAGGAGATGGAGGGAAAGAGAGGGGGAGGAGAGTGGGAAGGAGAGGGAGAGAAGGAGAGCGGGAAGGAGACGGAGGGAAGGAGAGGGGGAAGGAGCGGGGAGGTGAGGGGGAGGAGAGGGGGGAGGAGAGGGGGAAGGAGACGGAGGGAAGGAGAGGGGGAGGAGAGGGGGGAAAGGAGGGGTGGAGGAGTGGGGGAAGGAGATGAAGGGAAGGAGAGGGAGGAATGGAGAGGTGGAAGGAGACGGAGGGAAAGAGAGGGGGAAGGAGGGGGGAAGGAGAGGGGGAGGTGAGGGGGGGAGGAGCGGGGGAAGGAGACGGAGGGAAGGAGAGAGGGAGGAGGGGGGGAAGGAGATGGAGGGAAAGAGAGGGGGAGGAGAGGGGGAAGGAGAGGGAGAGAAGGAGAGGGAGGAATGGAGAGGGGGAAGGAGACGGAGGGAAGGAGAGAGGGATGGAGAGGGGGGAAGGAGGGGGGGGAGAGAGGGGGAAGGAGACGAAGAGAAGGAGAGGGAGGAATGGAGAGGTGGAAGGAGACGGAGGGAAGGAGGGGGGGAGGAGAGGGGGAAGGAGACGGTGGGAAAGAGAGGGGGATGGAGAGGGTGGAATGGAGAGGGGGAAGGAGAGGGGGAAGGAGAGGGGGAAGGAGATGGAGGGAAAGAGAGGGGGGAGGAGAGGGGGAAGGAGACAGAGGGAAGAAGAGGGGGAAGGAGAGGGTGGAGTGGAGAGGGGTAAGGAGAGAGGTAAGGAGACGGAGGGAAGGAGAGGGGGAAGGAGGGGGGAGGAGAGGGGGAGGTGAGGGGGGAGGAGAGGGGGAAGGAGACGGAGGGAAGGAGAGGGGGAGGAGAGGGGGGAAGGAGGGGTGGAGGAGAGGGGGAAGGAGACGGAGGGAAAGAGAGGGGGAGGAGAGGGGGAAGGAAAGGGAGAGAAGGAGAGGGAGGAATGGAGAGGGGGAAGGAGGGGGGGAGGAGAGGGGGAAGGAGACGCATGGAAGGAGAGGGGGAGGAGAGGGGGGATGGAGGGGTGGAGGAGAGGGGGAAGGAGAGGGAGAGAACGAGAGGGAGGAATGGAGAGGGGGAAGGTGACGGAGGGAAGGAGAGAGGGAAGGAGAGGGGGGAAGGAGGGGGGGAGAGAGGTGGAAGGAGACGGAGGGAAGGAGTGGGGGGAGGAGAGGGGGAAGGAGACGGAGGGAAAGAGAGGGGGAAGGAGAGGGTGGAATGGAGAAGGGGAAGGAGAGGGGGAAGGAGAGGGCAGAAGGAGAGGGAGAAGGAGACGGAGGGAAAGAGAGGGGAAAGGAGAGGGTGGAGTGGAGAGGGGTAAGGAGGGAGGTTAGGAGACGGAGGGAAGGAGAGGGGGAAGGAGGGGGGAGGAGAGGGGGGAGGAGAGGTGGAAGGAGACGGAGGGAAGGAGGGGGGGAGGAGAGGGGGAAGGAGACGGAGGGAAGGAGAGGGGGAGGAGAGGGGGGAAGGAGGGGTGGAGGAGAGGGGGAAGGAGACGGAGGGAAAGAGAGGGGGAGGAGAGGCGTAAGGAGAGGGAGAGAAGGAGAGGGAGAGAAGGAGAGGGAGGAATGGAGAGGGGGAAGGTGACGGAGGGAAGGAGAGAGGGAAGGAGAGGGGGGAAGGAGGGGGGGGAGGAGAGGGGGAAGGAGACGGAGGGAAAGAGAGGGGGAAGGAGAGGGTGGAATGGAGAAGGGGAAGGAGACGGAGGGAAAGAGAGGGGGAAGGAGAGGGGGAAGGAGACAGAGGGAAGAAGAGGGGAAGGGAGAGGGTGGAGTGGAGAGGGGTAAGGAGAGAGGTAAGGAGAGGTGGAAGGAGACAGAGGGAAGGAGGTGGGGAGGAGAGGGGGAAGGAGACGGAGGGAAGGGGAGGGGGAGGAGAGGGGGGAAGGAGGGGTGGAGGAGAGGGGGAAGGAGACGGAGGGAAAGAGAGGGGGAGGAGAGGGGGAAGGAGAGGGAGAGAAGGAGAGGGAGGAATGGAGAGGGGGAAGGAGACGGAGGGAAGGAGAGAGGGAAGGAGAGGGGGGAAGGAGGGTGGAGAGAGGGGGAAGGAGAGGGGGAAGGAGATGGAGGGAAAGAGAGGGGGAGGAGAGGGGGAAGGAGATGGAGGGAAGGAGGGGGGGAGGAGAGGGGGAAGGAGACGGAGGGAAAGAAAGGGGGAAGGAGAGGGTGGAATGGAGAGGGGGAAGGAGAGGGGTAAGGAGGGGTGAAGGAGGGGGCGGAAGGAGAGGGGGAAGGAGATGGAGGGAAGGAGAGGGGGAAGGAGACGGAGGGAAGGAGAGGGGGAGGAGAGGGGGGGAAGGAGGGGTGGAGGAGAGGGGGAAGGAGAGGGAGGAATGGGGAGGTGGAAGGAGACGGAGGGAAAGAGAGGGGGAAGGAGAGGGTGGAATGGAGAGGGGGAAAGAGAGGGGGAAGGAGATGGAGGGAAGGAGAGGGGGGAAGGAGGCGGCGGAAGGAGAGGGGGAAGGAGAGGGGGAAGGAGAGGGGGAAGGAGATGGAGGGAAGGAGAGGGGGAAGGAGGGGGCTGAAGGAGAGGGGGAAGGAGATGGAGGGAAAGAGAGGGCGGAGGAGAGGGTGGAATGGAGAGGGGGAAGGAGTGGGGGAAGGAGACAGAATGAAGAAGAGGGGGAGGAGAGGGTGGAATGGAGAGGGGGAAGGAGAGGGGGAAGGAGAGGGGGAAGGAGAGGGGGATGGAGATGGAGGGAAAGAGAGGGGGAAGGAGGGGGCGGAAGTAGAGGGGGAAGGAGACAGAGGGAAGAAGAGTGGGGAGGAGAGGGGGAAGGAGAGGGAGGGAATGAGAGGGGTGAAGGAGAGGGCTGAGGAGAGGGAGAAGGAGACGGGGGGTAGGAGAGGGGTGAAGGAGAGGGCTGAGGAGAGGGGGAAGGAGACGGGGGGTAGGAGACGGAGGGAAAGAGAGTGGGGAGGAGAGGGGGAAGGAGACGGAGGGAAGGAGAGTGGGGAGGAGAGGGGGAAGGAGAGGGAGGGAATGAGAGGGGGAAGGAGACGGAGGGAAGGGGAGTGGGGAGGAGAGGGGGAAGAAGAGGGAGGGAAGGAGAGGGAGAAGGAGAGGGGGAAGGAGACAGAGGTAAGGAGAGAGGGAAGGTGAGGGTGGAATGGAGAGGGGGAAAGAGATGGTGGAAGGAGACAGAGGAATGAGAGGGGGAAGGAGACGGAGGGAAGGAGAGGGGTGAAGTGATGGGCAGAGGAGAGGGGGAAGGAGACGGGGGAGGGGTTGGAAGGAGAGGGGCAAGGGGAAGAGGGTGGAATTGAGAGGGGTAAGGAGGGAAGAAGGAGAGGGATAAGCAGACGGAGGGAAGGAGAGTGGGGAGAAGAGGGGGAAGGAGACGGAGGGAAGGAGAGGGGGAAGAAGTAGTTGGAATGGAGAGGGGAAAGGAGAGGGGGAAGGAGACGGGGAAGGATACAGGGGGAAGGAGAGGGGGAAGGAGAGGGGGAAGGAGAGGGGAGAAGGAGAGGGCAGAGGAGAGGGAGATGGAGATGGAGGGAAAGAGAGGGAGAAGGAGAGTGTGGAATGGAGAGGGGGAAGGAGAGGTTCGGAAGGAGAGGGGGAAGGGGAGGGGGAAGGAGAGGGAGGGAAGGAGGGGGGGAGGAGAGGGGGAAGGAGAGGGGGAAGGAGACGGAGGGAAAGAGAGGGGGGAAGGAGAGGGGGAGGAGAGGGGGAGGTGAGGGGGGAGGAGAGGGGGAAGGAGACGGATGGAAGGAGAGGGGGAGGAGAGGGGGGAAGGAGAGGGAGGAATGGAGAGGGGGGGAAGGAGGGGGGAGGAGAGGGGGAAGGAGACGAAGGGAAGGAGAGGGAGGAATGGAGAGGGGGAGGGAGAGGGGGAAGGAGATGGAGGGAAGGAGAGGGGGAGGGAGAGGGGGAAGGAGATGGAGGGAAGGAGAGGGGGAAGGAGGGGGCGGAGGGAGAGGGGGAAGAAGACGGAGAGAGGGAGAGGGGGAGGAGAGGGGGAGGAGAGGGGGAAGGAGAGGGAGGAATGGAGAGTGGGAAGGAGACGGAGGGAAGGAAGAGGGGGAAGGAGAGGGAGAAGGAGAGGGGGAAGGAGACGGAGGGAAGGAGACAGAGGGAAGGAGATGGAGGGAAGGAGGGGGGGAGGAGAGGGGGAAGGAGACGGAGGGAAGGAGATGGAGGGAAGGAGAGGGGGAGGAAAGGGGGAAGGAGAGGGGGAAGGAGAGGGTGGGATGGGGAGGGGGAAGGAGACGGAGGGAAAGAGAGGGGGAAGGAGACGGAGGGAGAAAGAGGGGGAAGGAGAGGGGGAAGTAGAGGGTGGAATGGAGAGGGGGAAGGAGAGGGGGAAGGAGACGGAGGGAAGGAGAGGGGGAAGGAGAGGGTGAAGGAGGAGTGGAGGAGAGGGGTAGGAGAGGGAGAGAAGGAGAGGGGGAAGGAGACGGAGGGAAGGAGAGGGAGGAATGGAGAGGGGGAAGGAGACGGAGGGAAGGGGGTGGAGGAGAGGGGGAAGGAGACGGAGGGAAAGAGAGGGGGAAGGAGAGGGTGGAATGGAGAGGGGGAAGGAGAGGGGGAAGGAGACGGAGGGAAAGAGAGGGGGGAAGGAGAGGGGGGAGGAGAGGGGGAGGTGAGGGGGGAGGAGAGGGGGAAGGAGACGGATGGAAGGAGAGGGGGAGGAGAGGGGGGAAGGAGAGGGAGGAATGGAGAGGGGGGAAGGAGGGGGGAGGAGAGGGGGAAGGAGACGAAGGGAAGGAGAGGGAGGAATGGAGAGTGGGAGGGAGAGGGGGAAGGAGATGGAGGGAAGGAGAGGGGGAGGGAGACGGGGAAGGAGATGGAGGGAAGGAGAGGGGGAAGGAGGGGGCGGAGGGAGAGGGGGAAGAAGACGGAGAGAGGGAGAGGGGGAGGAGAGGGGGAGGAGAGGGGGAAGGAGAGGGAGGAATGGAGAGGGGGAAGGAGACGGAGGGAAGGAAGAGGGGGAAGGAGAGGGAGGGAGAAAGAGGGGGAAGGAGAGGGGGAAGGAGAGGGTGGAATGGAGAGGGGGAAGGAGAGGGGGAAGGACGGGTGGAGGAGAGGGGGAAGAAGACGGAGAGAGGGAGAGGGGGAGGAGAGGGGGAGGAGAGGGGGAAGGAGAGGGAGGAATGGAGAGGGGGAAGGAGACGGAGGGAAGGAAGAGGGGGAAGGAGAGGGAGAAGGAGAGGGGGAAGGAGACGGAGGGAAGGAGACAGAGTGAAGGAGATGGAGGGAAGGAGGGGAGGAGGAGAGGGGGAAGGAGACGGAGGGAAGGAGATGGAGGGAAGGAGAGGGGGAGGAAAGGGGGAAGGAGAGGGGGAAGGAGAGGGTGGGATGGGGAGGGGGAAGGAGACGGAGGGAAAGAGAGGGGGAAGGAGACGGAGGGAGAAAGAGGGGGAAGGAGAGGGGGAAGGAGAGGGTGGAATGGAGAGGGGGAAGGAGAGGGGGAAGGACGGGTGGAGGAGAGGGGTAGGAGAGGGAGAGAAGGAGAGGGGGAAGGAGACGGAGGGAAGGAGAGGGAGGAATGGAGAGGGGGAAGGAGACGGAGGGAAGGGGGTGGAGGAGAGGGGGAAGGAGACGGAGGGAAAGAGAGGGGGAAGGAGAGGGTGGAATGGAGAGGGGGAAGGAGAGGGGGAAGGAGACAGAGGGAAGGAGAGGGGGAAGGAGGGGGTGGAATGGAGAGGGGGAAGGAGAGGGAGAAGGTGACGGAGGGATGGAGAGGGGGAGGAGAGGGGGGAGGAGAGGGGGGAGGAGAGGGGGAGGAGAGGAGGAAGGAGTCGGAGGGAAGGAGACGGAGGGAAGGAGAGGGGGGAGGAGAGGGTGGAATGGAGAGGGGGAAGGAGAGGGGGGAAGGAGAGGTGGAGGTGAGGGGGGAGGAGAGGGGGAGGTGAGGGGGGAGGAGAGGGGGAAGGAGACGGATGGAAGGAGAGGGGGAGGAGAGGGGGGAAGGAGAGGGGGAAGGAGAGAGTGGAAGGAGTGGGAGGGAAGGAGAGGGAGGAATGGAGAGGGGGGAAGGAGGGGGGAGGAGAGGGGGAAGGAGACGAAGGGAAGGAGAGGGAGGAATGGAGAGGGGGAGGGAGAGGGGGAAGGAGATGGAGGGAAGGAGAGGGGGAGGGAGAGGGGGAAGGAGATGGAGGGAAGGAGGGGGGGGAGAGGGGAGGAGAGGGGGAAGGAGAGGGAGGAATGGAGAGGGGAAAGGAGACGGAGGGAAGGAAGAGGGGGAAGGAGAGGGAGAAAGAGAGGGGGAAGGAGACGGAGGGAAGGAGACAGGGGGAAGGAGATGGGGGGAAGGAGAGGGGGGGAGAGGGGGAAGGAGACGGAGGGAAGGAGATGGAGGGAAGGAGAGGGGGAGGAAAGGGGGAAGGAGAGGGGGAAGGAGAGGGTGGGATGGAGAGGGGGAAGGAGACGGAGGGAAAGAGAGGGGGAAGGAGACGGAGGGAAGGAGAGGGAGAAGGAGAGGGGGAAGGAGACGGAGGGAAGGAGAGGGGGAAGGAGAGGGTGAAGGAGGGGTGGAAGGAAAGGGGGAAGGAGGGGGGTAGGGGAGGGGGAAGGAGACGGAGGGAAGGAGAGGGGGAAGGAGAGGGAGGGAAAGAGAGGGGGAAGGAGAGGGGGAAAGAAGGGGGCGGTAGGAGAGGGGGAAGGAGACGGAGGGAAAGAGAGGGGGAGGAGGGGGGGAGGAGACAGAGGGAAGGAGAGGGGGAAGGAGACGGAGGGAGGGAGAGGGGCGAGGAGAGGGGGGAGGAGAGGGGGAGGAAAGGGGGGAAGGAGAGGTAGAAGGAGAGAGTGGAAGGAGAGGGAGGGAAGGAGAGGGAGGAATGGAGAGGGGGGAAGGAGGGGGGAGGAGAGGGAGAAGGAGACGAAGGGAAGGAGAGGGAGGAATGGAGAGGGGGAGGGAGAGGGGAAGGAGATGGAGGGAAGGAGAGGGGGAGGGAGAGGGGGAAGGAGATGGAGGGAAGGAGAGGGGGAAGGAGGGGACGGAAGGAGAGGGGGAAGGAGACGTAGAGAGGGAGAGGGGGAGGAGAGGGGGAGGAGAGGGGGAAGGAGAGGGAGGAATGGAGAGGGGGAAGGAGACGGAGGGAAGGAAGAGGGGGAAGGAGAGGGAGAAGGAGAGGGGGAAGGAGACGGAGGGAAGGAGACAGAGGGAAGGAGATGGAGGGAAGGAGAGGGGGGGAGGAGAGGGGGAAGGAGACGGAGGGAAGGAGATGGAGGGAAGGAGAGGGGGAGGAAAGGGGGAAGGAGAGGGGGAAGGAGACGGAGGGAAGGAGAGGGGGAAGGAGAGGGAGAAGGAGAGGGTGGAATGGCGAGGGGGAAGGAGTGGGGGAAGGAGGCGGAGGGAAGGAGAAAGGGAAGGAGAGGGTGAAGGAGGGGTGGTGGAGAAGGGGAAGGAGAGGGAGAGAAGGAGAGGGGGAAGGAGACGGAGGGAAGGAGAGGGAGGAATGGAGAGGGGGAAGGAGACGGAGGGAAGGGGGTGGAGGAGAGGGGGAAGGAGACGGAGGGAAAGAGAGGGGGAAGGAGAGGGTGGAATGGAGAGGGGGAAGGAGAGGGGGAAGGAGATGGAGGGAAGGAGAGGGGGAAGGAGGGGCGGAAGGAGAGGGGGAACGAGACAGAGGGAAGGAGAGGGGGAAGGAGAGGGAGGGAAAGAGAGGGGGAAGGAGAGGGGGAAGGAGATGGAGGGAAGAAGAGGGGGAAGGAGAGGGGGCAAGGAGGGGGCGGAAGGAGAGGGGGAAGGAGAGGGGGGAGGAGACAGAGGGAAGGAGAGGGGAAAGGAGACGGAGGGAAGGAAGAGGGGGAAGGAGAGGGAGAAAGAGAGGGGGAAGGAGACGGAGGGAAGGAGACAGGGGGAAGGAGATGGGGGGAAGGAGAGGGGGGGAGAGGGGGAAGGAGACGGAGGGAAGGAGATGGAGGGAAGGAGAGGGGGAGGAAAGGGGGAAGGAGAGGGGGAAGGAGAGGGTGGGATGGAGAGGGGGAAGGAGACGGAGGGAAAGAGAGGGGGAAGGAGACGGAGGGAAGGAGAGGGGGAAGGAGAGGGGGAAGGAGACGGAGGGAAGGAGAGGGGGAAGGAGAGGGTGAAGGAGGGGTGGAAGGAAAGGGGGAAGGAGGGGGGTAGGGGAGGGGGAAGGAGACGGAGGGAAGGAGAGGGGGAAGGAGAGGGAGGGAAAGAGAGGGGGAAGGAGAGGGGGAAAGAAGGGGTTGGTAGGAGAGGGGGAAGGAGACGGAGGGAAAGAGAGGGGGAGGAGGGGGGGAGGAGACAGAGGGAAGGAGAGGGGGAAGGAGACGGAGGGAGGGAGAGGGGCGAGGAGAGGGGGGAGGAGAGGGGGAGGAAAGGGGGGAAGGAGAGGTGGAAGGAGAGAGTGGAAGGAGAGGGAGGGAAGGAGAGGGAGGAATGGAGAGGGGGGAAGGAGGGGGGAGGAGAGGGAGAAGGAGACGAAGGGAAGGAGAGGGAGGAATGGAGAGGGGGAGGGAGAGGGGAAGGAGATGGAGGGAAGGAGAGGGGGAGGGAGAGGGGGAAGGAGATGGAGGGAAGGAGAGGGGGAAGGAGGGGGCGGAAGGAGAGGGGGAAGGAGACGTAGAGAGGGAGAGGGGGAGGAGAGGGGGAGGAGAGGGGGAAGGAGAGGGAGGAATGGAGAGGGGGAAGGAGACGGAGGGAAGGAAGAGGGGGAAGGAGAGGGAGAAGGAGAGGGGGAAGGAGACGGAGGGAAGGAGACAGAGGGAAGGAGATGGAGGGAAGGAGAGGGGGGGAGGAGAGGGGGAAGGAGACGGAGGGAAGGAGATGGAGGGAAGGAGAGGGGGAGGAAAGGGGGAAGGAGAGGGGGAAGGAGACGGAGGGAAGGAGAGGGGGAAGGAGAGGGAGAAGGAGAGGGTGGAATGGCGAGGGGGAAGGAGTGGGGGAAGGAGACGGAGGGAAGGAGAGAGGGAAGGAGAGGGTGAAGGAGGGGTGGTGGAGAGGGGGAAGGAGAGGGAGAGAAGGAGAGGGGGAAGGAGACGGAGGGAAGGAGAGGGAGGAATGGAGAGGGGGAAGGAGACGGAGGGAAGGGGGTGGAGGAGAGGGGGAAGGAGACGGAGGGAAAGAGAGGGGGAAGGAGAGGGTGGAATGGAGAGGGGGAAGGAGAGGGGGAAGGAGATGGAGGGAAGGAGAGGGGGAAGGAGGGGCGGAAGGAGAGGGGGAACGAGACAGAGGGAAGGAGAGGGGGAAGGAGAGGGAGGGAAAGAGAGGGGGAAGGAGAGGGGGAAGGAGATGGAGGGAAGAAGAGGGGGAAGGAGAGGGGGCAAGGAGGGGGCGGAAGGAGAGGGGGAAGGAGAGGGGGGAGGAGACAGAGGGAAGGAGAGGGGGAAGGAGACGGAGGGAGGGAGATGGGGAGGACAGGGGGAGGAGAGCGGGGAGGAGAGGGGGAGGAGAGGAGGAAGGAGACGGAGGGAAGGAGACGGAGGGAGGAGAGGGGGGGAAGGAGAGGGGGAAAGAGAGGGGGAAGGAGGGGGGAAGGAGAGGGGGAAGGAGATGGAGGGAAGGAGAGGGGAAAGGAGAGGGGGAATAAGAGGGGGAAGGAGAGGGGGAAGGAGAGGGTGAAGGAGATGGAGGGAAGGAGAGGGGGAAGGAGGGGGCGGAAGGAGAGGGGGAAGGAGACGGAGAGAGGGAGAGGGGGGAGGAGAGGGGAGGAGAGGGAGGAATGGAGAGGGGGAAGGAGACGGAGGGAAGGAAGAGTGGGAAGGAGAGGGAGAAGGAGAGGGGGAAGGAGACGGAGGGAAGGAGAGGGGGAGGAGAGGGGGGAAGGAGAGGGAGGAATGGAGAGGGGGGGAAGGAGGGGGGAGGAGAGGGGGAAGGAGACGAAGGGAAGGAGAGGGAGGAATGGAGAGGGGGAGGGAGAGGGGGAAGGAGATGGAGGGAAGGAGAGGGGGAGGGAGAGGGGGAAGGAGATGGAGAGAAGGAGAGGGGGAAGGAGGGGGCGGAGGGAGAGGGGGAAGAAGACGGAGAGAGGGAGAGGGGGAGGAGAGGGGGAGGAGAGGGGGAAGGAGAGGGAGGAATGGAGAGTGGGAAGGAGACGGAGGGAAGGAAGAGGGGGAAGGAGAGGGAGAAGGAGAGGGGGAAGGAGACGGAGGGAAGGAGACAGAGGGAAGGAGATGGAGGGAAGGAGGGGGGGAGGAGAGGGGGAAGGAGACGGAGGGAAGGAGATGGAGGGAAGGAGAGGGGGAGGAAAGGGGGAAGGAGAGGGGGAAGGAGAGAGTGGGATGGGGAGGGGGAAGGAGACGGAGGGAAAGAGAGGGGGAAGGAGACGGAGGGAGAAAGAGGGGGAAGGAGAGGGGGAAGTAGAGGGTGGAATGGAGAGGGGGAAGGAGAGGGGGAAGGAGACGGAGGGAAGGAGAGGGGGAAGGAGAGGGTGAAGGAGGAGTGGAGGAGAGGGGTAGGAGAGGGAGAGAAGGAGAGGGGGAAGGAGACGGAGGGAAGGAGAGGGAGGAATGGAGAGGGGGAAGGAGACGGAGGGAAGGGGGTGGAGGAGAGGGGGAAGGAGACGGAGGGAAAGAGAGGGGGAAGGAGAGGGTGGAATGGAGAGGGGGAAGGAGAGGGGGAAGGAGACGGAGGGAAAGAGAGGGGGAAGGAGAGGGGGAAGGAGATGGAGGGAAGAAGAGGGGGAAGGAGAGGGGGCAAGGAGGGGGCGGAAGGAGAGGGGGAAGGAGAGGGGGGAGGAGACAGAGGGAAGGAGAGGGGGAAGGAGACGGAGGGAGGGAGATGGGGAGGACAGGGGGAGGAGAGCGGGGAGGAGAGGGGGAGGAGAGGAGGAAGGAGACGGAGGGAAGGAGACGGAGGGAGGAGAGGGGGGGAAGGAGAGGGGGAAAGAGAGGGGGAAGGAGGGGGGAAGGAGAGGGGGAAGGAGATGGAGGGAAGGAGAGGGGAAAGGAGAGGGGGAATAAGAGGGGGAAGGAGAGGGGGAAGGAGAGGGTGAAGGAGATGGAGGGAAGGAGAGGGGGAAGGAGGGGGCGGAAGGAGAGGGGGAAGGAGACGGAGAGAGGGAGAGGGGGGAGGAGAGGGGAGGAGAGGGAGGAATGGAGAGGGGGAAGGAGACGGAGGGAAGGAAGAGTGGGAAGGAGAGGGAGAACGAGAGGGGGAAGGAGACGGAGGGAAGGAGAGGGGGAGGAGAGGGGGGAAGGAGAGGGAGGAATGGAGAGGGGGGGAAGGAGGGGGGAGGAGAGGGGGAAGGAGACGAAGGGAAGGAGAGGGAGGAATGGAGAGGGGGAGGGAGAGGGGGAAGGAGATGGAGGGAAGGAGAGGGGGAGGGAGAGGGGGAAGGAGATGGAGAGAAGGAGAGGGGGAAGGAGGGGGCGGAGGGAGAGGGGGAAGAAGACGGAGAGAGGGAGAGGGGGAGGAGAGGGGGAGGAGAGGGGGAAGGAGAGGGAGGAATGGAGAGTGGGAAGGAGACGGAGGGAAGGAAGAGGGGGAAGGAGAGGGAGAAGGAGAGGGGGAAGGAGACGGAGGGAAGGAGACAGAGGGAAGGAGATGGAGGGAAGGAGGGGGGGAGGAGAGGGGGAAGGAGACGGAGGGAAGGAGATGGAGGGAAGGAGAGGGGGAGGAAAGGGGGAAGGAGAGGGGGAAGGAGAGAGTGGGATGGGGAGGGGGAAGGAGACGGAGGGAAAGAGAGGGGGAAGGAGACGGAGGGAGAAAGAGGGGGAAGGAGAGGGGGAAGTAGAGGGTGGAATGGAGAGGGGGAAGGAGAGGGGGAAGGAGACGGAGGGAAGGAGAGGGGGAAGGAGAGGGTGAAGGAGGAGTGGAGGAGAGGGGTAGGAGAGGGAGAGAAGGAGAGGGGGAAGGAGACGGAGGGAAGGAGAGGGAGGAATGGAGAGGGGGAAGGAGACGGAGGGAAGGGGGTGGAGGAGAGGGGGAAGGAGACGGAGGGAAAGAGAGGGGGAAGGAGAGGGTGGAATGGAGAGGGGGAAGGAGAGGGGGAAGGAGACGGAGGGAAAGAGAGGGGGGAAGGAGAGGGGGGAGGAGAGGGGGAGGTGAGGGGGGAGGAGAGGGGGAAGGAGACGGATGGAAGGAGAGGGGGAGGAGAGGGGGGAAGGAGAGGGAGGAATGGAGAGGGGGGAAGGAGGGGGGAGGAGAGGGGGAAGGAGACGAAGGGAAGGAGAGGGAGGAATGGAGAGTGGGAGGGAGAGGGGGAAGGAGATGGAGGGAAGGAGAGGGGGAGGGAGACGGGGAAGGAGATGGAGGGAAGGAGAGGGGGAAGGAGGGGGCGGAGGGAGAGGGGGAAGAAGACGGAGAGAGGGAGAGGGGGAGGAGAGGGGGAGGAGAGGGGGAAGGAGAGGGAGGAATGGAGAGGGGGAAGGAGACGGAGGGAACGAAGAGGGGGAAGGAGAGGGAGAAGGAGAGGGGGAAGGAGACGGAGGGAAGGAGACAGAGGGAAGGAGATGGAGGGAAGGAGGGGAGGAGGAGAGGGGGAAGGAGACGGAGGGAAGGAGATGGAGGGAAGGAGAGGGGGAGGAAAGAGGGAAGGAGAGGGGGAAGGAGAGGGTGGGATGGGGAGGGGGAAGGAGACGGAGGGAAAGAGAGGGGGAAGGAGACGGAGGGAGAAAGAGGGGGAAGGAGAGGGGGAAGGAGAGGGTGGAATGGAGAGGGGGAAGGAGAGGGGGAAGGACGGGTGGAGGAGAGGGGTAGGAGAGGGAGAGAAGGAGAGGGGGAAGGAGACGGAGGGAAGGAGAGGGAGGAATGGAGAGGGGGAAGGAGAGGGGGAAGGAGACGGAGGGAAGGAGAGGGGGAAGGAGAGGGTGAAGGAGGAGTGGAGGAGAGGGGTAGGAGAGGGAGAGAAGGAGAGGGGGAAGGAGACGGAGGGAAGGAGAGGGAGGAATGGAGAGGGGGAAGGAGACGGAGGGAAGGGGGTGGAGGAGAGGGGGAAGGAGACGGAGGGAAAGAGAGGGGGAAGGAGAGGGAGGAATGGAGAGGGGGGAAGGAGGGGGGAGGAGAGGGGGAAGGAGACGAAGGGAAGGAGAGGGAGGAATGCAGAGGGGGAGGGAGAGGGGGAAGGAGATGGAGGGAAGGAGAGGGGGAGGGAGAGGGGGAAGGAGATGGAGGGAAGGAGGGGGGGGAGAGGGGAGGAGAGGGGGAAGGAGAGGGAGGAATGGAGAGGGGAAAGGAGACGGAGGGAAGGAAGAGGGGGAAGGAGAGGGAGAAGGAGAGGGGGAAGGAGACGGAGGGAAGGAGACAGGGGGAAGGAGATGGGGGGAAGGAGAGGGGGGGAGAGGGGGAAGGAGACGGAGGGAAGGAGATGGAGGGAAGGAGAGGGGGAGGAAAGGGGGAAGGAGAGGGGGAAGGAGAGGGTGGGATGGAGAGGGGGAAGGAGACGGAGGGAAAGAGAGGGGGAAGGAGACGGAGGGAAGGAGAGGGGGAAGGAGAGGGGGAAGGAGACGGAGGGAAGGAGAGGGGGAAGGAGAGGGTGAAGGAGGGGTGGAAGGAAAGGGGGAAGGAGGGGGGTAGGGGAGGGGGAAGGAGACGGAGGGAAGGAGAGGGGAAGGAGAGGGAGGGAAAGAGAGGGGGAAGGAGAGGGGGAAAGAAGGGGGCGGTAGGAGAGGGGGAAGGAGACGGAGGGAAAGAGAGGGGGAGGAGGGGGGGAGGAGACAGAGGGAAGGAGAGGGGGAAGGAGACGGAGGGAGGGAGAGGGGCGAGGAGAGGGGGGAGGAGAGGGGGAGGAAAGGGGGGAAGGAGAGGTGGAAGGAGAGAGTGGAAGGAGAGGGAGGGAAGGAGAGGGAGGAATGGAGAGGGGGGAAGGAGGGGGGAGGAGAGGGAGAAGGAGACGAAGGGAAGGAGAGGGAGGAATGGAGAGGGGGAGGGAGAGGGGAAGGAGATGGAGGGAAGGAGAGGGGGAGGGAGAGGGGGAAGGAGATGGAGGGAAGGAGAGGGGGAAGGAGGGGGCGGAAGGAGAGGGGGAAGGAGACGGAGAGAGGGAGAGGGGGAGGAGAGGGGGAGGAGAGGGGGAAGGAGAGGGAGGAATGGAGAGGGGGAAGGAGACGGAGGGAAGGAAGAGGGGGAAGGAGAGGGAGAAGGAGAGGGGGAAGGAGACGGAGGGAAGGAGACAGAGGGAAGGAGATGGAGGGAAGGAGAGGGGGGGAGGAGAGGGGGAAGGAGACGGAGGGAAGGAGATGGAGGGATGGAGAGGGGGAGGAAAGGGGGAAGGAGAGGGGGAAGGAGACGGAGGGAAGGAGAGGGGGAAGGAGAGGGAGAAGGAGAGGGTGGAATGGCGAGGGGGAAGGAGTGGGGGAAGGAGACGGAGGGAAGGAGAGAGGGAAGGAGAGGGTGAAGGAGGGGTGGTGGAGAGGGGGAAGGAGAGGGAGAGAAGGAGAGGGGGAAGGAGACGGAGGGAAGGAGAGGGAGGAATGGAGAGGGGGAAGGAGACGGAGGGAAGGGGGTGGAGGAGAGGGGGAAGGAGACGGAGGGAAAGAGAGGGGGAAGGAGAGGGTGGAATGGAGAGGGGGAAGGAGAGGGGGAAGGAGATGGAGGGAAGGAGAGGGGGAAGGAGGGGCGGAAGGAGAGGGGGAACGAGACAGAGGGAAGGAGAGGGGGAAGGAGAGGGAGGGAAAGAGAGGGGGAAGGAGAGGGGGAAGGAGATGGAGGGAAGAAGAGGGGGAAGGAGAGGGGGAAAGGAGGGGGCGGAAGGAGAGGGGGAAGGAGAGGGGGGAGGAGACAGAGGGAAGGAGAGGGGGAAGGAGACGGAGGGAGGGAGATGGGGAGGACAGGGGGAGGAGAGGGGGGAGGAGAGGGGGAGGAGAGGAGGAAGGAGACGGAGGGAAGGAGACGGAGGGAAGGAGAGGGGGGGAAGGAGAGGGGGAAAGAGAGGGGGAAGGAGGGGGGAAGGAGAGGGGGAAGGAGATGGAGGGAAGGAGAGGGGAAAGGAGAGGGGGAATGAGAGGGGGAAGGAGAGGGGGAAGGAGAGGGTGAAGGAGATGGAGGGAAGGAGAGGGGGAAGGAGGGGGCGGAAGGAGAGGGGGAAGGAGACGGAGAGAGGGAGAGGGGGGAGGAGAGGGGAGGAGAGGGAGGAATGGAGAGGGGGAAGGAGACGGAGGGAAGGAAGAGTGGGAAGGAGAGGGAGAAGGAGAGGGGGAAGGAGACGGAGGGAAGGAGACAGAGGGAAGGAGACAGAGGGAAGGAGATGGAGGGAAGGTGAGGGGGGGAGGAAAGGGGGAAGGAGAGGGGAAAGGAGAGGAGGAAGGAGAGGGTGGGATGGAGAGGGGGGGAAGGAGAGGGGAGGAAGGAGACAGAGGGAGGAGAGGGGAGGAAGGGGAGGAGTGGGGTAGAGGAGTGGGGGAAAGGATAAGGGGTAGGATTGGGGGGGAAATAGTGGGGGGTTGGAGGGGGGGAAGGAGAAGGGGGAAGGAGACGGAGGGAAGGAGAGGAGGAAGAAGAGAGTGGAATGAAGAGGGGGAAGAGAGGGGGAAGGAGATGCAGGAAGGAGAGGTGGAAGGAGAGGGGGAAGGAGACGGAGAGAGGGAGAGGGGGAGGAGAGGGGGAGGAGAGGGGGAGGAGAGGGAGGAATGGAGAGGGGGAAGGAGACGGAGGGAAGGAGAGGGAGAAGGAGAGGGGTAAGGAGACGGAGGGAAGGAGACAGAGGGAAGGAGACAGAGGGAAGGAGATGGAGGGAAGGAGAGGGGGGGAGGAAAGGGGGAAGGAGAGGGGAAAGGAGAGGAGGAAGGAGAGGGGGGAGGAGAGGGGTAAGGAGACGGAGGGAAGGAGACAGAGGGAAGGAGACAGAGGGAAGGAGATGGAGGGAAGGAGAGGGGGGGAGGAAAGGGGGAAGGAGAGGGGAAAGGAGAGGAGGAAGGAGAGGGTGGGATGGAGAGGGGGGGAAGGAGAGGGGAGGAAGGAGACGGGGAAGGAGACGGAGGGAAGGAGACGGAGGGAGGAGAGGGGAGGAAGGGGAGGAGTGGGGTAGAGGAGTGGGGGAAAGGATAAGGGGTAGGATTGGGGGGGAAAGAGTGGGGGGTTGGAGGGGGGGAAGGAGAAGGGGGAAGGAGACGGAGGGAAGGAGAGGAGGAAGAAGAGAGTGGAATGAAGAGGGGGAAGAGAGGGGGAAGGAGATGCAGGAAGGAGAGGTGGAAGGAGAGGGGGAAGGAGACGGAGGGAAGGAGAGGGGGAAGGAGGGGAGAAGGAGAAGGGGGAAGGGGAGGAGTGGGGGAAAGGATGGGGGGAGGATTGGGGGGGAAGGAGTGAGGGGGGTTGGAGGGGGAGAAGGAGAAGGGGAGAAGGAGAGGGGGAAGGAGAGTGGGGAGGAGGGGGGGGGCGAAGGAGAAGGGGAAGGAGTGGGGGGAGGAGGGGAATAGGAGGGGGAAGGAGCAGGAGAAGGAGGGGGGGAAGGAGAAGAGGTTTAAGGAGACGGGGTGTAGATGAGGGGAAGGAGATGGGTGGAAGTAGGGGTGTGGGAGGGGGGAAGGAGAGGGGGAAGGAAGGGAAGGAGAGGGGAGGAAGGAGAGGAAGGAGAGAGGGAGGGAACGAGAGAGGGGGATGGAGGATGGATGGAGGAGGGGGAAGGAAAGGGGGGGAAGGAGAAGGGGGAGGAGTGGGGGGAAGGAGAGGGGAGGAAGGAGAGGGTGGAATGTAGAGGGGGATGGGGAGGGGGGAAGGAGACGGAGGGAAGGAGAGGGGGAAGGAGACGGAGGGAAGGAGAGGGTGGAATGGAGAGGGGGAAGGAGAGGTGGGAGGGGGTGGAAGGAAAAGAAGTAAAAGGGGACAGGGAAGGAGAGGGAGAAGGATTGGGGGAAGGAGAGTGGGGGAAGGAGATGGAGGGAAGGAGAGGAGTGGGGGGAAAGGATGGGGGGAGGATTGGGTGGGAAGGAGTGGGGGGGCGATTGAGAGTAGGGGGGTAGGAGAAGGGGGAAGGAGTGGGGGGGAGGAGTGGTGGGGGAAGGAGAGAGGGGGGAGGATGGGGGGAGGGGGGGAAAGGACTGGGGGAAAGGAGAGAAGGAGAGAGGAAAGAAGGAGAGAGTGGAGGAAAGAGAGAGGCAGGGAATGAGAGAGGGGGGGATGGAGGGGGGGAGGGGAGGGGAAGGAGGGAGGGAAGGATAGTAGGGAAGGAATGGGGGAGGAGAGGGTGGAGGAGACGGAGGGAAGGAGAGGGGGAAGGAGAGGATGGAATGGAGAGGGGGAAGGAGAGGGGGAAGGAGGGGGGAAGGAGGGGGGAAGGAGAGGGGGGAGGAGTGGGGGAAAGAGACGGAGGAAAAAAGAAGGGGAAGGAGACAGGAGGAGAGGGGGGAGGAGACTGAGGGAAGGAGTGGGGTGAGGAGGGGAGGAAGGAAGCGGGGAGGAGAGGGTGGAGGAGACAGAGGGAAGGAGAAGGAGAAGTAGAGGGTGGAATGGAGCGGGGGAAGGAGGGGGGGAAGGAGAGGGGTAAGGAGACGGAGGGAACGAGAGTGGGGAGGAGGGGCGGAAGGAGAAAAGGTAAAAGGAGGCGGGGAAGGAGAGGGTGAGGGGTAAAGGAGAGGTGGAGGGGGTGAAGGATGGGTGAGAGGAGGGAGGGGAGGAGAGTTGGAGGGGGAGTGGAGGAAGGAGGGGGAGAGGGGAAGGAGAGGGGAGAGGAGTGGGGGGAGAAGGAGAGCGGAGAGAAGGAGAGAGGGGAGGAAGGAGAGAGGAGAGAAGGAGAGAGGGGAGGAAGGAGAGAGGGAGGGAATGGGGGGGGGGATGGAGTGGGGAGGATGGAGAAGGGGGAAGAAAAGGGGTGGAAGGAGAGGGGGGAAGGATACGGGGGAAGGAGAGGGTGTAATGGAGAAGGGGAAGGAGAGGGGGAAGTAGACGGAGGGAAGGAGACGGAGGGAAGGAGAGGGGGGAAGGGGAGGAGAAGGGTGGAGGAGACGGAGGGAAGGAGAGGGGGAAGGAGAGGGGGAAGGAGAGGTTGGAATGGAGAGGGGGAAGGAGAGGGGGAAGGAGACGGAGGGAAGGAGAGGGGGAAGGAGAGGGGGAAGGAGGGGGCGGAAGGAGAGGGGGAAGGAGGGAGCGGAAGGAGAGGGGGAAGGAGATGGGGAAGGAGAGGGGGATGGAGATGGAGGGAAGGAGAGGGGGAAGGAGGGGGCGGAAGGAGAGGGGGAAGGAGATGGAGGGAAAGAGAGGGGGAGGAGAGGGGGGAGGAGATGGGGAAGGAGAGGGGGATGGAGATGGAGGGAAGGAGAGGGGGAAGGAGGGGGCGGAAGGAGAGGGGGAAGGAGATGGAGGGAAAGAGAGGGGAAGGAGAGGGGAAAGTAGACGGAGGGAAGGAGAGGGGGAAGGAGAGGGGAGGAGAGGGGGAAGGAGAGGGGGAAGGAGATGGAGGGAAGGAGAGGGGGAAGGAGACAGAGGGAAGGAGAGGGGGAGGAGAGGGGGGAAGGAGGGGTGGAGGAGGGGGGGAAGGAGAGGGAGAGAAGGAGAGGGAGGAATGGGGAGGTGGAAGGAGACAGAGGGAAAGAGAGGGGGAAGGAGATGGAGGGAAGGAGAGGGGGAAGGAGGGGGCGGAAGGAGAGGGGGAAGGAGAGGGGGAAGGAGAGGGGGAAGGAGATGGAGGGAAGGAGAGGGGGAAGGAGGGGGCGGAAGGAGAGGGGGAAGGAGATGGAGGGAAAGAGAGGGCGGAGGAGAGGGTGGAATGGAGAGGGGGAAGGAGTGGGGGAAGGAGACAGAGTGAAGAAGAGGGGGAGGAGAGGGTGGAATGGAGAGGGGGAAGGAGAGGGGGAAGGAGAGGGGGAAGGAGAGGGGGATGGAGATGGAGGGAAGGAGAGGGGGAAGGAGGGGCGGAAGTAGAGGGGGAAGGAGACAGAGGGAAGAAGAGGGGGAAGGAGAGGGTGGAATGGAGAGGGGGAAGGAGAGGGGGGAAGGAGAGGGGGATGGAGATGGAGGGAAGGAGAGGGGGAAGGAGGGGGCGGAAGGAGAGGGGGAAGGAGATGGAGGGAAAGAGAGGGCGGAGGAGAGGGTGGAATGGAGAGGGGGAAGGAGTGGGGGAAGGAGACAGAGTGAAGAAGAGGGGGAGGAGAGGGTGGAATGGAGAGGGGGAAGGAGAGGGGGAAGGAGAGGGGGAAGGAGAGGGGGATGGAGATGGAGGGAAGGAGAGGGGGAAGGAGGGGCGGAAGTAGAGGGGGAAGGAGACAGAGGGAAGAAGAGGGGGAAGGAGAGGGTGGAATGGAGAGGGGGAAGGAGAGGGGGGAAGGAGAGGGGGATGGAGATGGAGGGAAGGAGAGGGGGATGGAGGGGGCGGAAGGAGAGGGGGAAGGAGGGGGCGGAAGGAGAGGGGGAAGGAGATGGGGAAGGAGAGGGGGAAGGAGATGGAGGGAAGGAGAGGGGGAAGGAGGTGGCGGAAGGAGAGGGGGAAGGAAACGGAGAGAGGGAGAGGGGGAGGAGAGGGGGAGGAGAGGGGAAGGAGAGGGGGAAGGAGAGGGAGGAATGGAGAGGGGGAAGGAGACGGAGGGAAGGAAGAGTGGGAAGGAGAGGGAGAAGGAGAGGGGGAAGGAGACGGAGGTAAGGAGACAGAGGGAATGAGATGGAAAGAAGGAAGGGGGGGGAGGAAAGGGGGAAGGAGAGGGGGAATGAGAGGGGGAAGGAGACGGAGGGAAGGAGAGGGGTGAAGGAGAGGGCTGAGGAGAGGGGGAAGGAGACGGGGGGAAGGAGACGGAGGGAAAGAGAGTGGGGAGGAGAGGGGGAAGGAGACGGAGGGAAGGAGAGTGGGGAGGAGAGGGGGAAGGAGAGTGAGGGAAGGAGAGGGGGAAGGAGACGGAGGGAAGGAGACGGAGGGAAGGGGAGTGGGGAGGAGAGGGGGAAGGAGAGGGAGGGAAGGAGAGGGAGGAGGAGTGGGGGAAGGAGACAGAGGTAAGGAGAGAGGGAAGGTGAGGGTGGAATGGAGAGGGGGAAAGAGACGGTGGAAGGAGACAGAGGAATGAGAGGGGGAAGGAGACCGGGGGAAGGAGAGGGGTGAAGTGGAGGGCAGAGGAGAGGGGGAAGGAGACGGGGAGGGGTTGGAAGGAGAGGGGCAAGGGGAAGAGGGTGGAATTGAGAGGGGTAAGGAGGGAGGAAGGAGAGGGATAAGCAGACGGAGGGAAGGAGATTGGGGAGAAGAGGGGGAAGGAGACGGAGGGAAGGAGAGGGGGAAGGAGACAGGGAAGGATAAAGGGGGAAGGAGAGGGGGAAGGAGAGGGGGAAGGAGAGGGGGGAAGGAGAGGGGGGAAGGAGAGGGCAGAGGAGAGGGAGATGGAGATGGAGGGAAAGAGAGGGAGAAGGAGAGTGTGGAATGGAGAGGGGGAAGGAGAGGTTCGGAAGGAGAGGGGGAAGGGGAGGGGGAAGGAGAGGGAGGGAAGGAGGGGGGGAGGAGAGGGGGAAGGAGAGGGGGAAGGAGACGGAGGGAAAGAGAGGGGGAAGGAGAGGGGGAGGAGAGGGGGAGGTGAGGGGGGAGGAGAGGGGGAAGGAGAGGGATGGAAGGAGAGGGGGAGGAGAGGGGGGAAGGAGACGAAGGGAAGGAGAGGGAGGAATGGAGAGGGGGAGGGAGAGGAGGTAGGAGATGGAGGGAAGGAGAGGGGGAGGGAGAGGGGGAAGGAGATGGAGGGAAGGAGAGGGGGAAGGAGGGGACGGAAGGAGACGGGGAAGGAGACGGAGAGAGGGAGAGGGGGAGGAGAGCGTGAGGAGAGGGGGAAGGAGAGGGAGGAATGGAGAGGGGGAAGGAGACGGAGGGAAGGAAGAGGGGGAAGGCGAGGGAGAAGGAGAGGGGGAAGGAGACGGAGGGAAGGAGACAGAGGGAAGGAGATGGAGGGAAGGAGAGGGGGGAGGAGAGGGGGAAGGAGACGGAGGGAAGGAGATGGAGGGAAGGAGAGGGGGAGGAAAGGGGGAAGGAGAGGGGGAAGGAGAGGGTGGGATGGAGAGGGGGAAGGAGACGGAGGGAAAGAGAGGGGGAAGGAGACGGAGGTAAGGAGAAGGGGAAGGAGAGGGGACCGGAGAGGGTGGAATGGAGAGGGGGAAGGAGAGGGGGAAGGAGACGGAGGGAAGGAGAGGGGGAAGGAGAGGGTGAAGGAGGGGTGGAGGAGAGAGGGAAGGAGGGGGGTAGGGGAGGGGGAAGGAGAGGGTGAAGGAGAGGGTGGGATGGGGAGGGGGAAGGAGACGGAGGGAAAGAGAGGGGGAAGGAGACGGAGGGAGAAAGAGGGGGAAGGAGAGGGTGAAGGAGGGGTGGAGGAGAGGGGTAGGAGAGGGAGAGAAGGAGAGGGGGAAGGAGACGGAGGGAAGGAGAGGGAGGAATTAAGAGGGGGAAGGAGACGGAGGGAAGGGGGTGGAGGAGAGGGGGAAGGAGACGGAGGGAAAGAGAGGGGGAAGGAGAGGGTGGAATGGAGAGGGGGAAGGAGAGGGGGAAGGAGATGGAGGGAAGAGGGGGAAGGAGGGGGCAGAAGGAGAGGGGGAAGGAGACAGAGGGAAGGAGAGGGGGAAGGAGAGGGGGAAGGAGGGGGCGGAAGGAGAGGGGGAAGGAGACAGAGGGAAGGAGAGGGGGAAGGAGAGGGGGAAGGAGATGGAGGGAAGGAGAGGGGGAAGGAGGGGACGGAAGGAGACGGGGAAGGAGACGGAGAGAGGGAGAGGGGGAGGAGAGTGTGAGGAGAGGGGGAAGGAGAGGGAGGAATGGAGAGGGGGAAGGAGACGGAGGGAAGGAAGAGGGGGAAGGCGAGGGAGAAGGAGAGGGGGAAGGAGACGGAGGGAAGGAGACAGAGGGAAGGAGATGGAGGGAAGGAGAGGGGGGAGGAGAGGGGGAAGGAGACGGAGGGAAGGAGATGGAGGGAAGGAGAGGGGGAGGGAGAGGGGGAAGGAGATGGAGGGAAGGAGAGGGGGAAGGAGGGGACGGAAGGAGACGGGGAAGGAGACGGAGAGAGGGAGAGGGGGAGGAGAGCGTGAGGAGAGGGGGAAGGAGAGGGAGGAATGGAGAGGGGGAAGGAGACGGAGGGAAGGAAGAGGGGGAAGGCGAGGGAGAAGGAGAGGGGGAAGGAGACGGAGGGAAGGAGACAGAGGGAAGGAGATGGAGGGAAGGAGAGGGGGGAGGAGAGGGGGAAGGAGACGGAGGGAAGGAGATGGAGGGAAGGAGAGGGGGAAGGAGAGGGTGGGATGGAGAGGGGGAAGGAGACGGAGGGAAAGAGAGGGGGAAGGAGACGGAGGTAAGGAGAAGGGGAAGGAGAGGGGACCGGAGAGGGTGGAATGGAGAGGGGGAAGGAGAGGGGGAAGGAGACGGAGGGAAGGAGAGGGGGAAGGAGAGGGTGAAGGAGGGGTGGAGGAGAGAGGGAAGGAGGGGGGTAGGGGAGGGGGAAGGAGAGGGTGAAGGAGAGGGTGGGATGGGGAGGGGGAAGGAGACGGAGGGAAAGAGAGGGGGAAGGAGACGGAGGGAGAAAGAGGGGGAAGGAGAGGGTGAAGGAGGGGTGGAGGAGAGGGGTAGGAGAGGGAGAGAAGGAGAGGGGGAAGGAGACGGAGGGAAGGAGAGGGAGGAATGGAGAGGGGGAAGGAGACGGAGGGAAGGGGGTGGAGGAGAGGGGGAAGGAGACGGAGGGAAAGAGAGGGGGAAGGAGAGGGTGGAATGGAGAGGGGGAAGGAGAGGGGGAAGGAGATGGAGGGAAGAGGGGGAAGGAGGGGGCAGAAGGAGAGGGGGAAGGAGACAGAGGGAAGGAGAGGGGGAAGGAGAGGGGGAAGGAGAGGGGGAAGGAGATGGAGGGAAGGAGAGGGGGAAGGAGGGGGCGGAAGGAGAGGGGGAAGGAGACAGAGGGAAGGAGAGGGGGAAGGAGAGGGTGGAATGGAGAGGGGAAAGGAGTGGGGGAAGGAGACGGAGGGAAGGAGAGGGGGAAGGAGAGGGTGGAATGGAGAGGGGGAAGGAGAGGGGGGAAGGAGAGGGGGAGGTGAGGGGGGAGGAGAGGGGGAAGGAGACGGATGGAAGGAGGGGGGGAGGAGAGGGGGGAAGGAGAGGGGGAAGGAGAGAGTGGAAGGAGAGGGAGGGAAGGAGAGGGAGGAATGGAGAGGGGGAAGGAGACGGAGGGAAGGGGGTGGAGGAGAGGGGGAAAGAGACGGAGGGAAAGAGAGGGGGAAGGAGAGGGTGGAATGGAGAGGGGGAAAGAGACGGTGAAAGTAGACAGAGGAATGAGAGGGGGAAGGAGACCGGGGGAAGGAGAGGGGTGAAGTGGAGGGCAGAGGAGAGGGGGAAGGAGACGGGGAGGGGTTGGAAGGAGAGGGACAAGGGGAAGAGGGTGGAATTGAGAGGGGTAAGGAGGGAGGAAGGAGAGGGATAAGCAGAAGGAGGGAAGGAGATTGGGGAGAAGAGGGGGAAGGAGACGGAGGGAAGGAGAGGGGGAAGAAGTAGTTGGAATGGAGAGGGGAAAGGAGAGGGGGAAGGAGACGGGGAAGGATAAAGGGGGAAGGAGAGGGGGAAGGAGAGGGGGAAGGAGAGGGGGAGGGGTTGGAAGGAGAGGGGCAAGGGGAAGAGGGTGGAATTGAGAGGGGTAAGGAGGGAGGAAGGAGAGGGATAAGCAGACGGAGGGAAGGAGATTGGGGAGAAGAGGGGAAGGAGACGGAGGGAAGGAGAGGGGGAAGAAGTAGTTGGAATGGAGAGGGGAAAGGAGAGGGGGAAGGAGACGGGGAAGGATAAAGGGGGAAGGAGAGGGGGAAGGAGAGGGGGAAGGAGAGGGGGGAAGGAGAGGGCAGAGGAGAGGGAGATGGAGATGGAGGGAAAGAGAGGGAGAAGGAGAGTGTGGAGTGGAGAGGGGGAAGGAGAGGTTCGGAAGGAGAGGGGGAAGGGGAGGGGGAAGGAGAGGGAGGGAAGGAGGGGGGGAGGAGAGGGGGAGGTGAGGGGGGAGGAGAGGGGGAAGGAGAGGGATGGAAGGAGAGGGGGAGGAGAGGGGGGAAGGAGAGGGAGGAATGGAGAGGGGGGAAGGAGGGGGGAGGAGAGGGGGAAGGAGACGAAGGGAAGGAGAGGGAGGAATGGAGAGGGGGAGGGAGAGGGGGTAGGAGATGGAGGGAAGGAGAGGGGGAGGGAGAGGGGGAAGGAGATGGAGGGAAGGAGAGGGGGAAGGAGGGGACGGAAGGAGACGGGGAAGGAGACGGAGAGAGGGAGAGGGGGAGGAGAGCGTGAGGAGAGGGGGAAGGAGAGGGAGGAATGGAGAGGGGGAAGGAGACGGAGGGAAGGAAGAGGGGGAAGGCGAGGGAGAAGGAGAGGGGGAAGGAGACGGAGGGAAGGAGGCAGAGGGAAGGAGATGGAGGGAAGGAGAGGGGGGAGGAGAGGGGGAAGGAGACGGAGGGAAGGAGATGGAGGGAAGGAGAGGGGGAGGAAAGGGGGAAGGAAAGGGGGAAGGAGAGGGTGGGATGGAGAGGGGGAAGGAGACGGAGGGAAAGAGAGGGGGAAGGAGACGGAGGTAAGGAGAAGGGGAAGGAGAGGGGGCCGGAGAGGGTGGAATGGAGAGGGGAAAGGAGAGGGGGAAGGAGACGGAGGGAAGGAGAGGGGGAAGGAGAGGGTGAAGGAGGGGTGGAGGAGAGAGGGAAGGAGGGGGGTAGGGGAGGGGCAAGGAGAGGGTGAAGGAGAGGGTGGGATGGGGAGGGGGAAGGAGACGGAGGGAAAGAGAGGGGGAAGGAGACGGAGGGAGAAAGAGGGGGAAGGAGAGGGTGAAGGAGGGGTGGAGGAGAGTGGTAGGAGAGGGAGAGAAGGAGAGGGGGAAGGAGACGGAGGGAAGGAGAGGGAGGAATTAAGAGGGGGAAGAAGATGGAGGGAAGGGGGTGGAGGAGAGGGGGAAGGAGACGGAGGGAAAGAGAGGGGGAAGGAGAGGGTGGAATGGAGAGGGGGAAGGAGAGGGGGAAGGAGATGGAGGGAAGAGGGGGAAGGAGGGGGCGGAAGGAGAGGGGGAAGGAGACAGAGGGAAGGAGAGGGGGAAGGAGAGGGAGGGAAAGAGAGGGGGAAGGAGAGGGGGAAGGAGAGGGGGAAGGAGAGGGGGAAGGAGATGGAGGGAAGGAGAGGGGGAAGGAGGGGGCGGAAGGAGAGGGGGAAGGAGACAGAGGGAAGGAGAGGGGGAAGGAGAGGGTGGAATGGAGAGGGGAAAGGAGTGGGGGAAGGAGACGGAGGGAAGGAGAGGGGGAAGGAGAGGGTGGAATGGAGAGGGTGAAGGAGGGGGGTAGAGGAGGGGGAAGGAGACGGAGGGAAAGAGAGGGGGAAGGAGAGGGTGGAATGGAGAGGGGGAAGGAGAGGGGGGAAGGAGAGGGGGAGGTGAGGGGGGAGGAGAGGGGGAAGGAGACGGATGGAAGGAGGGGGGGAGGAGAGGGGGGAAGGAGAGGGGGAAGGAGAGAGTGGAAGGAGAGGGAGGGAAGGAGAGGGAGGAATGGAGAGGGGGAAGGAGACGGAGGGAAGGGGGTGGAGGAGAGGGGGAAAGAGACGGAGGGAAAGAGAGGGGGAAGGAGAGGGTGGAATGGAGAGGGGGAAGGAGAGGGGGAAGGAGATGGAGGGAAGGAGAGGGGGAAGGAGGGGGCGGAAGGAGAGGGGGAAGGAGACAGAGGGAAGGATAGGGGGAAGGAGAGGGAGGGAAAGAGAGGGGGAAGGAGAGGGTGAAGGAGAGGGAGAAGGAGAGGGGGAAGGAGATGGAGGGAAGGAGAGGGGGAAGGAGGGAGCGGAAGGAGAGGGGGAAGGAGACAGAGGGAAGGAGAGGGGGAAGGAGAGGGATGGAAAGAGAGGGGGAAGGAGAGGGTGAAGGAGATGGAGGGAAGAAGAGGGGGAAGGAGAGGGGGAAAGGAGGGGGCGGAAGGAGAGGGTGAAGGAGACGGAGGGAAAGAGAGGGGGAGGAGAGGGGGGAGGAGACAGAGGGAAGGAGAGGGGTAAGGAGATGGAGGGAGGGAGAGGGGGAGGAGGGGGGGAGGAGAGGGGGGAGGAGAGGGGGAGGAGAGGAGGAAGGAGTCAGAGGGAAGGAAGGGGGGAAGGAGAGGGAGAAGGAGAGGGGGAAGGAGACAGAGGGAAGGAGATGGGGGGAAAGAGAGGGGGGGGAGAGGGGTAAGGAGACGGAGGGAAAGAGATGGAGGGAAGGAGAGGGGGAGGAAAGGGGGAAGGAGAGGGGGAAGGAGAGGGAGGGAGGGAGAGGGGGAGGAGAGGGGGTAGGAGACAGAGGGAAGGAGAGGGGGAAGGAGACGGAGGGAGGGAGAGGGGGAGGAGAGGGGGGAGGAGAGGGGGGAGGAGAGGGGGAGGAGAGGAGGAAGGAGTCGGAGGGAAGGAGACGGAGGGAAGGAGGCGGGGAGGAGATGGTGGAATGGAGAGGGGGAAGGAGAGGGGGGAACGAGAGGGGGAGGTGAGGGGGGAGGAGAGGGGGAAGGAGCCGGATGGAAGAAGGGGGGGAGGAGAGGGGGGAGGGGGAAGGAGAGAGTGGAAGGAGAGGGAGGGAAGGAGAGGGAGGAATGGAGAGGGGGGAAGGAGGGGGGAGGAGAGGGGGAAGGAGACGAAGGGAAGGAGAGGGAGGAATGGAGAGGGGGAAGGAGAGGGGGAAGGAGACGGAGGGAAGGGGGTGGAGGAGAGGGGGAAGGAGACGGAGGGAAAGAGAGGGGGAAGGAGAGGGTGGAATGGAGAGGGGGAAGGAGAGGGGGAAGGAGATGGAGGGAAGAGGGGGAAGGAGGGGGCGGAAGGAGAGGGGGAAGGAGACAGAGGGAAGGAGAGGGGGAAGGAGAGGGAGGGAAAGAGAGGGGGAAGGAGAGGGGGAAGGAGAGGGGGAAGGAGAGGGGGAAGGAGATGGAGGGAAGGAGAGGGGGAAGGAGGGGGCGGAAGGAGAGGGGGAAGGAGACAGAGGGAAGGAGAGGGGGAAGGAGAGGGTGGAATGGAGAGGGGAAAGGAGTGGGGGAAGGAGACGGAGGGAAGGAGAGGGGGAAGGAGAGGGTGGAATGGAGAGGGGGAAGGAGAGGGGGGAAGGAGAGGGGGAGGTGAGGGGGGAGGAGAGGGGGAAGGAGACGGATGGAAGGAGGGGGGGAGGAGAGGGGGGAAGGAGAGGGGGAAGGAGTGAGTGGAAGGAGAGGGAGGGAAGGAGAGGGAGGAATGGAGAGGGGGAAGGAGACGGAGGGAAGGGGGTGGAGGAGAGGGGGAAAGAGACGGAGGGAAAGAGAGGGGGAAGGAGAGGGTGGAATGGAGAGGGGGAAGGAGAGGGGGAAGGAGATGGAGGGAAGGAGAGGGGGAAGGAGGGGGCGGAAGGAGAGGGGGAAGGAGACAGAGGGAAGGATAGGGGGAAGGAGAGGGAGGGAAAGAGAGGGGGAAGGAGAGGGTGAAGGAGAGGGAGAAGGAGAGGGGGAAGGAGATGGAGGGAAGGAGAGGGGGAAGGAGGGGGCGGAAGGAGAGGGGGAAGGAGACAGAGGGAAGGAGAGGGGGAAGGAGAGGGATGGAAAGAGAGGGGGAAGGAGAGGGTGAAGGAGATGGAGGGAAGAAGAGGGGGAAGGAGAGGGGGAAAGGAGGGGGCGGAAGGAGAGGGGGAAGGAGACGGAGGGAAAGAGAGGGGGAGGAGAGGGGGGAGGAGACAGAGGGAAGGAGAGGGGTAAGGAGATGGAGGGAGGGAGAGGGGGAGGAGAGGGGGGAGGAGAGGGGGGAGGAGAGGGGGAGGAGAGGAGGAAGGAGTCAGAGGGAAGGAGACGGAGGGAAGGAGAGGGGGGAGGAGAGGGTGGAATGGAGAGGGGGAAGGAGAGGGGGGAAGGAGAGGGGGAGGAGAGGGGGGAAGGAGAGGGTGGAATGGAGAGGGGGAAGGAGAGGGGCGAAGGAGAAGGGGAAGGAGACGGAGGGAAGGAGAGGGGGAAGGAGAGAGTGGAAGGAGAGGGAGGGAAGGAGAGGGAGGAATGGAGAGGGGGGAAGGAGGGGGGAGGAGAGGGGGAAGGAGACGAAGGGAAGGAGAGGGAGGAATGGAGAGGGGGAGGGAGAGGGGGAAGGAGATGGAGGGAAGGAGAGGGGGAGGGAGAGGGGGAAGGAGATGGAGGGAAGGAGAGGGGGAAGGAGGGGGCGGAAGGAGAGGGGGAAGGAGACGGAGAGAGGGAGAGGGGGAGGAGAGGGGGAGGAGAGGGGGAAGGAGAGGGAGGAATGGAGAGGGGGAAGGAGACGGAGGGAAGGAAGAGGGGGAAGGAGAGGGAGAAGGAGAGGGGGAAGGAGACAGAGGGAAGGAGATGGGGGGAAAGAGAGGGGGGGGAGAGGGGGAAGGAGACGGAGGGAAAGAGATGGAGGGAAGGAGAGGGGGAGGAAAGGGGGAAGGAGAGGGGGAAGGAGAGAGTGGAAGGAGAGGGAGGGAAGGAGAGGGAGGAATGGAGAGGGGGAAGGAGACGGAGGGAAGGGGGTGGAGGAGAGGGGGAAAGAGACGGAGGGAAAGAGAGGGGGAAGGAGAGGGTGGAATGGAGAGGGGGAAAGAGACGGTGGAAGGAGACAGAGGAATGAGAGGGGGAAGGAGACCGGGGGAAGGAGAGGGGTGAAGTGTAGGGCAGAGGAGAGGGGGAAGGAGACGGGGAGGGGTTGGAAGGAGAGGGGCAAGGGGAAGAGGGTGGAATTGAGAGGGGTAAGGAGGGAGGAAGGAGAGGGATAAGCAGACGGAGGGAAGGAGATTGGGGAGAAGAGGGGGAAGGAGACGGAGGGAAGGAGAGGGGGAAGAAGTAGTTGGAATGGAGAGGGGAAAGGAGAGGGGGAAGGAGACGGGGAAGGATAAAGGGGGAAGGAGAGGGGGAAGGAGAGGGGGAAGGAGAGGGGGGAAGGAGAGGGCAGAGGAGAGGGAGATGGAGATGGAGGGAAAGAGAGGGAGAAGGAGAGTGTGGAGTGCAGAGGGGGAAGGAGAGGTTCGGAAGGAGAGGGGGAAGGGGAGGGGGAAGGAGAGGGAGGGAAGGAGGGGGGGAGGAGAGGGGGAAGGAGAGGGGGAAGGAGACGGAGGGAAAGAGAGGGGGAAGGAGAGGGGGGAGGAGAGGGGGAGGTGAGGGGGGAGGAGAGGGGGAAGGAGAGGGATGGAAGGAGAGGGGGAGGAGAGGGGGGAAGGAGAGGGAGGAATGGAGAGGGGGGAAGGAGGGGGGAGGAGAGGGGGAAGGAGACGAAGGGAAGGAGAGGGAGGAATGGAGAGGGGGAGGGAGAGGGGGTAGGAGATGGAGGGAAGGAGAGGGGGAGGGAGAGGGGGAAGGAGATGGAGGGAAGGAGAGGGGGAAGGAGGGGACGGAAGGAGACGGGGAAGGAGACGGAGAGAGGGAGAGGGGGAGGAGAGCGTGAGGAGAGGGGGAAGGAGAGGGAGGAATGGAGAGGGGGAAGGAGACGGAGGGAAGGAAGAGGGGGAAGGCGAGGGAGAAGGAGAGGGGGAAGGAGACGGAGGGAAGGAGGCAGAGGGAAGGAGATGGAGGGAAGGAGAGGGGGGAGGAGAGGGGGAAGGAGACGGAGGGAAGGAGATGGAGGGAAGGAGAGGGGGAGGAAAGGGGGAAGGAGAGGGGGAAGGAGAGGGTGGGATGGAGAGGGGGAAGGAGACGGAGGGAAAGAGAGGGGGAAGGAGACGGAGGTAAGGAGAAGGGGAAGGAGAGGGGGCCGGAGAGGGTGGAATGGAGAGGGGAAAGGAGAGGGGGAAGGAGACGGAGGGAAGGAGAGGGGGAAGGAGAGGGTGAAGGAGGGGTGGAGGAGAGAGGGAAGGAGGGGGGTAGGGGAGGGGCAAGGAGAGGGTGAAGGAGAGGGTGGGATGGGGAGGGGGAAGGAGACGGAGGTAAAGAGAGGGGGAAGGAGACGGAGGGAGAAAGAGGGGGAAGGAGAGGGTGAAGGAGGGGTGGAGGAGAGGGGTAGGAGAGGGAGAGAAGGAGAGGGGGAAGGAGACGGAGGGAAGGAGAGGGAGGAATTAAGAGGGGGAAGAAGACGGAGGGAAGGGGGTGGAGGAGAGGGGGAAGGAGACGGAGGGAAAGAGAGGGGGAAGGAGAGGGTGGAATGGAGAGGGGGAAGGAGAGGGGGAAGGAGATGGAGGGAAGAGGGGGAAGGAGGGGGCGGAAGGAGAGGGGGAAGGAGACAGAGGGAAGGAGAGGGGGAAGGAGAGGGAGGGAAAGAGAGGGGGAAGGAGAGGGGGAAGGAGAGGGGGAAGGAGAGGGGGAAGGAGATGGAGGGAAGGAGAGGGGGAAGGAGGAGGCGGAAGGAGAGGGGGAAGGAGACAGAGGGAAGGAGAGGGGGAAGGAGAGGGTGGAATGGAGAGGGGAAAGGAGTGGGGGAAGGAGACGGAGGGAAGGAGAGGGGGAAGGAGAGGGTGGAATGGAGAGGGGGAAGGAGGGGGGTAGAGGAGGGGGAAGGAGACGGAGGGAAAGAGAGGGGGAAGGAGAGGGTGGAATGGAGAGGGGGAAGGAGAGGGGGGAAGGAGAGGGGGAGGTGGAGGGGAGGAGAGGGGGAAGGAGACGGATGGAAGGAGGGGGGGAGGAGAGGGGGCAAGGAGAGGGGGAAGGAGAGAGTGGAAGGAGAGGGAGGGAAGGAGAGGGAGGAATGGAGAGGGGGAAGGAGACGGAGGGAAGGGGGTGGAGGAGAGGGGGAAAGAGACGGAGGGAAAGAGAGGGGGAAGGAGAGGTTGGAATGGAGAGGGGGAAGGAGAGGGGGAAGGAGATGGAGGGAAGGAGAGGGGGAAGGAGGGGGCGGAAGGAGAGGGGGAAGGAGACAGAGGGAAGGATAGGGGGAAGGAGAGGGAGGGAAAGAGAGGGGGAAGGAGAGGGTGAAGGAGAGGGAGAAGGAGAGGGGGAAGGAGATGGAGGGAAGGAGAGGGGGAAGGAGGGAGCGGAAGGAGAGGGGGAAGGAGACAGAGGGAAGGAGAGGGGGAAGGAGAGGGATGGAAAGAGAGGGGGAAGGAGAGGGTGAAGGAGATGGGAGGAAGAAGAGGGGGAAGGAGAGGGGAAAGGAGGGGGCGGAAGGAGAGGGTGAAGGAGACGGAGGAAAGAGAGGGGGAGGAGAGGGGGAGGAGACAGAGGGAAGGAGAGGGGTAAGGAGATGGAGGGAGGGAGAGGGGGAGGAGGGGGGGAGGAGAGGGGGGAGGAGAGGGGGAGGAGAGGAGGAAGGAGTCAGAGGGAAGGAAGGGGGGAAGGAGAGGGAGAAGGAGAGGGGGAAGGAGACAGAGGGAAGGAGATGGGGGGAAAGAGAGGGGGGGGAGAGGGGGAAGGAGACGGAGGGAAAGAGATGGAGGGAAGGAGAGGGGGAGGAAAGGGGGAAGGAGAGGGGGAAGGAGAGGGAGGGAGGGAGAGGGGGAGGAGAGGGGGTAGGAGACAGAGGGAAGGAGAGGGGGAAGGAGACGGAGGGAGGGAGAGGGGGAGGAGAGGTGGGAGGAGAGGGGGGAGGAGAGGGGGAGGAGAGGAGGAAGGAGTCGGAGGGAAGGAGACGGAGGGAAGGAGGCGGGGAGGAGATGGTGGAATGGAGAGGGGGAAGGAGAGGGGGGAACGAGAGGGGGAGGTGAGGGGGGAGGAGAGGGGGAAGGAGCCGGATGGAAGGAGGGGGGGAGGAGAGGGGGGAATGGAGAGGGGGGAAGGAGGGGGGAGGAGAGGGGGAAGGAGACGAAGGGAAGGAGAGGGAGGAATGGAGAGGGGGAGGGAGAGGGGGAAGGAGATGGAGGGAAGGAGAGGGGGAGGGAGAGGGGGAAGGAGATGGAGGGAAGGAGAGGGGGAAGGAGGGGGCGGAAGGAGAGGGGGAAGGAGACGGAGAGAAGGAGACAGAGGGAAGGAGATGGAGGGAAGGAGAGGGGGTGGAGAGGGGGAAGGAGACGGAGGGAAGGAGATGGAGGGAAGGAGAGGGGGAGGAAAGGGGGAAGTAGAGGGGGAAGGAGATGGTGGGATGGAGAGGGGGAAGGAGACGGAGGGAAAGAGAGGGGGAAGGAGACAGAGGGAAGGAGAGGGGGAAGGAGAGGGGGAAGGAGAGGTTGGAATGGAGAAGGGGAAGGAGTGGGGGAAGGAGACGGAGGGAAGGAGAGAGGGAAGGAGAGGGTGAAGGAGGGGTGGAGGAGAGGGGGAAGGAGAGGGAGAGAAGGAGAGGGGGAAGGAGGGGCGGAAGGAGAGGGGGAAGGAGACAGAGGGAAGGAGAGGGGGAAGGAGAGGGAGGGAAAGAGAGGGTGAAGGAGAGGGGGAAGGATATGGAGGGAAGAAGAGTGAGAAGGAGAGGGGGAAAGGAGGGGGCGGAAGGAGAGGGGGAAGGAGAGGGGGGAGGAGACAGAGGGAAGGAGAGGGGGAAGGAGATGGAGGGAGGGAGATGGGGAGGAGAGGGGGGAGGAGAGGGGGGAGGAGAGGGGGAGGAGAGGAGGAAGGAGACGGAGGGAAGGAGACGGAGGGAAGGAGACGGAGGGAAGGGGAGGGGGGAGGAGAGGGTGGAATGGAGAGTGGGAAGGAGAGGGGGGAAGGAGAGGGGGAAAGAGAGGGGGAAGGAGAGGGGGAAGGAGAGGGGGAAGGAGATGGAGGGAAGGAGAGGGGGAAGGAGAGGGGGAAGGAGAGGGGGAAGGAGAGGGGGAAGGAGAGGGCGAAGGAGATGGAGGGAAGGAGAGGGGGAAGGAGTGGGCGGAAGGAGAAGGGGAAGGAGACGGAGGGAGGGAGAGGGGGGAGGAGAGGGGGAGGAGAGGGAGGAATGGAGAGGGGGAAGGAGACGGAGGGAAGGAAGAGTGGGAAGGAGAGGGAGAAGGAGAGGGGGAAGGAGACGGAGGGAAGGAGACAGAGGGAAGGAGACAGAGGGAAGGAGATGGAGGGAAGGTGAGGGGGGGAGGAAAGGGGGAAGGAGAGGGGAAAGGAGAGGAGGAAGGAGAGGGTGGGATGGAGAGGGGGGAAGGAGAGGGGAGGAAGGAGATGGGGAAGGAGACGGAGGGAAGGAGAGGGGGAAGGAGGTGGCGGAAGGAGAGGGGGAAGGAAACGGAGAGAGGGAGAGGGGGAGGAGAGGGGGAGGAGAGGGGAAGGAGAGGGGGAATGAGAGGGAGGAATGGAGAGGGGCAAGGAGACGGAGGGAAGGAAGAGTGGGAAGGAGAGGAAGAAGGAGAGGGGGAAGGAGACGGAGGTAAGGAGACAGAGGGAATGAGATGGAAAGAAGGAAGGGGGGGAGGAAAGGGGGAAGGAGAGGGGGAATGAGAGGGGGAAGGAGACGGAGGGAAGGAGAGGGGTGAAGGAGAGGGCTGAGGAGAGGGGGAAGGAGACGGGGGGAAGGAGACGGAGGGAAAGAGAGTGGGGAGGAGAGAGGGAAGGAGAGGGAGGGAAGGAGAGGGAGGAGGAGAGGGGGAAGGAGACAGAGGTAAGGAGAGAGGGAAGGTGAGGGTGGAATGGAGAGGGGGAAAGAGACGGTGGAAGGAGACAGAGGAATGAGAGGGGGAAGGAGACCGGGGGAAGGAGAGGGGTGAAGTGGAGGGCAGAGGAGAGGGGGAAGGAGACGGGGAGGGGTTGGAAGGAGAGGGGCAAGGGGAAGAGGGTGGAATTGAGAGGGGTAAGGAGGGAGGAAGGAGAGGGATAAGCAGACGGAGGGAAGGAGATTGGGGAGAAGAGGGGGAAGGAGACGGAGGGAAGGAGAGGGGGAAGAAGTAGTTGGAATGGAGAGGGGAAAGGAGAGGGGGAAGGAGACGGGGAAGGATACAGGGGGAAGGAGAGGGGGAAGGAGGGGGGGAAGGAGAGGGGGGAAGGAGAGGGCAGAGGAGAGGGAGATGGAGATGGAGGGAAAGAGAGGGAGAAGGAGAGTGTGGAATGGAGAGGGGGAAGGAGAGGTTCGGAAGGAGAGGGGGAAGGGGAGGGGGAAGGAGAGGGAGGGAAGGAGGGGGGGAGGAGAGGGGGAAGGAGAGGGGGAAGGTGACGGAGGGAAAGAGAGGGGGGAAGGAGAGGGGGAGGAGAGGGGGAGGTGAGGGGGGAGGAGAGGGGGAAGGAGAGGGATGGAAGGAGAGGGGGAGGAGAGGGGGGAAGGAGAGGGAGGAATGGAGAGGGGGGAAGGAGGGGGGAGGAGAGGGGGAAGGAGACGAAGGGAAGGAGAGGGAGGAATGGAGAGGGGGAGGGAGAGGGGGTAGGAGATGGAGGGAAGGAGAGGGGGAGGGAGAGGGGGAAGGAGATGGAGGGAAGGAGAGGGGGAAGGAGGGGATGGAAGGAGACGGGGAAGGAGACGGAGAGAGGGAGAGGGGGAGGAGAGCGTGAGGAGAGGGAGAAGGAGAGGGAGGAATGGAGAGGGGGAAGGAGACGGAGAGAAGGAAGAGGGGGAAAGGAGAGGGGGAAAGAGAGGGGGAAGGAGAGGGGGAAGGAGAGGGGGAAGGAGATGGAGGGATGGAGAGGGGAAAGGAGAGGGGGAAGGAGAGGGGAAAAGAGAGGGGGAAGGAGAGGGGGGTAGGGGAGGGGGAAGGAGAGGGTGAAGGAGAGGGTGGGATGGGGAGGGGGAAGGAGACGGAGGGAAAGAGAGGGGGAAGGAGACGGAGGGAGAAAGAGGGGCAAGGAGAGGGTGAAGGAGGGGTGGAGGAGAGGGGTAGGAGAGGGAGAGAAGGAGAGGGGGAAGGAGACGGAGGGAAGGAGAGGGAGGAATTAAGAGGGGGAAGGAGACGGAGGGAAGGGGGTGGAGGAGAGGGGGAAGGAGACGGAGGGAAAGAGAGGGGGAAGGAGAGGGTGCAATGGAGAGGGGGAAGGAGAGGGGGAAGGAGATGGAGGGAAGAGGGGGAAGGAGGGGGCGGAAGGAGAGGGGGAAGGAGACAGAGGGAAGGAGAGGGGGAAGGAGAGGGAGGGAAAGAGAGGGGGAAGGAGAGGGGGAAGGAGAGGGGGAAGGAGAGGGGGAAGGAGATGGAGGGAAGGAGAGGGGGAAGGAGGGGGCGGAAGGAGAGGGGGAAGGAGACAGAGGGAAGGAGAGGGGGATGGAGAGGGGGAAGGAGGGGGGTAGAGGTGGGGGAAGGAGACGGAGGGAAGGAGAGGGGGAAGGAGAGGGTGGAATGGAGAGGGGGAAGGAGGGGGGTAGAAGTGGGGGAAGGAGACGGAGGGAAGGAGAGGGGGAAGGAGAGGGTGGAATGGAGAGGGGGAAGGAGGGGGGTAGAGGTGGGGGAAGGAGACGGAGGGAAGGAGAGGGGGAAGGAGAGGGTGGAATGGAGAGGGGGAAGGAGAGGGGGGAAGGAGAGGGGGAGGTGAGGGGGGAGGAGAGGGGGAAGGAGACGGATGGAAGGAGGGGGGGAGGAGAGGGGGGAAGGAGAGGGGGAAGGAGAGAGTGGAAGGAGAGGGAGGGAAGGAGAGGGAGGAATGGAGAGGGGGAAGGAGACGGAGGGAAGGGGGTGGAGGAGAGGGGGAAAGAGACGGAGGGAAAGAGAGGGGGAAGGAGAGGGTGGAATGGAGAGGGGGAAGGAGAGGGTGAAGTAGATGGAGGGAAGGAGAGGGGGAAGGAGGGGGCGGAAGGAGAGGGGGAAGGAGACAGAGGGAAGGAGAGGGGGAAGGAGAGGGAGGGAAAGAGAGGGGGAAGGAGAGGGTGAAGGAGATGGAGGGAAGAAGAGGGGGAAGGAGAGGGGGAAAGGAGGGGGCGGAAGGAGAGGGGGAAGGAGACGGAGGGAAAGAGAGGGGGAGGAGAGGGGGAGGAGACAGAGGGAAGGAGAGGGGTAAGGAGACGGAGGGAGGGAGAGGGGGAGGAGGGGGGGAGGAGAGGGGGGAGGAGAGGGGGAGGAGAGGAGGAAGGAGTCAGAGGGAAGGAGACGGAGGGAAGGAGAGGGGGGAGGAGAGGGTGGAATGGAGAGGGGGAAGGAGAGGGGGGAAGGAGAGGGGGAGGTGAGGGGGGAGGAGAGGGAGGATTGGAGAGGGGGAAGGAGACGGAGGGAAGGAAGAGGGGGAAGGAGAGGGAGAAGGAGAGGGGGAAGGAGAGGGAGGAATGGAGAGGGGGAAGGAGACGGAGGGAAGGAAGACGGGGAAGGAGAGGGAGAAGGAGAGGGGGAAGGAGACGGAGGGAAGGAGACAGAGGGAAGGAGATGGAGGGAAGGAGAGGGGGAGGAAAGGGGGAAGGAGAGGGGGAAGGAGATGGTGGGATGGAGAGGGGGGAAGGAGACGGAGGGAAAGAGAGGGGGAAGGAGACGGAGGTAAGGAGAAGGGGAAGGAGAGGGGGCCGGAGAGGGTGGAATGGAGAGGGGGAAGGAGAGGGGGAAGGAGACGGAGGGAAGGAGAGGGGGAAGGAGAGGGTGAAGGAGGGGTGGAGGAGAGAGGGAAGGAGGGGGGTAGGGGAGGGGATAGGAGACGGAGGGAAGGAGAGGGGGAAGGAGAGGGAGGGAAAGAGAGGGGGAAGGAGAGGTGGAAAGGAGGGGGCGGAAGGAGAGGGGGAAGGAGACGGAGGGAAAGAGAGGGGGAGGAGAGGGGGTAGGAGACAGAGGGAAGGAGAGGGGGAAGGAGACGGAGGGAGGGAGAGGGGGAGGAGAGGGGGGAGGAGAGGGGGGAGGAGAGGGGGAGGAGAGGAGGAAGGTGTCGGAGGGAAGGAGACGGAGGGAAGGAGGCGGGGAGGAGATGGTGGAATGGAGAGGGGGGAAGGAGAGGGGGAAGGAGATGGAGGGAAGAAGAGGGGGAAGGAGAGGGGGAAAGGAGGGGGCGGAAGGAGAGGGGGAAGGAGAGGGGGGAGGAGACAGAGGGAAGGAGAGGGGGAAGGAGACGGAGGGAGGGAGATGGGGAGGAGAGGGGGGAGGAGAGGGGGGAGGAGAGGGGGAGGAGAGGAGGAAGGAGACGGAGCGAAGGAGACGGAGGGAAGGGGAGGGGGGAGGAGATGGTGGAATGGAGAGTGGGAAGGAGAGGGGGGAAGGAGAGGGGGAAAGAGAGGGGGAAGGAGAGGGGGAAGGAGAGGGGGAAGGAGATGGAGGGAAGGAGAGGGGAAAGGAGAGGGGGAAGGAGAGGGGGAAGGAGAGGGGGAAGGAGAGGGCGAAGGAGATGAAGGGAAGGAGAGGGGGAAGGAGGGGGCAGAAGGAGAGGGGGAAGGAGACGGAGGGAGGGAGAGGGGGGGAGGAGAGGGGGAGGAGAGGGAGGAATGGAGAGGGGGAAGGAGACGGAGGGAAGGAAGAGTGGGAAGGAGAGGGAGAAGGAGAGGGGGAAGGAGACGGAGGGAAGGAGACAGAGGGAAGGAGACAGAGGGAAAGAGATGGAGGGAAGGAGATGGAGGGAAGGAGAGGGGGGAGGAGAGGGGGAAGGAGACGGAGGGAAGGAGATGGAGGGAAGGAGAGGGGGTGGAAAGGGGGAAGGAGAGGGGGAAGGAGAGGGTGGGATGGGGAGGGGGAAGGAGACGGAGGGAAAGAGAGGGGGAAGGAGACGGAGGGAGAAAGAGGGGGAAGGAGAGGGTGAAGGAGGGGTGGAGGAGAGGGGTAGGAGAGGGAGAGAAGGAGAGGGGGAAGGAGACGGAGGGAAGGAGAGGGAGGAATTAAGAGGGGGAAGAAGACGGAGGGAAGGGGGTGGAGGAGAGGGGGAAGGAGACGGAGGGAAAGAGAGGGGGAAGGAGAGGGTGGAATGGAGAGGGGGAAGGAGAGGGGGAAGGAGATGGAGGGAAGAGGGGGAAGGAGGGGGCGGAAGGAGAGGGGGAAGGAGACAGAGGGAAGGAGAGGGGGAAGGAGAGGGAGGGAAAGAGAGGGGGAAGGAGAGGGGGAAAGGAGGGGGCGGAAGGAGAGGGGGAAGGAGAGGGGGGAGGAGACAGAGGGAAGGAGAGGGGGAAGGAGACGGAGGGAGGGAGATGGGGAGGAGAGGAGGGAGGAGAGGGGGGAGGAGAGGGGGAGGAGAGGAGGAAGGAGACGGAGCGAAGGAGACGGAGGGAAGGGGAGGGGGGAGGAGATGGTGGAATGGAGAGTGGGAAGGAGAGGGGGGAAGGAGAGGGGGAAAGAGAGGGGGAAGGAGAGGGGGAAGGAGAGGGGGAAGGAGATGGAGGGAAGGAGAGGGGAAAGGAGAGGGGGAAGGAGAGGGGGAAGGAGAGTGGGAAGGAGAGGGCGAAGGAGATGAAGGGAAGGAGAGGGGGAAGGAGGGGGCAGAAGGAGAGGCGGAAGGAGACGGAGGGAGGGAGAGGGGGGAGGAGAGGGGGAGGAGAGGGAGGAATGGAGAGGGGGAAGGAGACGGAGGGAAGGAAGAGTGGGAAGGAGAGGGAGAAGGAGAGGGGGAAGGAGACGGAGGGAAGGAGACAGAGGGAAGGAGACAGAGGGAAGGAGATGGAGGGAAGGAGATGGAGGGAAGGAGAGGGGGGAGGAGAGGGGGAAGGAGACGGAGGGAAGGAGATGGAGGGAAGGAGAGGGGGTGGAAAGGGGGAAGGAGAGGGGGAAGGAGAGGGTGGGATGGGGAGGGGGAAGGAGACGGAGGGAAAGAGAGGGGGAAGGAGACGGAGGGAGAAAGAGGGGGAAGGAGAGGGTGAAGGAGGGGTGGAGGAGAGGGGTAGGAGAGGGAGAGAAGGAGAGGGGGAAGGAGACGGAGGGAAGGAGAGGGAGGAATTAAGAGGGGGAAGAAGACGGAGGGAAGGGGGTGGAGGAGAGGGGGAAGGAGACGGAGGGAAAGAGAGGGGGAAGGAGAGGGTGGAATGGAGAGGGGGAAGGAGAGGGGGAAGGAGATGGAGGGAAGAGGGGGAAGGAGGGGGCGGAAGGAGAGGGGGAAGGAGACAGAGGGAAGGAGAGGGGGAAGGAGAGGGAGGGAAAGAGAGGGGGAAGGAGAGGGGGAAGGAGAGGGGGAAGGAGAGGGGGAAGGAGATGGAGGGAAGGAGAGGGGGAAGGAGGGGGCGGAAGGAGAGGGGGAAGGAGACAGAGGGAAGGAGAGGGGGAAGGAGAGGGTGGAATGGAGAGGGGGAAGGAGTGGGGGAAGGAGACGGAGGGAAGGAGAGGGGGAAGGAGAGGGTGGAATGGAGAGGGGGAAGGAGGGGGGTAGAGGTGGGGGAATTAGACGGAGGGAAGGAGAGGGGGAAGGAGAGGGTGGAATGGAGAGGGGGAAGGAGAGGGGTGAAGGAGAGGGGGAGGTGAGGGGGGAGGAGAGGGGGAAGGAGACGGATGGAAGGAGGGGGGGAGGAGAGGGGGGAAGGAGAGGGGGAAGGAGAGAGTGGAAGGAGAGGGAGGGAAGGAGAGGGAGGAATGGAGAGGGGGAAGGAGACGGAGGGAAGGGGGTGGAGGAGAGGGGGAAAGAGACGGAGGGAAAGAGAGGGGGAAGGAGAGGGTGGAATGGAGAGGGGGAAGGAGAGGGGGAAGGAGATGGAGGGAAGAGGGGGAAGGAGGGGGCGGAAGGAGAGGGGGAAGGAGACAGAGGGAAGGAGAGGGGGAAGGAGAGGGAGGGAAAGAGAGGGGGAAGGAGAGGGGGAAGGAGAGGGGGAAGGAGAGGGGGAAGGAGATGGAGGGAAGGAGAGGGGGAAGGAGGAGGCGGAAGGAGAGGGGGAAGGAGACAGAGGGAAGGAGAGGGGGAAGGAGAGGGTGGAATGGAGAGGGGAAAGGAGTGGGGGAAGGAGACGGAGGGAAGGAGAGGGGGAAGGAGAGGGTGGAATGGAGAGGGGGAAGGAGGGGGGTAGAGGAGGGGGAAGGAGACGGAGGGAAAGAGAGGGGGAAGGAGAGGGTGGAATGGAGAGGGGGAAGGAGAGGGGGGAATGGAGAGGGGGAAGGAGAGGGTGAAGGAGATGGAGGGAAGGAGAGGGGGAAGGAGGGGGCGGAAGGAGAGGGGGAAGGAGACAGAGGGAAGGAGAGGGGGAAGGAGAGGGAGGGAAAGAGAGGGGGAAGGAGAGGGGGAAGGAGAGGGAGAAGGAGAGGGGGAAGGAGATGGAGAGAAGGAGGGGGCGGAAGGAGAGGGGGAAGGAGACAGAGGGAAGGAGAGGGGGAAGGAGAGGGTAGAATGGAGAGGGGCAAGGAGTGGGAGAAGCAGACGGAGGGAAGGAGAGGGGGAAGGAGAGGGTGGAATGGAGAGGGGGAAGGAGGGGGTTAGGGGAGGGGGAAGGAAAAGGAGGGAAGGAGAGGGGGAAGGAGAGGGATGGAAAGAGAGGGGGAAGGAGAGGGTGAAGGAGATGGAGGGAAGAAGAGGGGGGAGGAGAGGGGGAAAGGAGGGGGCGGAAGGAGAGGGGGAGGTGAGGGGGGAGGAGAGGGGGAAGGAGACGGATGGAAGGAGAGGGGGAGGAGAGGGGGGAAGGAGAGGTGGAAGGAGAGAGTGGAAGGAGAGGGAGGGAAGGAGAGGGAGGAATGGAGAGGGGGGAAGGAGGGGGGGAGGAGAGGGGGAAGGAGACGAAGGGAAGGAGAGGGAGGAATGGAGAGGGGGAGGGAGAGGGGGAAGGAGATGGAGGGAAGGAGAGGGGGAGGGAGAGGGGGAAGGAGATGGAGGGAAGGAGAGGGGGAAGGAGGGGGCGGAAGGAGAGGGGGAAGGAGACGGAGAGAGGGAGAGGGGGAGGAGAGGGGGAGGAGAGGGGGAAGGAGAGGGAGGGAAGGAGAGGGGGAAGGAGACGGAGGGAAGGAGAGGGGGAAGGAGAGGGTGGAATGTAGAGGGGGAAAGGGGAGGGGGGAAGGAGACGGAGGGAAGGAGAGGGGGAAGGAGACGGAGGGAAGGAAAGGGGGAAGGAGAGGGGGAAGGAGACGGAGGGAAGGAGATGGGGAAGTAGAAGTGGGAGGAGGGGGGAAGGAGACGGAGGGAAGGAACGGGGGAGGAGAGGGGGAAGGAGAGGGGCATGGAGATGGAGGGAAGGAGAGGGAGAAGGATTGGGGGAAGGAGAGTGGGGGAAGGAGATGGAGGGAAGGAGAGGAGTGGGGGGAAAGAGGGGGAAGGAGCAGCTGAAGGAGAAGGGAGAAGGGGGTGGAAGGGGTGGAAGGTGAGCGGGGAAGAAGGGGAGAAAGAGAAGGGGGTAAGAGAGGGAAAGGAGGAGGTAAAGAGAGGGGGGGAAGGAGAGGGGTGAAGGAGAGGGGGAGGGGTGTAGGAGAGGGGGCGTGGTTGAAGGGGGGAGGAGAGGGGGGAAGGAGAGGGGACAAGGAGAAGAGGAAAAAGGAGATGGGGGAAGGGGGGAAGCAGATGGGGAGGGGGGAAGGAGATAGGGAGGGGGTGAAGGATGGGTGAGAGTAGAGGGTGAGGGGGGGAGGAGAATTGGAGAGGGAGGGGAGGAAGGAGGGGGAGAAGGGAAGGAGAGGGGAGAGGGGGAGGTTGAAGGAGAGGGGGAGTGGAAAGGAAGAAAGGAGAGGAGGAAGGAGAGAGGGAGGGGGGAAGGAGAGGGGGAGTGGGGAATGAGAGGGTTAAGTGGGGAAGGAGAGGTTGAGGGTGGAAGGAGAGGGGTCGAAGGAGGGGGGAGGAGAGGGAGGGGTGGGAAAGGAGAGTGGGATGGAGGAAGGAGGGGGGGAACGGGATGGAGGGAGAGGGGGAAGGGGGGAATGGGAAGGAGAGGGATGAAGGGGAGGAGAGGGGGTGAAGGAGAGGGGGAAGGAGAGGGGAGAGGGGGAGGGTGAAGGAGAGGGGGAGTGGAAAGGAAGAAAGGAGAGGGGGAAGGAGAGAGGGAGGGGGGAAGGAGAGAGGGAGTGGGGAATGAGAGGGGTAAGTGGGGAAGGAGAGGTTGAGGGTGGAAGGAGAGGGGTCGAAGGAGGGGGAAGGAGAGGGAGAGGTGGGAAAGGAGAGTGGGATGGAGGAAGGAGGGGGGGAACGGGATGGAGGGGGAGGGGGATGGGGGGGGGAACGGGATGGAGGGGGAGGGGGAAGGAGGGGGGAATGGGAAGGAGAGGGATGAAGGGGGAGGAGAGGGGGGAAGGAGGGGGGGGAAGGCGAGGTGGGAGGGGGTGGAAGGAGAGGGGGCAAGGAGAAGAGGGTGGAATTGAGAGGGGTAAGGAGGGGGGGAGGAGAGGGGTAAGGAGACGGAGGGAACGAGAGTGGGGAGGAGAGGGGGAAGGAGAAAAGGTAAAAGGAGGCGGGGAAGGAGAGGGTGAGGGGTAAAGGAGAGGTGGAGGGGGTGAAGGATGGGTGAGAGGAGGGAGGGGAGGAGAGTTGGAGGGGGAGTGGAGGAAGGAGGGGGAGAGGGGAAGGAGAGGGGAGAGGAGTTTGGGGAGAAGGAGAGAGGAGAGAAGGAGAGAGGGGAGGAAGGAGAGAGGAGAGAAGGAGAGAGGGGAGGAAGGAGAGAGGGAGGGAATGAGAGAGGGGGGGATGGAGTGGGGAGGATGGAGAAGGGGGAAGAAAAGGGGGGGAAGGAGAGGGGGGGAAGGATACGGGGGAAGGAGAGGGTGTAATGGAGAAGGGGAAGGAGAGGGGGAAGTAGACGGAGGGAAGGAGACGGAGGGAAGGAGAGGGGGGAAGGGGAGGAGAGGGGTGGAGGAGTGGGGGAAAGGATAGGGGGAGGATTGGGGTGAAACAGTGGGGGGTTGGAGGGGAGGAAGGAGAAGGGGGAAGGAGACGGAGAGAAGGAGAGGGGGAAGGAGAGGGTGGAATGAAGAGGGGGAAGGGGGGAAAGAGAGGGGGAAGGAGAGGGTGGAATGAAGAGGGGAAGGGGGGAAAGAGAGGGGGAAGGAGAGGGTGGAATGAAGAGGGGGAAGGGGGGAAAGAGAGGGGGAAGGAGATGCAGGAAGGAGAGGTGGAAGGAGAGGGGGAAGGAGAAGGGGAAGGAGAGGGGGGAAGGGGAGGAGTGGGGTGGAGGAGTGGGGGAAAGGATGGGGGGAGATTTGGGGGGGAAGGAGTGGGGGGGGTTGGAGGGGGGGAAGTAGAAGGGGGAGGAGTGGGGGAGAAGGAGAGAGGGAGGGAATGAGAAAGGGGGATGGAGGGGGGGAAGGAGAGGGGGAAGGAGAGGGAGAAGGAGAGGGGGGAGGAGAGGGGAATGGAGAGGGGGAAGGAGAGGGGGGAAGGAGAGGGGGAAGGAGAGGGGGAAGGAGAGGGGGAGAGGAGAGGGGGAAGGAGAGGGGGAAGGAGAGGGGGAAGGAGTGGGGGAAGGAGAGAAGGAGGAGAGGGGGATGGAGAGGGGGAAGGAGAAGGGGCGAAGGAGAAGGGGAAGGAGTCGGGGGAGGAGTGGGGAGGAGTGGGGGGAAGAAGACGGGGGGAAGGAGAGGGGGAAGGAGATGGGGGGAAGGAGATGGGGGGAAGGAGGGGGAGGAGGGGAATGAGAGGGGGAAGGAGGGGGAAGGAGCAGGAGAAGGAGAGGGGAGAAGGGGAGGAAGGAGAGTGGGAAAGAGGGGGGAAAGAGGTGGAAGGAGAGGGGGGGGAAGGAGGGGGGGAAGGAGAAGAGGTTTAAGGAGACGGGGAAGGAGAGGGTGTAGATGAGGGGAAGGAGACGGGTGGAAGGAGGGGAGAGGGAGGGGGGCAAGGAAGGGAAGGAGAGGGGAAGTAGGAGAGGAAGGAGAGAGGGAGGGAAGGAGAGAGGGGGATGGAGGAGGGGGAAGAAAAGGGGGGAAGGAGAGTGGGAAGGAGACGGAGGGAAGGCGAGGGTGAGGAGAGGGGGAATGCGAGGGTGGAATGGAGAGGGGGAAGGGGGAGGGGGAAAGACAGGATGGAATGGAAAGGGGGAAGGAGAGGTGGGAGGGGGTGGAAGGAGAAGAGGTAAAAGGGGACAGGGAAGGAGAGGGGGAGGGGTAGAGGAGAGGTGGAGCGAGTGAAGGATGGGTGAGAGGAGAGGGGGCAGGAGAGCGTGAGGGGGGGAGGAGAGTTGGCAGGGAGGGGAGGAATGAGGGGGAGAGGGAAGGAGAGGGGAGAGAGGGAGGGGGAAGGAGGGGGGGAATGAGAGGGGGAAGGAGAGGGGGAAGCAGAGGGGGAAGGAGAGGGGGAAGGAGACGGAGGAAGGAGAGGGGGAAGGAGAGGGGGAAGGAGAGGGGGAAGGAGAGGGGGAAGGAGTGGGAGGTAAGGAGTAAGGGAAGGAGAGGGGGTAGGAGATGGAGGAAAGGAGACGGAGGGAAGGAGAGTGGAGAGGAGAGGGGGAAGGACACGGAGAGAAGGAGAGTGGGGAGGAGAGGGGGAAGGAGACGGAGAGAAGGAGAGGGGGAAGGAGACAGAGGGAAGGAGAGGGGGAAGGAGACAGAGGTAAGGAGAGAGGGAAGGAGAGGGTGGAATGGAGAGGGGGAAAGAGAGGGGGAAGGAGACTGAGGAAGGAGAGGGGGAAGGAGAGGAGGAAGGAGAGGGGGGAAGGGGAGGAGTGGGGTGGAGGAGTGGGGGAAAGGATAGGGGGGAGGATTGGGGGGGAGGATTGGGGGGGAAGGTGTGGGGGGGTTGGAGGGGGGGAAAGGAGAAGGGGAGGAGCGGGGGAGAAGGAGAAGGGGAGAAGAAGAGAGGGGAAGGAGAGGGGGAAGGAGAGAGTGGAATGAAAAGGGGAAAGGAGAGGGGGAAGGAGACGAGGAAGGAGACAGAGGCATGGAGAGGGGGAAGGAGAGGGGGAAGGAGAGGGGGAAGGAGTGGGAGGTAAGGAGTAAGGGAAGGAGAGGGGGAAGGAGAGGGGGAAGGAGACGGAGGGAAGGAGAGGGGGAAGGTGAGGGTGGAATGGAGAGGGGCATGGAGAGGGGGAAGGAGAGGGAGGGAAGGAGTAAGGGAAGGAGAGGGGGAAGGAGACGGACAGAAGGAGAGGGGGAAGGAGACGGAGGGAAGGAGAGGGGGAGGAGAGGGAGAAGGAGACAGAGGTAAGGAGAGAGGGAAGGAGAGGCTGGAATGGAGAGGGGGAAGGAGTGGGGAAGGAGAGGGGGAAGGAGATGGAGGGAAGGAGAGGGGGAAGGAGAGGGGGAAGGAGACGGAGGAAGGAGAGGGGGAAGGAGAGGGGGAAGGAGAGGGGGAAGGAGAGGGGGAAGCAGAGGGGGAAGGAGACGGAGGGAAGGAGAGGGGGAAGGAGAGGGGGAAGGAGAGGGGGAAGGAGAGGGGGAAGGAGTGGGAGGTAAGGAGTAAGGGAAGGAGAGGGGGTAGGAGATGGAGGAAAGGAGACGGAGGGAAGGAGAGTGGAGAGGAGAGGGGGAAGGACACGGAGAGAAGGAGAGTGGGGAGGAGAGGGGGAAGGAGACGGAGAGAAGGAGAGGGGGAAGGAGACAGAGGGAAGGAGAGGGGGAAGGAGACAGAGGTAAGGAGAGAGGGAAGGAGAGGGTGGAATGGAGAGGGGGAAAGAGAGGGGGAAGGAGACTGAGGAAGGAGAGGGGGAAGGAGAGGGGGAAAGAGAGGGGGAAGGAGGGGGGAAGGAGAGGGGGGAGGATAGGGTGGAATGGAGATGTGGAACCAGAGGGGGAAGGAGACGGAGGGAAGGAGAGGGGGAAGGAGAGGGTGGAAAGGAGAGTGGGAAGGAGAGGGGGAAGGAGACGGGAAAGTAGACGGAGGGAAGGAGAGGGGGAAAGAGAGGGGGGAGGAGAGGGGGGAGGAGAGGGGGAAGAAGACGGAGGGAAGGAGAGGGGGAAGGACACTGGAATGGAGAGGGGGAAGGAGAGAGTGGAATGAAGAGGGGGAAAGAGACGGAGAGAAGGAGAGGGGGAAGGAGAGGGGGAAGGAGAGGGAGGGAAGGAGAGGGGGAGGAGAGGGGGGAAAGAGAGGGAGGGAAGGAGAGGAGAAGGAGAGGGGGAAGGAGACGGAGGTAAAGAGAGGGGGGAAGGAGAGGGGGAAGGAGAGGGTGGAATGGAGAGGGGGAAAGAGACGGTGGAAGGAGACGGAGGGAAAGAGAGGGGGAAGGAGAGGGTGGAAAGGAGAGTGGGACGGAGGGGGGGAAGGAGAGGGGAAAGTAGACGGAGGGAAGGAGAGGGGGGAAGGAGAGGGTGGAATGGAGAGGGGGAAGGAGAGGGGGAAAGAGAGGGGGAAGGAGAGGAGGAAGGAGAGGGGTGAAGGGGAGGAGTGGGGTGGAGGAGTGGGGGAAAGGATAGGGGGGAGGATTGGGGGGGAGGATTGGGGGGGAAGGTGTGGGGGGGTTGGAGGGGGGGAAAGGAGAAGGGGAGGAGCGGGGGAGAAGGAGAAGGGGAGAAGGAGAGAGGGAGGGAATGATAAGGGGGGATGGAGGGGGGATGGAGGAGGGGAAGGAGAGGGGGGGGAAGGAGAGGGGAAGGAGAGGGGGAAGGAGAGGGTGGAATGAAAAGGGGAAAGGAGAGGGGGAAGGAGACGAGGAAGGAGACGGAGGGATGGAGAGGGGGAAGGAGAGGGGGAAGGAGTGGGAGGTAAGGAGTAAGGGAAGGAGAGGGGGAAGGAGACGGAGGGAAGGAGAGGGGGAAGGTGAGGGTGGAATGGAGAGGGGCATGGAGAGGGGGAAGGAGAGGGAGGGAAGGAGTAAGGGAAGGAGAGGGGAAAGGAGACGGAGAGAAGGAGAGGGGGAAGGAGACGGAGGGAAGGAGAGGGGGAGGAGAGGGGGAAGGAGACTAAGGTAAGGAGAGAGGGAAGGAGAGGCTGGAATGGAGAGGGGGAAGGAGGGGGGAAGGAGAGGGGGAAGGAGACGGAGGAAGGAGAGGGGGAAGGAGAGGGGGAAGGAGACGGAGGGAAGGAGAAGGGGAAGGAGAGGGGGAAGGAGACGGAGGGAAAGAGAGAGGGAAAGAGAGGGTGGAATGGAGAAGGGGAAGGAGACGGAGGGAAAGAGAGGGGGAAGGAGAGGGTGGAATGGACAGGTGGAAGGAGGGGGCAGAAGGAGAGGGGAAGGAGATGGAGGGAAGGGGGGGAGGAGAGGGGGAAGGAGAGGGGGAAGGAGAGGGAGGGAAGGAGAGGGGGAAGGAGAGGGGGAAGGAGAGGGGGAAGGAGAGGGGGAAAGAGAGGGGGAAGGAGAGGGGGGAGGAGAGGGGGAAGGAGAGGGGGAGGAGAGGGGGAAGAAGACGGAGGGAAGGAGAGGGGGAAGGAGAGGGTGGAATGGACAGGTGGAAGGAGGGGGCAGAAGGAGAGGGGGAAGGAGATGGAGGGAAGGGGGGGAGGAGAGGGGGAAGGAGAGGGGGAAGGAGAGGGAGGGAAGGAGAGGGGGAAGGAGAGGGGGAAGGAGAGGGGGAAGGAGAGGGAGGGAAGGAGAGTGGGGAGGAGAGGGGGAAGGAGACGGAGGGAAGGAGAGGGGGAGGAGAGGGGGAAGGAGAGAGAGGTAAGGAGAGAGGGAAGGAGAGGGTGGAATGGAGAGGGGGAAAGAGAGGGGGGAAGGAGAGGGGGAAAGAGACGGTGGAAGGAGGGGGGGGAAGGGGTGGGGGGGAAGGAGAGGGTGGAATGGAGATGTGGAATGAGAGGGGGAAGGAGGGGGGAAGGAGAGGGGAAGGAGAGGGGAAAGTAGACGGAGGGAAGGAGAGGGGGAAGGAGAGGGTGGAAAGGAGAGTGGGAAGGAGAGGGGGAAGGAGAGGGGAAAGTAGACGGAGGGAAGGAGAGGGGGAAGGAGAGGGGGGAGGAGAGGGGGAAGGAGACGGAATAAAGGAGAGGGGGAAGGAGGGGGGAAGGAGAGGGGAGGAGAGGGGGAAGGAGACGGAGGGAAGGAGAGGGGGAAGGAGAGGGTGGAGTGGAGAGGGGTAAGGAGAGGGGGAAGGAGACGGAGGGAAGTAGAGGGGGAAGGAGAGGGGGAAGGAGGGGGGAAGGAGAGGGGGGAGGAGAGGGGGAAGGAGACGGGGGGAAGGAGACGGAGGGAAGGAGAGGGGGAAGGAGAGGGGGAAGGAGAGGGGGAAGGAGAGGGAGGGAAGGAGAGTGGGGAGGAGAGGGGGAGGGAGGGGGAAGGAGAATGAGGTTGAGGAAGGGGGAAGGAAGGTGAGGGAGGGGCAAGAAGAATGAGGGAGGGGAGGGGGAGGGGGGCGGGTCGAGGGGAGGGGGAAGGAGAATGAGGGAGATGAAAGGAGATTGAGGGAAGGAGAATAAGGGAGGAAGAATGAGGGAGGGGGAGGAGAATGATGAGGGAGAGGAGAATTAGGGAGGGGGAGAGAATGAGGGAGAGGGTAAGGGAGGGGAAGGAGAATGAGGGTGGGGAAGGAGAATGAGGGAGGGGAGGAAAATGAGGGACGGGTAGGAGAATGAGGTTGGGGGAGGGGGAGGGGGAGGAAGAGTGGGGAGGAGAATGAGTGTGGTGGAGGAGAATGAGGGGGAGTAGAATGAGGGAGAGGGAGAGCGAAGGGGAGGAGAATGAGGGAGAGGGAGAGGGAAAGGGTGGGGAGAGGGAAAGGGAGGGTGGAGGAGAATGAGGGAGGGGGAAGGAGAATGAGGGTGAGGGAGGGGGGAGTAGAATGAGGGTGAGGGAGGGGGAAGGAGAATGAGGGAGAGGAGGAGAATGAGGGAGAAGG